>NW_027411755.1:265231957-265600170 GCF_047663935.1 Musca autumnalis | reverse complement strand
CATATGGGGTTCTTCCTTCATCATTAAATAATCTCATTACATAATTTTTCCATACCCTTTTCTTGTCTGATATCTCAAAAATGGCTTTATTATTTTCGTCAAGTAATATTGTTGTAGAAGTCTGCTTATAGACGCCAGCTGCTTCCTTTAGTTTTTTGTGAAGGTTAAAATGATCATGCAGGTTCTGTAGTGATTCAATTTCTTGGTATTTTTTATTAAGTAGATCGGTTTTTGCAGCCCTTGTAGCAGTTCGTATTTCCTTATTTATTTCCCAGTACATTTCGTAGTTGATATTTTTGTATCGGCTTCGCTGTTCCCGCAGTTCCTTTATTTCGTTCGTGATCCATTCTTCTTTTGAGGTTCTATCCGTATTTCCTAGACATTCCTTTGTGGTGGTGGTGATGTTTGTTTTGAGCTTATCCCATAAATTTTCCAGATCATCACTGTTTATTACCTCAAGTTTGTGATTAATTTGCGCTTTAATATCCCTTTTCACGTTTGGGTCTTTCATTTTTTGCAGATCAATTCTAGATTTCTTAATTTTTCGCCTTATAACTGCTAATTTAGTACGGAGATTAAGAACTAAAAGATTGTGGTCCGAGGGAACATCCGCTCCAGGACACGTTGTGCATTTTGTGACACATGAACAATAGCGTCTGTTTATAAGTATGTAATCAATCTGGTTTCTTACAATATTTTCGCGATTGTCTTGCGGTGATCTCCAAGTATACAATCTTCTAGGATGCAGGTGAAATAGGGTATTTGTTATTTTAAGATGTTGTTCTTTGCAGAATTGCACCAGTCTGTCACCTCTTTCGTTTCGAACTCCGAGTCCATGTTTTCCAGTAATTCCTATTACTTCGTCCTTCCCAACTTTTGCATTGAAGTCTCCCTGTATGATGGTTAGTTCATGAGGTTTGGTCATTTTTATTAATTCATCAATTTCAGCGTAAAATTCTTCAATTTCGTCCGAACTGGAGTCATGTGTAGGTGCGTAAACCTGTATTATATTTATATTAAGAGGTTTAGCATTGATTTTTATCATCATTGTTCTGTCTGACTTCGGGACATATCCCATTACACATTCGCCTATATGATTTTTAGTTATAATCGCCACCCCTTTTCTATGATGTCCTTCTCTATTTCCAGAATGGAACACTCTTGTGTTTTCTGATTTAAAATCTCCACATCCTGTCCACCATGTTTCACTCACTCCAAGTATATCTATATTTAATCTGTTCATTTCGCTTATGGTGTTATTCAGCTTTCCAGTTTCGTATAGACTTCTAATATTCCATGTTCCTATCTTCATTTTCTGTTTTGTTTTACCTCCGGGGATTCTTAGCACCCTCTTTGAGCCGGAGACTGAGGGCCGTGTGTTTTCTGTTGTTGTTTCCATATTGTATAATTTTCAAGGGAAAATACTTCAGTGGTTTCCCGTTGCCTTCTGAAGGGTTTATTGTTTTGCGTCGATATATTCAGCCGCTCCCATGGAGTACAGACGCTGTTTGCTGCCGCCAAATTTCGAAAAAACGTCAACCCTTTCTAATTTTGAGAACCGATAATCGATTTTAGAGTCCTTGTTTTTTGCTTAGTTATTGGGGCGAACAATTAAAAATTATGTATACAAAGTTGTTTCTTCAAAAAAAGGAACTTGTGGGGAGATCCGAACATATGGCCCCCTGCCTTACGAATACACATGTACATTCGTTCCCACAATCATCCCTGATGGAACAAGGGAGACTTAGCATAACTTTAGTTTCAAGTTTATATTTTCATCAAGTATCTACAAAAAGTTCTTCGACAACTTATTTTCAAAAAAAAAAAAAAAAAATATTAACTATAAAGATTAAATATCTACTTAGCATAAGTTCTTATTTTTCCAAGTCTGCGTTGCTGCAACCTTTCGCTAAAACTAAATTACAGTTACAATAATACTTATAATGTAAACATGAGTAAAAAAGGAGACCTTAACGAATTTTATATTTATATTGCTTACATACTAAATTAATACCTAACTTGTCTAATTATATAAAATACAATTTACAATTCTTAAATTAATTTCCAAAAATAATTTTAATCAGTGACAAGGTATGGGATAGATAGTTACGTATGGTACCACACTTGAATACGTCCTGTTATATTTGTTTCCTTCATGGAGAAAGCTATTTCCTCTTTTACAAGAACACACAGAAAATTTCCCAAAACCATTCACGTTAGGAAAAGGCAAAAATAAAAAATCAATTAGCTGCTGGTCATAGTAGCCAATACTTTATCTCATTGTATTTACTACATGTTAATACAATAAATAAATAAAATAAAAAATCAAGTCAAAACTAAGATTAAATCAATTTTTGAGGATATTCTTGTCTATTCATAAAATTACCTCCAAACGTACATATATCAAGTACCAAGATGGTCTATATGGGACAACATCTGCGCATACCTCCCTCACAAAAGTTCAACATAAGTACAATATAAGGGTTGTCCGAGAATCCATTGGACATTTTGACCAATGCTACTGCTTGCTGTCTTGTTTACAGTGATATTCTATTTTTCGTGGGTAAGTCCATGCTTCCTGACATGAAGGTTTAAAAGCTCTAAACTTTACCATGACCAACTAAAATGACGGCTTGACACCATAACTATCAAAAGGAATGACTTCCAAAATTAGGTCCACTTCCAAAATGGACCATTATTTCAGGTATCTTTTCCACAAAAGTGCAAAACTTTTGCGCTCTTATTGAAGTCAAATTTATGAGCTCAACATAAGCATTTATTCGCAAAGCCCACAATCGTGAAGTTTTATACGCAAATGTTTCGATATTTTTGTCGGAAGGTTTATACGTCCAAAAAAAAGCCATGAAATTCTGAAACTCCCTGACTACACAATTTTTAGGACAAAGATTTTGGTTATGAAGCCCGTATTCGATCTGTCTATAGATTAAAGTCTCAACTCACACAGGCTGAGGTTATATCTATGTCGGCAAACTCGACTGATACTTTTTGACTTGTTTTCGAGAAAACAAAAGTTATGAATTTTCATAAGTTTGCCTCCGCTGTGCCGACAGAAATCATACTCCTTGGAAAGTTTTAAATGTCATCGAGTTCATAAACATATAATCGTACAATTAAGATAGAAATAAGGCGGAACAACAACCATTGTGATATCAGTTGATGGAGTTTTTCGGCTTAACCTATTTTGTTAGGACTTAGCTAAAATTTTGCCGAGACCTAATGTGGATTTCGTAGTCTCAAACAGTACTGCGAGCAGAATTCGGAGTCTATGAGTCGTAGTTGGTATCGCCCGACTCCTGATAAAAATGTTTTCTGTTTTTTTCTAAATGCCTGCTCCAGAACCTGCAAGAATCTACACATTTTTACTATTAAAAATGTGTAGATTCTTGCAGTACTGGAACAGACCATAAATGCAATTTTCTGAATTTTTTTAGTTGTCTTGGACTCTATCGCTTCTGGTAAAATAGTAAAGTTTTGGTGTTTTTATGACGTAAAAGAATATTATTTTCTTACAATAGTTCGATACAAGTCCAATCTGCACTCGCGGCTTCGAGTTATTCTTTTTTTTTTTTTGGAGTTGTTTATTTCAATTAATTATTGGTATACAAATAACATCAATAGGGTTTTTAGATAGATGTTCTTATCAGAATCAGTCCTCGCTGTAAAAATGTGTTCAATTGATAACTTAATAAGACAACACTCTTTTAATGGGACTGAAGTTAATGTGTGCGTCAATTCTGTAGGTTGGTTAAAAACTTCAAAATACCAGGCGGAATTTTTGTATGGGGAGAATTTCATAATTTTTGGTCAAATTTTGCTAATTTGGCCATTAAAAACCGTTTCTACAGAATTTGATATCTGTAGCCTAAAATCCAAGAAAAAATTATAAGGGATATTTGACTTTGATGATTTTGGGCTTGCAGATGAGGTTGAATAGATTTTATGTGTTCACAGTTATTAAGAAGATATGAGCCTCATAAAATGATCCCTGATAACATCAATGCCTCAGGCCTTTATTGGCCCATAACCGCGAAAGTTGAAGTTATAGGAAAAATCGCCGGGACACGTGCTTTCTAATTTTTTGTCAGATTTTTTTTTGCGGTGTCAGAATATGGTTAATAATTTTCGTGTTGCATAGTGTATTAGGTCCACGTTTTGGTATAGAAAGCACCATTTCTAATGGACTTTTAACACATTTGAGATATTAAGTTTGTCTCAAGGCGGAAGGTGCATAAAAATCGAGAGCTAGTGCCTTTTTGTACAATACACAACAAAGTTGTGGTGATTCAGAATCGCATTTTCCTGGACAAAACTCTGTAACTTTTGAACAGATAAAGATATTTTCATAATTTTGAGCTTTCCGATACATCAAAAGTTATTTTTTCATATTATGCATCAAAATATGAGTGTTTTTACACCCTACACCACTTTGTGGGGAGGGTATTATAACTTGGTTTTGGCCAAAAAGTTTGTAACGCATCGAAATAATGGTCGCAGACCAAATACCAAAATGAATGTCTCAACGAGCGGAGTCGATCTGACAATGTAGACAGGTCGCAATTTTGATCGGATCGTCACGAAATTGTGGGTGTTGATGGGAGTCCCGGAGGGAAATGGTCGGATAATACTTAGAGGTCAGAATGGGCAAAAAACTTACTTCTATAAGGGTATACCAAAACCAAAACCTGACTATGAAAGTAGAAAATATCACCTTCCTAACGATGTAAGTATGTTGTCGTAGGTGGTCAAACAACGAATATATCGCAATAGTCGCTAATGAAACCCAACTTTTTATTGTTGCGATTTTTATTATAATGAAGAATATCACAGGTTTGGTTGGGGACCTTTTAAAAGCAAAGCCTGACTATGAAAGTAAAAAATCCCATATTTACAATGATGCAAAGTAGCTTGGCGTAGTTGGCCGAATAACGGAGACATATCAATAGTCGGTAATACATCCCATTTTTCCATGTCTTTAATCACGCTGCAGGTCGCAATTGTGATCGGTCCGACACGAAATGTTGAGGGTTATTGGGGTCCCATATTGATGGAAGCATATGGATTCAACCATCACGTGCAATATTCAGGGATCGGATTGGGCAAAAAACTTATGCGGAGAAGATTCAACGTTTTATTCATATGAGAATATCTCCGTTATTAGCAGTCGTAAGGAAAGTTCGTCAATGGACGAGGAAAATATCACCTTTATTATAATGCAAAATAGGTTGGCGCACATTCCACTTGTACATTGTTTTTATTTGATTTGCAATGACAAGAATCTTAGCTTTGGTTGGGTGCGTTTCAACAATGACTACATTCTGAGCTTAACAATGTTCCCTAAAGCGTTACCATAATTTGGGAAATGCTTGTGATGTTGAAAAACACACTGGGATATTCGAATTTCCTATTTATGGAATTTTATTTCCATGTTAGATATTTCTACTTCTGTTGGATATATTCCAAGGAGAGAGCTTGATAATGAAACTAAACCATCTGGGCTTTAAATTAATACAAAATGTGGCATTAATGATAACATATCAGACTTATTGAAAAAGGCGCTAAGCTATTACAATTTTTATATTTCGAAGTTTGTACTTTAATGACGATACCTCTGCTTCTAGTTGGTGTACTAAAGAGATGTAAAATGATAATCAACAAGACAAGCAAAGTTTTCAATCAGTACCAAGTAGATGTCGAGAGTAGTTACTCAGCAATATTTTATAGATAAAGTTCTATCCCACCAAAATGTTCGATGCCAAAGATGCCATTTAATCATGGGTGCAAGTGACCAGGCATGTCATTTTTTAGCATCTTCATTGATGAATTTTATATGAGCGTGGACCCCAAAAGATGGTATTAATTTTTGGATCAAAAACATGTCATTTACAATTATGCTTTAACATGTCATTTTCACCAACCCTTTGCAATGACATTATCATTACGACGAGAGTTTTAACAACGTTGGTCGTGATTTCGAGTCTCCGACACTATCAAGCCTATTGTAAGTAATTAATCTTATATATTTAGAAAAATGTGTATAAAAAACACAAAATTCATCTCTATTGGATCTGTGGAATGGGTTCAAATGCTGATGAAAAGATCGGATCTTTCACGACTTCCTTTGGATTGGTTTAAATGCTAATGAAAAGATCGGATCTTTCACGAATTCGTTTGAACCAATGCCAAAGATGTCATGAAATCACTTCATCGCGTGGAACCACTTCCTTAAAATTTTGCTGGGATGATATGCCATGATTTCACTGGATCTTTTGCATTGGTTCAGATGAAGTCGTGAAAGATCGGATCTTTTCATCAGCATTTGAACCCATTCCATCGATCCAATATTATGAAGTTTGTGTTTTTATTTATACACATGTATATTTTCTTTTATTTATCTAAATACGTTAAAAGCTATATAAGATTTATTATGCTAGGAAGTCCCAATCATTGATCTAAAAATAGAGTCGGACTGCACTCTTTGGTATTATAAAAGTTTCCTTGCCTGCTCTAGAGAACGCTGCTCTACAGAACCTTAAAAGAAAGTCGATTTATAAATCTCTACAAAACAAAAGAGTTAACATTTCCAAAATGTAATAAAATATACGTTGGAGTCCCACCCACATCGTTCCCGAAGTCTGGAAAATAGACCAGCTACGGAAGCTTGGAAAGGATGCCAGTAATGGTGAATCGTACAGACCTATTTCGCTTTTGTCGCTCGTAGCAAAGACACTTGGGGCTTTAGTCCTCCCCAGCATCAGAAATAACTGTCCTGTTGCCGATCATCAACATGGAATCCGTAAGCATCACAACAACTGCGCTGCACGCCATCTCCACACATATTAGTCGAGGACTCAATCAGAGCAGTGATAGTGACGCTTGATTTATCAAAACCCTATGATACTGTTAAGCACTCCACGCTGTTTGAGGTAATCTAGCAGACTACGCGCCGCCCAAGTTTGAAACGTTGGATTGGACTGTCCTGTTGCCGATCATCAACATGGAATCCGTAAGCATCACAACAACTGCGCTGCACGCCATCTCCACACATATTAGTCGAGGTCTCAATCAGAGCAGTGATAGTGACGCTTAATTTATCAAAACCCTATGATACTGTTAAGCACTCCACGCTGTTTGAGGTAATCGAGCAGACTACGCGCCGCCCAAGTTTGAAACGTTGGATAATAAATTATATGTGTGGACGCCAGTCGTACGTAGAATTTAGGATCAAGAAGTCCAAGACCCGTAGAGTGAAACAGGGAGTTGTCCAGGTAGGGTGATATTGCCGAAACTGTCTAAACTATACCTCTCCTGAATTCCAACCAACAAGCAGACGGCATTGAGATCGTAACACATGCTGATGATTGTACGATCTTGGCGTCAGATGTTCTCCCTGATTAAATTTGTGAAAGGCTGAACTCCTTGCCAGAGGAATATACAAGTATCAGCAGAGTTGAGAACAATAGAGTTGAATGTCATGGTCGATGGTATCAGCATTCAGACCACAGACCCAGGCAGGCCAGGGGGATCTTAATGATCTAGAAAGAGACGTCCAACGTTATAAGAGACAATCCCTAGATCAACAAGCTTATCAAGCAGTTTTAAATCGCATTCACAAGGATGCAGTTGCTAAGGCCATAAGCCACTATAGTGTGAATAAAGTCCTCGGAGTACATCCACCATATATGGCAGCTGAGGAGCGGGAAGGTTCAGTCGTCTCAATCTGCCCAGTATGCGGCACAGGCTCGCACGACACACTGTACCTATTCAATTGCCCTACCAAACCTACTAACAAACTTAAATATGTATCTTTGTGGTTACAAACAATCCAAATAGACACATTCTTACAACTGATAGACCCTGTGTCAGATTAAGCAGCATTTTCAATACAGCATTTTCCATTTTCCGAACAAGATGTGAAAATTTCATGCCTAAGGGTTGGTGAAAATGACATGCCAAAGATTAGTGAAAATGCTATTCTAGAAAATCGGTTACGATGACATGCCAACGAATTGTTGAAGATGCCATTCCACTGAATTAGCGAAGATGACATGCTTAGGATCTGAAAATGAATTGAATTGGGGGTCACGCTCTTGTAAAAAGAATGAGTGAAGATGCTAAAAAATGGCATTCGATTTCATTTGCACCTATTCTTGAATAGCATCTTTGGCATCGAACATTTTGCTTGGTAAATATAAAATTAAATATTAATTATTTTGGTTCAGTTCGCCTTAAATGACTTTAAAGAGACATAAAGGTATAAAAGAAATGTTTACGAATGAAAAGCATATGCACAGTGGTAGTGGTGTAGGGTATCACATAGTCGGCCCGACCCGACTATAGCCTCTCATCACATGTCTTTCAAAATAGGTTGGGAAATGTAATTCTCTGTAGACAGGGAAGATCCATATTCAGTGGGCAAGTTCGGCATTTAGTTGGAACGTCCCCAATCGTTAAATATCCCGAAAGTGCTAAGGTAAATATAAATTATAGAAACTCCTTGATTTAATATCAACATTTTATAAGCATCACTAGTTCGATTATGTAATGACAATTCTCGTTAAGGGGATATTTTAAAGTCTAAAAAATATTTATTATTACAGAATATATTAGGTAAGTTGGCTAACAAAATAAAACTGTCAGTGGGTTTAAAAAACATTCTATATTTTTTTAATATTGAGACTTATTCCCAAAACGTTGTTGTTACGTGCTATCAAAACGAGTTTTGTTATTAAGATCTGAGATTATGAGCATAAAATAGAACTCGTCGTCCCAAATAGAAAACATTAACCCTTTCTAATTTTGAGAACCGATAATCGATTTTAGGTAGTGCCAAATTAAAGAGAGTCCTTGTTTTTTGCTTAATTATTCGGGCGAACACGTAAAAATTATGTATAAAAAGTTGTTTCTTCAAAAAAAGGAACTTGTGGGGAGATCCGAAACTATGGCTCCTTGCCTTAGGCATACATACATTCATTCCCACAAACATCCCTGAAGGAACAAGGGAGACTTAGCATAACTTTAGTTTCAAGTTTAAATTTTCATAAAGTATCTACACAAAGTTCTTTGATAACATATTTTTTAAAAAAGTTCTTATTTTTCTAAGTTTGCTGCAGCCTTTCGCTTAAACTAAATTACGGTTACAATAATACTTATAATGTAAACTAATAGCACATTACACGTTCTCCTAAAAAACATGAGTAAAAAAGGAGACCTTAACGAATTTTATATTTATATTGCTTACATACTAAATTAATACCTAACTAGTCTAATTCTATAAACTACTATTTACAATACTTAAATTACTTTCCAAAAATAATTTTATTCACTGACAAGGTATATTTTAGATAGTTACGTATGGTATCACACTTGAATACGTCCTGTTTTATTTGTTTCCTTCATGGAGAAAGCTCTTTCCTCTTTTACAACATACAGAAAATTTCCCAAAACCATTCACATTAGGAAAAGGCAAAAATAAAAAATCAATTAGCTGATGGCCATAGTAGCCAATGCTATATCTTATTAACATTGTATTTACTACATGTTAAGACAATAAATAAAATATAAATTCAAGCAAAACTAAGATTGAATCAATTTTTGAGGATATTCTATTCACAAATAAGTATACTTTCTTAAAATTACTTGAACGCCCATTTAACAATTCATTTTACACTATACAATATTTTGCAACAAAAATCCTCAGAAATATGTAGATTTTTAAAAATATTGTTCATTACATACATACAACAAATACATTTCCTTAATATAACTCATTTTAAGTGTACGTGTTTTAAAGATTTGATTTATTTATGTATTTGCTTAAAAGTTCAAGGATAAATATATGAGTGCATGTCTTGCTATTGAAGGTTAATTTTCAATGCGTCGGTGAAACTGAAATACTGAACGTACATTTTCATGAGCACATAAAGAGTGTTACCTTTAAATCCAAATTACATGCCAGAAATCTTAAAAAAAACTGAGCACTTCGTAGTGTTTGCCACTTTCCATTAGTGAATAATTGCGAGACCATAATTTGCAACACTATACTATATATTAAATGGCGAAAGTGCACTTCACGGCATGCTTGTTATGGATATTCGATACAATTCATAAACTATCAGAGGATAAGGGATTGTATGCAGCACTGGGCTGCATTTTGGAACATTTACCATCAACAACCTTTCCACCGTTGTTGGTATAAACACGTATCCAGTGGAATATTTGCAATATTTTACCCCATTGCGAAAGAGAGCAATGAGAGTGAGTTATGTAAGCAAAAATAATTATTTAATTACAATTACAGATTCATAATCTCGACGTTTTTCTACATTCGTTTACAATTGGGTAATACCGACTTCCTGACCGGCTTTAACATGGCATAGTCCAGGTCTTATATTGGTCCCTCTTTCATCTCAAGAGATCACTTGCATCCCCGTGGTGTTACCTGAAGAAATGTATTTAAAACATATTAAAGGTAATGAATTTACACATAAAAACTCTAAAAACTTGGGTAGGGGTTTTACAGTGATATAAACCCCCCGAATGTTGACAACCACCGTTAATGTTTTAAAGACATGCATACGATATATTCGGAAAGATATCACAACGACACCTAAAGATGACGAGTTGTGTTATATTTGTAACGATATACAGCATTCGTTTGGTAGCGGATTTGTTGTTAGGTTGAGCCTAAAGCACCTGGTATCCAGTTTAATCACGGTGGATGAAAGACAAGCTACGATTCGGATAAAAGCCAAATTCCTCATCATCCGCCTTATCTGCACCCATGATCCAATCGAAGACAAGGGTAACCACCGCACAATCCAGACGTGTATATCAGAAACTTTCACCTGGTACGACCCCGGCGTCGTGCTGCTACCGAAGTGAAAATGTGGCGCACGAGAGATGTATCGGGCGAAAAGAAGATGTATTGAGTGTATACAGCCCCGCCTGGATGAGGTAAAGACAGCAATAAACCGGATGAAGAATAATAAGGCCACAGAATCTGATGCTTTACCAGTCAAGCTTTTCAAGACCGCAGGCGACACGCTGATAAGGTGTATGTGTAAGCTGGTTATGCTGGACATACGCCTACTCTCTATTACCTATAAGATCGTGTCCCGAAGATTGTGTGATCAATGAAATAATTAGAACATATCAGTTCGGCTTTATACTGACAAATCTAACCATTAATCAGATATTTATTCTCCTAGAAAGGATCCGAGAGATGCAGATTCACCATCTTATTGTCGGCTATAAAATAGCCCTCGACTGTCAAATAAATTCAAGAAGAGTTTATTACAAAAAAATTTTCAGACAATGAGATATCCTTTTGTTTGATCATTTCAACATCCTGCGAAATTCAAGAAATATCACAACATAAATAACCATATATGACTTGCCGGTGACAATGACATTAATATTATAGGTTGATATGTATACGAAGTAACTGATACATTGAAAAAGTCGGAATAGAATCTACTAAAGTGTGTGTGGCAATGCCCCGGGCCCCCTGGGGGGCTACTTTAACAAATTGTTACTTGTTTTCTCTAAAATAATTTTTATTTTTACAGTTTTTTATTTAACTTGCTTTGGTGCCCACAATAACACTCGAAGGTCCGAATCGATTTCTCCTTCAGGTACCTCCATTCAAATATCCGATTTCACCGAAATTTTGAACATCATAAAATTACCTACAGACGTACATATCGACGCCTCCAAACAATAGTATGCTAAGTCGACTTAGCCTGTTTTCAAGTTCTTTACATTTTTATATTTAGCGTCCTTTAACTTAAATATTGTCAAATTTTGGTAATAATCGGACAATCCGAACAGAAGTTATAAACAAATATTTACTTAGCATAGTACTGAAGGTCACAGAAATTTCCGAACTTTTAGAGCTTGTTCTGCAAAACTCACTGTTCAGAATTAGCAAACTATTATTTGGAGGTGTCGAACGTCCTTTAACTTAAATTCTGTCAAATTTTTGTAATGATCGGTCAATCCGAACAGAAGTTATAAACAAATATTGACTTAGCATAGTACTGAAGTTCAAAAAAATTTCCACACTTTGAGAGCTTCTCCTGCAAAACTCACTTTTTAGACTTAGCATACTATTATTTGGAGGTGTCGATATATGAAGTACCAAGATGGTCTATATGGGAAAACCTAAGTTATGAATTTACATAAGTTTGCATGCGCTGTGCCGACAGAAGTGATTAATCTTTGGGCATAGCCCTTTGAAGGTTTTTAATGTCATCGAGTCCATAAACATCTACTTCTACCTTTAAGATAGAAATAAGCAGGAATAACAACCATTGGGGTATCAGATTGAGTTTTTTTTTTTCGATTTAACATATATTGTCAGGACTTATTTAATTTAATTTTAATTTAATTTTTTTTTTTGTTTTTTTGCAAATCCCAAATATGGACTTCGTAGTCTCAAACAGTATTGCGAGTAGGATTCGGAGTCTATGATAAACAGAATCTATCACTTCCGGTAAAATAGTAAAGTTTTAGTGTTTTTATATTTTTCTTACAATAGCTGGATACACAATCAATTTGAAAAAAAGTGTCGTAGAGAATTTTTGTTTGGAAATATTCGATACAAGTTGAAAACTTAATAAGGCAAAAGTAATACAAAACTTTTTAATGGGACAGAAGTTAGTGTGTGATATCTGGATATGTACTTTAAAGAAGAAGAAAATGCTTTATGTTCGGGCCGCCACCACATTAAAACATTGTCTCTATATCTAATCGGCATATTCGCGAATGCAATCTCTGTATTCGAACGTGGATCTATTTTAACCACTTTCTGCATGGAGGTTCTGCCACCAAATTAGTAATTCTCTGGGGGAATTATACCACAAATTGCCAAATAAGAGCTAATTTGGTTGAAACCCGTAAACATGTATGGGTAATATTCATTTGAAAGATATTTTAGTTATTGCGTCTATGCTGTTGTAGAATTTAATTTAAATCTTGAAAATACTGAGCGGAACCTCCAAGGAATAATATAGTACACTCTGTTCCAAATTTCAAACTTGTATCTAAAATATTGTGTACACTCTCTTTTGAATTAATATACTTTGTGTCAATATTGCATATAAAATTACTAAAATTACCTAAGAAACCGTTTAAATAGCTTTACGTAACGCTACACAACGTTTTTAAATTTCAATGTGGTAGTTTGCCAACTATATCTGGCAAGCTGACGCCAGCAGATATTTGGTATAATCGATATGTATAAGAGAAAAATCTTTAATAGATATACTAGCCAAACTGTGTTGATGGTGAATATGGACGACTATACAACAACATTGGCAAAATTAAACATGAAAATGAGTTTTGAAAAACGGGTTAACGATTCAAATAACTGGGGTTTTCTGTTAACCGAAATGACATTGTTTAATCCAATTAACCTGTTAACATGTTTTTGTTACAGGCATCCTAATAAAAAGTATCTTCTCAATCATTGTACTACAACTACATATAAAGTGTATGTATGAACCACTCATATAAACAAGTAAAAACGTATCAGTCGGTTTTGCTGACATATACCCTCAGCCTATGTCTGGGGTCTTTTCAGAATTTTGTGGCCTTTTTTGACATATGAACTTGCCGACAAAAATTTTGATTAGGATTAAAGCTAAAAAATGTTGCGGAGGAGGTATTTGATGGAATGGACCGGCATAGTCCATTATGGAAGTGGATCTTATTTATGGAGTCATATCTTTTCGATAGATATCGCGCCCACTAGTCATTTCAGTGGGTCGTCGTATAAATTTTGGACCAGTATGGCAGGAAGCATGGACTTGTCCACGGAAAACATAATATCGTTCTAAACAGGGCAACAACGAACACCACAGTTATACATTTACTAACGATCTTCGAACAGAGCCTTAACTACACTTAGGCACAAACGTTGAAATTTTGGGAGGTACCCTAAGAAGAGGACCTATATAGGCAATTTTAGAAGTAAAACTATACTTGGAGAAAATATTATGAGATCCAAAGTTTGGACCAAATTGGTTGATCGGTTCGGGAGTTATCGGGCTCTCCAGCCATTACACATATATGGTGCCATTTTTAAACCCCTTTCGGGCTGTTTCCTAAAAAACTATGAACTTGCCTCGAAAAAAACTTTTACCATCGTAAAATTCAAGTTGCTTCGCCAAAAATCAAAGTGATTCGTAGGCAGGTCTTAAAGTGAAGTCATTCGAAATTTTGTGTCGGAGGTACCCGAAGGAGTGGACAAATATAGTCCATATTCAAACCTGATCTATATCTGGTAAATATATTAGGATGTGTAATGTATGGACCAAATCGGTCACTCCCTTCAAGAGTAATCATGGCCACAATTTTTTCCGAACATTTTTGAACTTTTGTGGGGAAGGTACCTGGAAGAGTGGACCGAAATGGTTTATCTTCGAACTTAAACTAGGTTTTGAACGAAATATTATGAAAGCCAAATTTTGGACCGAATCGGCAAATCCGTGGTGCAATGGTTAGCACGTCCGCCTTGTACTCAGAAGGGTCTGCGGTTCGAATATGAATCGCCATGCACTCATTGATATGAGAGAAGTCTCCCTTGTCCCTTCGGGGATGTTGTGGGAACATATGTATGTATTGTAACTTATATTCATGTATGGATGTATGAATTTGAATATCCAATATTTCTACAGCTATCACAATGTTATCTATTACGTACATAGATATACACACACTCATCTACTTACTATTCAAACGTTATTCGTTCTTCCTACCACAATACCTTTAGTTTTATTGTGAGAGCTGTCAATTCAATTTTGTGCTGTAATTTCACAGCGGTAATGTAAATACACTTTTCTGGTGAAAAATCACAATTTTAATGAAACTGTCAACGCACTCACTCTCCTTCCCTTTCTTGATTTCATCTTTCACTTTGACTTTGTTCTGCTGGTAGATGATGCCGCCTCCCATTTCATATGTTACTACTGTCGCCACAACTTTTCTTCACTGCAATGCTTTCCCTGCCAAACCAAACCAATTTCGAAGCTTTTTGGTTTTTGCAACAGCTGTAGTGTGGTAATTATAATGATGACGCTGATGGTGGTGATGGTGCTGGCGGTCGTATATGTCTCTTTTATATCCTGTTTTATTTACAAAACGCACATAGTACAAAGCCAACACATGCAAAGTCCCTCAGCTGTAAAGCAGAAGTTAGTTCGAACGTTGGAGCATTCACAATCTGTGTAAAATAAAATGTACATATTGCCGTTGAATATTGCTTTTTAAATTTGCTGTTGATGTAATAAAACTTGACAAATTATTTTGCGGTATATGATGTGTTTTGGTTTGTATGATATATGTATGTATGTATGCCGTATGAGTATCTGTTAACATACAGTAACGAATATAAGTATGCACTCATTTCAACATTTAAATTTAAGTCGTTTACATTATGTGAATTTACAATATTTATCTTGTATCTCCATTATTCACGTTTATTTTCTTATTTATATGTTTTAGTGTGACTAAACTTATGTCCGACACTGTGTGAGTCTATCAGTAAAAAATCCTGTAGCAATAATAAATTGTGTACGACAGATAAGTTTTGAACGTGCTGATAAAGTACATAACTTTGTACCTTTAAAGGTGATATTAAATTCATTCAAAATAAATCTGAAATTATTAGATTCTTTGAAAAAGAAAAGTGAAAAGAGAGATTATTTCAAAGAATTTAGGAGAATCGACAAATAATGTATATCATTGCTTTACTTTACTTCTGACTTATCACTGACTTATCATTATTTAACATAGATAGATATGTTTTTTTTATGGAATTATGTGTATCTATAATTATAAATTAAAGAACAATACCTACATATTTCATAGATACCACCGTGGTGCACACTGAATGCCTTAGTTGAGAATTTTGGAAGGGAGGTCCTTTCTGATTGATATGAGAGAAGTCCACACTTTTCAGACTGGACTGATTGAAAGCTAATTAGTTTAGTTTAGTTTGTTGAGACTCATACAACAAACATTACACATACATAAATAACGAGACTTAAAACTATAAGGTATTATTTTAATTTGCATAATGTATGTATGTTAACAAATTCCAATGATGTCAGTGTGAGAACATGTATAAAACGTGATTTTGTAAATGTGCTTGCTCCCGGCACATCCAATATCTCGCAGAGCTGTGTCTGCCAAAAAGTATTAATAATAAAAAACATTTACCTAAAACTATCTTACAAACTAAATATAAAAAACGTAGCGCCGGGAGTAGGAGATTGGTAAAGCATAGCACTATTGTTACCATTTTGTTCATTCAGAACGCCAATGGGCGATAAATAATTTGTATTACTCAAACTAAAGTTTTCTTCAGAAATCAAAATGTTGAACAAATCTGAACAAAAGATCATGAGCGTACTCCGAAATTTTGGTGATTGAGGAGGATTCATACAAATATTCATTCGAAAATCTTTTATTTTCTGATTTTAAGTTCTTTCCTATGCATTTCCGAATTATGTTTCTTTCAAAAACATCCATCTCCCTCATTACTGTAGGCGATATAGTGAACCATATTGGAAATTCATAGAGTAGAATTGACCGAATACTAACTTTATATATAAAGTAATTTTGTTCCTACGAGTAAATATTTGTTACAGAATAATTTTGAAAAAGAAAATTTTATTTTGTTAGCTTTTTCCAAGCTTTTTCTAGCATGCACGTTGAATTTATTAACTTACTAAAGTTCACCCCAAGATATTTGATGATGTCTTCAAAACGAATTGCATTGCCTTACAAGAACAGCTTGAGCTCTTTACTCTGAGGTATCACAAAATACTTACCTTTATCCGACGGGTTACGTAAACAAATAGCTTTATTTTCGCTGTATTAATTTTGATTCCCCAGTTCGTATAATACGTATTTACTTATTCTAAGTGAGCACTCACATGACTGAGCGCAGTATCAGGCGATTCACTATGCGCATAGAACAAAGAATCATCGGCGTAAAACATTCATTTAGGTTCTTAAAATTAGTGTGAAAAATCTGAAATTCAGACGTTGTAAAGAAGTGGCGACAAAATAGAACCTTTTTTATTAACACAATAGAAATTTTGCCAACACCAGACGATTTTTTATTATTCAAAGATGTACCACTTCCCCAACTCGCTTTTGTTGGTAAACACAGAATTATCCAAAAATTTTCTACTGTAAAATATGAGGCAAAAGAAATACAAAACCCTCTGAAGTTGACGACCCCCGCAAGGACGTACGGACCAAAAATATATTTTACGAGCACTTAGAAGAATCATATGACTTTTGCCCTGTCTATAACATTAAAATTATTCTAGGCGAGTTTAATGCCAAAATTGGAAAGGAGGACATCTTTCGGGAAATTCAGTCTCCACGGTAAAACATCTGACAATGACATGAGGCTGATATACTTTGCAGCGGCAAAAAACATGGTAGTTATTAACACCAGATTTGAGCATCTCGGTAAGCTGCAATCACAACAGATGGCCACAGCATATTCCACTCAACTGGCTAAATTGCTTAATCAAAGCACTCCTCAGCACAATGACGAATTATTGCCCAATCCATGCAAACAGCCGTAAAATCCACACTTGTATACCAGTATGGATCTCTTGGATATGGATAACACCTAGATTGTCGCGCTGATATCGAAGAGAAAATTGCTGCATATAGTGCTACTCTGCAATCTGTAGCGCATGAGAGAGGTATCGGGAGAAAAGGAGAGAGGATAATTGTTTTTCCCGCAGAAAAAAGAGAGAAATGGAAAGGCGGGAGTGTAAAAAAATTGATATGTACAGGAGCCAGAATGAAGTCCGAAAGTTCTACCAAAGAGTGAAACATCAAACTGATTGTTTTGTTACAAGCACATCCTCCTGTAAAGACAAGCAAGGAAACTAGCAAACACCAAATTGTTGGTGGTCAATACTAGCCAAGACTACGAAGATACCACAGATCCAATCCCAGAAGATGGTGTCGAATGCATACCACCCGGCCAAGAGGAGTAAAGACAGCTAGTTAGCACAATCTGGCAGGAAGAACTAGTGACCGATGATTGGATCCTGAGCATCCTGTGCCCTGTCTACAAGAAAGGAGATAAGACTTTATGCTCTAACTAGGGGACATGAGTTTGCTCCCTATTACTTATAAGATAGTGTCAGGAATGTTGTGCGAACGACGGTCAACGAAATAATTGGGTCATACCAATGCGGCTTTAGACCTGGCAAATCCACCATTGACCAAATATTTACCGTGCGGCAAATCCTGGAGAAGATCCAAGAAATGCAGATCGACAACTTACACATTTTTGTCGATTATTAAGCAGCCTACGACAGCCGCTATGTTTAAAGGTATTCAAAGCCATGTCTGTTTTGTAAAATGACATTAACTGATACTCGGTCCTCAGTTAAAATAGTATAAAACCTATCCAAAGAGTTTAGTACCAAAAGAAATTTCAGATAAGGAGACAGTCCTTGTCTGAACTGCTGGAAAAGTTCTCACAAGATGCAGATGTTCAAAGAAATCGCGCAAATTCCACCAGTAGTCACATGTTACTTCCTTATTCTGACATGGACCGATCAGTAAAAGAAGTAAAAGATACCATTAAAAAGACCGAAAAACGGCGAGAAGTAAAAACTGATGGTTTCGAGACGCAATGCGTCCATAGAACTCGGACCAACAGTGGAAGTTGGTTCCTATAATTTTGAGGTAGTAAAAGACTTCGCCTACCTCGGCACCGCCATAAACACAACAAACAACATCAGTTGTGAAATAAAGAGAAGAATTGTATTGGCCAACATATGCTACTTTGGTTTAAGTTAGCAGCGTAAAAGCAAATCCACATCTCGTCAGACAAAAACAACGCTTTACAAAACACTGACCGTGCTAATGTATGGTTCCGAATCCTGGGTACTTGCGCAAGCAGATAAGGCAGTGCTTGATGTGTTTTAGAGAAAAATTCTTCGAAAGATCTACGAGCCAATATGCGTTGTCGGTGAATATCGACATCGTATGTACCACGAGCTGTACCTGCTTTACAAGGACTTCAATATAGTTAAACGTATCGAGATGCAGCGATTACATTTGCTAGGCTACGGCATATGAATGAGAGATGATGAAGCCACTAAAAAGGCATAGAAATACGGGCTACATGGCGGTACACCCAGAGCTGGAAGGCCAATGCTTCGATGGAGCATACAAGTGCAAGAAGATATGGAAAGACGCGGTATTCCAAAAAGCAAAACAAAAAAAATAGAGGGAAATGGAAATTCATGCCAAGTTCGGCTTATAGGACAAATGTTCAGAAAAACAAAGTTTAATTATTTGGCATTGAGTACATGAACATTACTGACTTGTCTTGTGTAATCGCAGGATAACGCAAAAGTGGTTCCGCGCGTGGACAAACATCGAAAATGTTTGGCGACAAATTTGATTGTGAATGAAATGAATTTCCCAAAATACATATCTTTATATTCAGTGTTATTTCTTTCAGTTTACAGCGGCAATATGCAAAGTTAAGTCGAAGGATTCGTGATCTGTATATGGTGTCTTAAAACGTAAAACACATCCGCAAAGCATTCGTAATTTATGAGTGAAATTGTAAAAAAATTAAGATTTAAAGGGAGAATTTCCAAATGAATATAATGGCATTGATAATATGTTTACGAAAAATTAATTATTTGTAAATTTCTTTTTCTGGTATTTTTTATTTCATTACAATTAATTTATGTTGAGTTTTACTAATGTTGGAACCATTTGGGAGTCTCCATATAATTCTTTAATACAGTGGAATATCTCTAGTTTACGATTAAAAAAATCCAGCTGCAACCATCCGCCACCCGCCAAAAAATTTCGTACAAAATTTATAATGGATTTTTTGTGTAAATATATTTAAAATAAAGCAAAACAGTTTTCCAAGAATTGTTTAGTAATTTAATTAACAAATGAATGTACTCCAAAGAAAAACAAAAATTTTCGTAGAAAATTTTCCATGGCATCATATAATTTTTCCAGTGTTTTATTTAACTTGCGTTGGTCCGTTTAGTTCAAATCTGGTAACTCATTTTTAACACAGTTGCAGTTGACCAATCAAACTGAAACTTTGCACACTTTTCAGATTTAGGTGACAATACATGAATATGGACCCCATTTTTCCTACAGCCCCCATATAGCGGTACCACCCGATTTCAGGTATTTTGAGGATTTTATCTTCATTTTTGCCCAAATTAGCTGTCATTTGGCATTTCCAATGATACAGACTTTTCCCCACCAAAAAATGTGAACATAGGTCCAGGTTTTGGTATAGCCCCTTATAGCGGTACCACCCGATTTCAAGTGTTTTGAGTATTTATCTTCATTTTGAGGCCGAATTGGCTGTAACTTGGAATTTGGAGTCCCCAATGGAACAGAAACTTCTCCACCAAAAATTTTTGACATACATAGGTCTAGGTTTTGGTATAGCTTTTATATAACGGTACTACACGAGATCAGGCATTTTAAAGTTTTTATCTTAATTTTCGGCCTAAATTGACTAAAAATTTATTTACGAAAAAGGTTAAAAATAAAATATAATTAAAACAAGTAAAAAGTCGTTAAGTTCGGCCGGGCCGTACTTTTTATACCCTCCACCATAAAATAGTCTTAATTAAAATGGAATAATAACACAATTTTAGGTGGAACAACTTTTCGACAATGGATAGACTCCTACTGCCTCCCACTATTGCTTAAATTACACTGTGAACACAAATATTGGGGCAGAGATAATTCCTTTTGGAGATGAAAGCCCTTGGTATGTGTATATTAAAAACCCCGAAGGACAGATGCGCCGTGAGTCGAACTTCCGCGTTATGGCGTGATGAAGTTTTTGCAAGAGACCCTGTAAGCCATCATGAATTAGCATTATATCTTTGTTTGTTGTTTTTGTAGAGCACTTAAGAAAAAGTGAACAAAGATATAACGCTAATTCATGATGGCCCACAGGGTCTCTAACAAAAATTTCATCACGCCATAACGCGGAAGTTCGACTCACGGCGGATCTGTCCTTCGGGGTTCATAATATACTCACCAAGGCCTTTTTCCCCAAGAGGAATTTTCTGTGCCCCAGACTTTCACCTCCATTTTGTTGCACATTGTTATCTAATCTAATGCTTAGTTTACATTTGGCGTCGTTTCGTGATTTCGAGGGCGTTTCGTGATTTCGCGCGAAATCAAGCAAAATTTATCATGATTTCGCATACAAAAATGAAATCCTCTCATTTCGTGATTTCAGCGAAATCAACATCGAAATCACAGTACACATGATATACAACCCTGCTTTTGCCTAAAAAAGTACCAAAAGTTGCAACACTTTTCACGTATCACAATAAACAAGGTAGATGGTCAATTGCTGCAACAAAAAATTTTAGTATCAAAATTTGTAAACAATGTGAAAAAATATTAAATTACTTTGTTACAATGATATTTTTTATTGTGTTCCCGTACTTTTTAATGGTAATGTTAGAAAAAAGAGCGAATTGTCAAAACTTGCTTCCCAATACAAATTTCATAAAAAATAAGGGAACGGAAAAATGACGGAAATTGCAAAAACTCCAGCATAAATAAATCAAAATCAACTTATCGGCTATAATATTAGATGCCAATGAACATGCTTGCTGCTAGTTTTCTACTAGGCCAAAATTGTATGGCAGAAAACAGAAGAAGAGGGTGTTATTCGGCGCTATTTTTGTTTAAAGAGAAGTGCAAGTCTTGCTAGATTTCGGAGTATGGGAACGCATTTTTAGCACTAAACGGGAAAACTACTGCAAGTACTAATTTTGTGCAGGTTCTGAGCACAATTTTTATCTAACGAATGGCCTGTTCCCGTACTTTATAAAGTGGTAAAAGTTGTAACAGTCGTAAACGATTTTCATATACATTTTGTGTAAGGGAACGAAAATGTGTAAAAGTGGTAAAAATTGTAAAAACTTTTTAGTTCTGGAACAGAGCTAAAATTTATTATAATGAAGTCTCAACGATAAAATCATTTTTTGATATTTTCATTTGTTAGTACTATACGCAATTAATACGATATATAGGTCATTTTACGATAATTTTCAATATAAAGTTTTAATGTTCTATATTGTCGTATATTTTTGATGCTTAATTCAATTTACAACAACTTGTTTTGAAAATTCATGTTCGATCAGCTGCGCATATGCATCCACCTTGATCATTGTGATATGTTTGAAATTAACAAAAAAATAAGTGTAAACACCGGGGTGTATTTCAGGATTGCGTGAAATCCAGTGGATTTTGGAGCGCAAGTATAAACTTGGCATAATCTAAAAAAAATGTGTTCAGCTAGGTGAAAGGTACCACCTACGGGGTTATATCAAAGAGTCAACCTATCTTTAAATTTTTTGGCGAAAAGTTTTATATCTGCAGGGAACTTCAAAAGTCAAATTGAGGGTAGTTTCATCAAAACAATGTAGACTCTCAAACATGGACCCATGTTGATGAATTTTAGTGAAGAAATTTCGTGACCACTGAAAATTCCCGAAAATCGGGAGTTACAGTTACATGGGGGGATATACCAAAACATGGACCTATGTTGACGATGTTTCGTGGAGATGTTTCATGACCACTGAGAACCTCAATTGTCAAATTACAGCTAGTTCGGTTAAAAATTGTGGCTAAAATTCTCAAAATACCGAAAATCGGGAGGTACCGTTATATGGGGACTATACCAAAACATGGACCTATGCCCATATCCTTTGGGATATAAGTTTGTTGATCACTCGGAACCCTAAGTGCCAAATTATAGTTAATTCGGTCTGTAAATGTGGCGAATAACATCAAAATACCTCAAATCCGGAGGTACCGTTATATGGGGGCTATACCAAAGAGTGGACCGATATAGCCCATCTTCGAACTTGACCTGCCTATGGAAAAAAGACCCTCGGGTGCGAAATTTCAGCACTCTATCTCAATTATTGCGGACGCTAGAGTGATTACAACAGACGGACAGACGGACGGACAGACGGACATGGCTAGATCGTCTTAGAATTTTATCCTGATCAAGAATATATATACTTTATAGGGTCGCAAATGATTAGTTCGATGTGTTACAAACGGAATGACAAACTTAATATACCCTCCATACTATGGTGGAGGGTATAAAAATATTAAGTTTCAGTGCTTTACTTAGAAATAATTTGTCGCTTAGCCTCAATAAATATTTTCTTTCTCATGATGGAAAGCTGTAAAAAACCCCTTTGGCACCATATGCAGTGGTGGAAGAGCACGATTACTCTCGTATATCTATCGAAAAGATATGACTCCCAAAATAAGATCCACGTCCATAATTGACTATGTCGGTCCATTGCTTTAAGTACCTCCTCCGCAACATTTTTAAACTTTAATCCTAATCCACAATTTTATCTGCCAGTTCAAATGTCAAAAAAGGGCTACAAAATTCTGAAAAGACCCTAAATACATTCGATCTGTCCGTAGATGAAATATTCATTTCATATAGGCTGAGGGTATATCCCTTTCGGCTAAGCCGACTGACACTCTTTTACTTGTTTTCATTTAAAACGGTTTAAGAAAACGGTATTTTTGTTATAGATCTGCAACTAGCAAAGTTTTAATAAGCGAGTCAATTTCATTTGATGGTATACATATAAGTTTAATCGGTTACTTAAAACCGGTTCAAAAATCGGTTTTCTACGGTTCAAGAAATAAAGGACCAAAAGGACATGAGAAGAATTGAGTTCTACGAAAAGATTCGCCATTTGATTTGACGGAGGAGTAATCTTAAAACAACGCTACAATAACGCCAAACAGATATATAAAGCTATTTTCTCAGGCATTATAGGGGGGAAACTTGACCTATTGCGAAAATTTCCTCTTGGTTTCTTAATATACTTAACAAGGGCTTTCATAGGTTATTGATTACGATTAGAATGTGTGACGCATACAATATAAATATAAGTTTTCCACCTTATGTTGAAGTGGGTGCAGATTGTGATGTTACTCCAACAAAAATTCGCCAGCCTAATTCGATTAAAATTGGTCAAGACTAATAAGATATAAATTCGTACGATCCCAGCAAAATTTTATGGAAGTGGTTCCATGAGATGCCATGATTTCACTGGATCTTTTGCATTGGTTCAAATGAAGGCGTGAAAGATCCGATCTTTTCATCAGCATTTGAACCCATTCGAAGGAAGTCGTGATAGATCCGATCTTTTCCTTAGCATTTGAACCAATTCAAAGGAAGTCGTGATAGATCCGATCTTTTCCTTAGCATTTGAACCCATTCCATCGATCCAATAGAGATGAATTTTGTGTTTTTATTTTTAAACATGCATGTTTAAACTACGTTAAACTTATAAAATTATCAATTATAATTAGCATAACATCCATCTCTGTAAATTCATTTAAAATTTGGCATCATTGTCTTCTTATTTCTCTATTCCTTTTTTCCTGTCACTTTTTAGTAAACGTCAAATGCAACTTAATAAAAATCGGCCTCTTTTACTCACGGCCACCGAAGGAACCATATCTCAGCTCAAAGGAAAGTAATAAAACTCTATTTAAAACTTACTTGGTATTTCTTTTTGTTCAACCCCGCTAAGGTAATCATTAGATTCGATGGCTTTTGTAGTGATTCTCCTATCTCTGGAAATTGCGTGCCTACTCTTCTCTCTACCAAGTTTTAAAGTTTTCAAACAGTACCAGAAAGTACCCTGCAACTTTCTTTAATGTATATGGGGATTTCTGAGTGAAATCGGACATTTTTTCAAGATGAGGTTTTTGATTTCCTTTATTTTTTGCTGTGGTGATGCTGCTCATTAGCAAAACATTTTAGTATATTTTTATACCCTCCACCATAGTATGGAGGGTATATTAAGTTTGTCAATCCGTTTGTAACACATCGAACTAATCATTTGCGACCCTATAAAGTATATATATTCTTGATCAGGATAAAATTCTAAGACGATCTAGACATGTCCGTCTGTTGTAATCACTCTAGCGTCCGCAATAATTGAGATAGAGTGCTGAAATTTCGCACCCGAGGGTCTTTTTTCCATAGGCAGGTCAAGTTCGAAGATGGGCTATATCGGTCCACTCTTTGGTATAGCCCCCATATAACGGTACCTCCGGATTTGAGGTATTTTGACGTTATTCGCCACATTTACAGACCGAATTAGCTATAATTTGGCACTTAGGGTTCCGAGTGATCAACAAACTTATATCCCAAAGGATATGGGCATAGGTCCATGTTTTGGTATAGTCCCCATATAACGGTACCTCCCGATTTTCGGTATTTTGAGAATTTTAGCCACAATTTTTAACCGAACTATCTGCAATTTGACATTTGAGGTTCCCAGTGGTCATGAAATATCTCCACGAAACATCGTCAACATAGGTCCATGTTTTGGTGTAGCCCCCATATATTGGTACCTCCCGATTTTCGGTATTTTGAGATTTTTAGCTACAATTTTTAACCGAACTAGCTGTAATTTGCCATTTGAAGTCCTCAGTGGTCATGAAATATCTCCACCAAACATCGTCAACGAAGGTTCATGTTTTGGTATAGCCCCCATATAACGGTACCTCCCGATTTTCGGTATTTTGAGAATTATAGCCACAATTTGTAACCGAACTATCTGCAATTTGACATTTGAGGTTCTCAGTGGTCATGAAACATCTCTCCATCTGGTATGGCCCCCTTTAAACCGTACCTCCCGATTTTCGGTATTTTGAGCATTTTAGTTACAATTTTTAACCGAACTAGCTGTAATTTGACAATTGAGGTTCTCAGTGGTCATGAAACATCTCCACGAAACATCGTCAACATAGGTCCATGTTTTGGTATAGCCCCCATATAACGTTATCTCCCGATTTTCGGTATTTTGAGAATTTTAGCTGCAATTTTTAACCGAACTAGCTGTAATGATCGGTATTTTGAGAATTTTAGCTACAATTTTGTCTATTCAAAAACAAACGTTAATATACATAGGTCCATGTTTTGGTATATCCCCCCATGTAACTGTAACTCCCGATTTTCGGGAATTTTCAGTGGTCACGAAATTTCTTCACTAAAATTCATCAACATGGGTCCATGTTTGAGAGTCTACATTGTTTTGATGAAACTACCCTCAATTTGACTCTTGAAGTTCCCTGCAGCTATAAAACTTTTCGCCAAAAAATTTAAAGATAGGTTGACTCTTTGATATAACCCCGTAGGTGGTACTTTTCACCTAGCTGAACACATTTTTTTCAGATTAGATTAGATAACAATGTGCAACAAAATGGAGGTGAAAGTCTGGGGCACAGAAAATTCCTCTTGGGGAAAAAGGCCTTGAACCCCGAAGGACAGATCCGCCGTGAGTCGAACTTCCGCGTTATGGCGTGATGCAATTTTTGTTAGAGACCCTGTGGGCCATCATGAATTAGCGTTATATCTTTGTTCACGTTTTCTTAAGTGCTCTACAAAAACAACAAACAAAGATATAATGCTAATTCATGATGGCTTACAGGGTCTCTTGCAAAAACTTCATCACGTCATAACGCGGAAGTTCGACTCACGGCGCATCTGTCCTTCGGGGTTTTTAATATACACATACCAAGGGCTTTCATCTCCAAAAGGAATTATCTCTGCCCCAACATTTGTGTTCACAGTGTAATTTAAGCAATAGTGGGAGGCAGTAGGAGTCTATCCATTGTCGAAAAGTTGTTCCACCTAAAATTGTGTTATTATTCCATTTTAATTAAGACTATTTTATGGTGGAGGGTATAAAAAGTACGGCCCGGCCGAACATAACGACTTTTTACTTGTTTTCAGATTTTTTGGACTAACCGTTCCACAGATATCGCGCCTTGAAAAAGTCAAATTCTGTAAATACTACCTGCAAAGAAATACTCATAACTTCTTTAATATTGGTCCAATTTGAAAAAATCTTTTTTTGTATGTTTTGTTGTTTTATCAGCTGTTAAATAAAAAATAGCAACAAAATTTGCACAGTGGGCAAATTGGACCAATATTAAAGAAGTTATGAGTATTTCTTTGCATATAGTTTTTACAGAATTTGACTTTTTCAAGGCGCGATATCTCTGGAGCGGTTAGTCCAAAAAATCTGAAAATATACTAAAATATTTTACTAATAGCAGCATCACCGCAGCAAAAAATAAAGGACATCAAAAACCTCATCTTGAAAAAGTGTCCGATTTCACTCAGAAATCCCCATATATTCTTTTATTTATCTAAATATGTACGTTTAAAGCAATGTAAGATTTATTATGCTAGGAAGTCCCAATCATTGAGCTAAAAGTAGAGTCGGACTGCACTCTTTGGTATTAGTCGTGTTCTTTACGTGTCTGAGGTTACCAGTTTTTACCCGCAAAGTGTTTCCTTACTTTTAAAAGCATACAATTTATATGTGAGCAGTTCACCACTTTTACTTTTACCAGCTGGATATCCCGGGTGTCGAGTATCTCACTACAGATCTCAACCTGTCGCTTGCCAAACACATCTTTCCCGAAGTCTGGAAAATAGCCCAGCTACTGAAGCCTGGCAAGGATGCCAGCAAAGGTGACGTTCAGACGGATTTCGCTTTTGTCACCCGTAGCAAGGACCCTTGTGGCTTTAGTTCTTCCAGCAACAGAAATAACTTTCCAGTTGCCGATCAATAGCATAGGATCCGTAAGCAGCACAACAACTGCGCTGAAGGCCATCTCCATATTAGCCGAGGACTCACTCAGAGCAAGCCGTGCGATAGAACAGTGATAGTGACACTTGATTTACCAAAGCCATTTGATATTGTCAAGCACCCTCGTTGTTTGATGTCATCGAGCAGACTACGCACCGTCCAAGTTTGAAACGTTGGATAATAAATTTTAAGTGTGGACGACAGTAGTACGTAGAATTTGGATCAAGATGTCCAAGACCCGAAGAGAGAAGAAAACCTCATCTGAATTCCAAACGCTGCAGACGGCATTGAGATCGTAACGTATGCGAATGATTGCACTATCTTGGCGTCAGGTGCCTTCCCTGACGACATTTGTGAAAGACTGATCTCCTTTTTGTCTGATCTTGCCATTTTTTCCACGCGAGGAATATGCAAATACCAGCCAATAAATCTACGGCCACTCTGTTCACTACCTGGGCGGCAGAGTTGGGGACAATAGAGATGAATGTCATGGTCGGTGATAGCAGAATTCAGACCACAGACCCAGGCAGCCAGGGGGTCTTGATAATCTAGAAAGAGAAGTCTAACGTTACAAGAGAACCTCCAGATCAACAAGCCTTTCAACCAGGTTTAAGTAGCATTCACACGAATGCAATGGCAGATGCAGTAAACAGTTATCGTGTGAATGCGGTCCTTGAAGAACATCCACCATCTATCGCAGCTGAGAAGCGCCAGCTGTCAGGACAAACCAGAGTACTTTTGGGTCAATACGCTCGGGATGGTGCAGCCTTCAAAATTCCCATAGGGCAAGTACTGATGACAAGGTGGAAAACATCTGCCCAGCATACAGCACAGGCCCCCACGACACACTGCTCCTTTTCAATTGCCCTACTAATCCTGCTAAGAAACTTTCACTTTCACCCATTCTTGAATAGCATCTTTGTCATCGAACATTTTGCTGGGATGCCAAGCATGCCATCTTTAATTATGTAAATATTACAGTATAGTAGAGTTTGGCAATCTAGTTCCTAGTTCACTGTATGAGTGATTTCATACAAACGAACGTATGGAATCATTCATACGTAGTTTATTAACACAAACTGCGGTAAGGCAGTCACATTAATTTTGTACATTTAAAGCTCATCCGCAGAAGTTAAAACTTCACAAAGCTTAATCGTTATAATGGGTGAGCGCGTTGTGTTGTCATCAGGGTTTCGGAGTCGAGGTCTTTTTGGCTCGACTCCGACTCCCGACGAGTTTTTTTCACGACTCCGACTCCGGGTCGACTCCGAAAGTGAATTCCTATACCACTAAAAATGAATAAAATATCCACAAATTTTTAACTTTTTCCTATATTTTGGCCTAAATAGGCTAATGTGTTAGTTTTTTTTCCTTACATATTCATTAGAAAGCGCATTTGTTCGAATACATTCGAACATATCAATATTGTTTCTGCCGAATCTTACATTGAAAAATAGCAAAGTTAGAAACTTTTCCGTTTTTGCACGAGTATATTCTGGACGGAATACTTCCGCGTCAGAAAATCTTTAAGCTTTCAAAATATGTGAAATTGAAGGGGCAATACGAATCATAAGGACTACATGCAAAAAAATTATAAGAAATTCATGACCAAGTTTCAAACTGGATGTTAGCCAATATTTTAGTGAGCTTAGCCTTAATTTTTACTTAATTGTTACTCAATTTTTTCGCAGATTTTTTTTCTTCATCTGAAAGAGAAAAATGTTACGAAATGTTTATTAAAGCATTTTGCCGTGCCAACTCTAGCTCGAAAACTAATATACCAATTGTCATATATTTTTGTGGCCGATTTCGAGAAAAACACTGTTTATATGCTGCTCACAAAATAAAATAAATTGTTCCCATCCAACGCTCATACTAAGGCAATATTGTTCCGATCGACTTAAAAATTTGAACACATATCCTGTACTTTCTACTTTTTTCTGAAATTTATATGTAGGGATCACCCCTTAAACTAAAATTAAGCGCTCACATTTTGAACTTTGGTGTGGAGTGGATAATTTTAGTGAAATATTTGAGATATATGGTGTACACCACTCAGCACGTAGGCAGATGGATGTTTTCTGGAACTGAAAAATTAGCAAACGATGAGATTTCGTGCATGAAAATATTCTACAAAAATGTTGCTAGGAAAATTTTATGTATGGTCGGTTCACTAGGACAAGAAATCGATATTGTCATGTTTTCATTGTTCTTTATCACTTTCTCCCGATCCTTTCTCATGAAAACTCTATGATTTGTATTTCATTGAATTTCGTAAATGCAATTGATTGTGTAGAAAACTCGGATATACATGAACTATATCTGTTCCTGGCGGACAGATCCGGTTATTTGAATGTCTACATCTAAAGCCCTCATTGAGTATATAAGGAGTCTTAGAAGAAAGATTCGCCGTTTGTCAGACTTCTGAGTTATAGCGCGATTAATCTTTGGTTAACCAACAACGAATTTATGATGCCCTTATTCAGAAGCGTAATCATCTGAATTTTTGCGAAATACATAAACATACGGTTTTTTTGAAAAAGTAACGGGTAAAACTGATAAAGGACAATGAAAACTTGACAATATCGATGTCTTGGATATGGGAAATCTACATATAATTTTCACTGGAAATTTTTTTTTTGAAGATTTCATTTTGTTTTACTTTTTGAGTTCAATAACAAAAAGGACATGGAAGAAAAGAGCTAGAAGGAATGCATATTCGACAGAAAGGTTCCTCATTCTATTTAACTGAAAACATGTCATCTAAAAATGATGAAAAAAACTATTTTTTCAATGAGTGATCGGGGTCAATCAAAAAATTTATTATGTCATAACTCAGAAATTTCAGCTATGAGATCATTTGGGGTTCTCAATTGGGGCTTTCATTCCGAAAAGGAGTTATTCCTCCCCAGATAAGATTTCCCGTAGAGACCACAATGTCTTTAATAGAAAACAAGAAGGACTTCTCATAAAAAACTAGATAAGAATACCAATAGACATTTGTGAGAAGGCCAATAAGTCTTCTGACGAAAGAGGTTAAAGGTTCAATCTTAATTCGATTGTCATATAACTTTAGTTTTGTTTGCAAAAATGTAAAGAATCAATTGGATCAACAAAACAAGGATGAATAGACTACACTTCAGAGGATAGTAAATATCCTGTGAATTGTCCTTTAACTTAGTATAATATACCATTTGCATATATGTTTTCTTATACCATTCTTTTAAAATAAATAATGATTTTTAAAAAAATGTTCTTGTTCCAAATTTAATGTTGTATTTCTATAACGTGAAAAAAATTTCACCCGGAGTCGGAGTCGAGTTATTTTTTTCGACTCAGACTCCGACTCCGACTCCAGCAAAATTGCTCGACTCCGACTCGTGGACTCCAACTCCGAAACCCTGGTTGTCATACGTAATCTTATTATCTTTCGCCGGTCTTAAAGATAACGACACGAGGTGATCAGTATTCCCTGAAGATACTAAAGTCAGTCGGAACCGTTTTCCTAATCTTCCCCACATAATGTTAACATACAAAAAAGAGAAAAAATAGGGGCATATGTTGATGTTCCATTTGGTGGGTCATCATTTCAACGGTCCATACAATGACTTTATGTGGCAATGTGTTAATTAAAAGGCAATTTAAGTGTACGCATTAAAACCAAGTTTTCCCAAAGCTATATACAAACTTTGATGAATGATTAAATAATAAATAAATAGTCCATAAGCCAAAGAATAAAAGAGAAATCCAAAACGTCAAAAAAATGATAAATAATGATGTACCAGCGTCAGTGTCACAAACAGCAGTCTGTTCTCTAGCATACCGAAACAAAGAACGACATTCACAAACTGACAAACCAATTCAAGTTTTGAGCCTTTTGTTTCCCACCTTGTCTGGGCCAAGAAAGAATAATGAACCATCATCTCTGTGAAATAAAAGCTAAATCAAATACATAAGGCAAATAAAGAGTTGATTTTAACACATTTTTTGCAGTTTTTGTTCTGTTTTGGTCTATGGTTGTAAACTGAGATTTCATTAATCTTATTATCTTTAATTTGTCCATGAACTTAAAGAAGATGCACATACCACCACATTAAACATTTAAAGTTAAACAGGCAGAAGAAGAACCTAACGATTTTTTGTAGTACAGAAAACATACACGCTTGGTTATCTAAAAAGATCCCATCGACGTAGCCGGAGCACCGACCCACAGTGGTACAGTATCGTTTTTTTTTTCTGGTCAAAACTCTGTATCTTTTTAATGGATGGAGATCATTTCATAACATTAATTTTTAAATAATTCGACAGATAACACAATCAGATTTGCGATGCATCAACAAAATCAAATTCGGTATAATAGTTGCAGAGGAATTCAAGGTCAAAGTTACAATTTTGAGTTTTTTCATATTTTTCATCAAAATGTGACAGCCTGTTCCTGTATGTCGAAACGAAAATGTATGCGAATGAAACACGCCCAAACTTAAGTTTTCGAAATATTTGTACCTTTGCTTTTGCTTAAAAACAAAAAACAAATTTGAAAAACACATAAAAGTTTGGGTGTATTTCATTCGCACACATTTTCGTTTCGACATACAGAAACTAGCTGTGAGTGTTTTGAGTTTTCATATGTCCCCATCCTTTAAAAAATGACAAACAACAATAAACAAACTATAAAATACAAAAAAATTAAAAAATCTTAATAAAGGGTGGTTAAATTCTAAGGGCCGATGTTGATTTTGAATAAAACACAAACTATTTAGGAAATTATTGTAATTTTATTTTATTCTGATATATTGGTATTACTCAATTATGTATGGAACAAAATATCGGCCAAATGGGCGCCGCGACCACGGCGGCACACCTCCATCCGATGGTCCAAATTTTCGATGACCCTGAGGCATAATGGAGGTTCTATGCCGTTAATGTGCCGAATTATCTCATCCTTTAGCTCTTGAATTGTTGCTGGCTTATCGAAGTACACCTTTTCTTTCAAATAACCCCAAAGAAAAAAGTCCAACGGTGTCAAATCACATGATCTTGGCGGCCAATTGACATCGCCATAACGTGAGATAACACGGCCATTGAATTTGTTGCGCAAAAGAGCCATTGTTTCGTTAGCTGTGTGGCAAGTGGCACCGTCCTGCTGAAACCACATATCGTCCACATCCATATCTTCCAATTCGGGCCATAAGAAGTTCGTTATCATCTCACGATAGCGAACACCATTCACAGTAACTGCCTGACCGGCCTCATTTTGGAAAAAATACGGCCCGATGATGCCGCCAGCCCATAAACCACACCAAACAGTCACTCTTTGTGGGTGCATTGGTTTTTCGACAATCACTCTTGGATTCTCATTCGCCCAAATGCGGCAATTCTGTTTATTGACGAATCCACTGAGGTGAAAATGTGCCTCATCACTGAAGATGATTTTCTTCGAAAATTGATCATCCACTGTTGCCATTTCTTGCCACCATTCTGCCCATTCACGACGTTTGGAATGGTCAAAAGGCTTTAGTTCTTGAGCCAATTGCACATTGTAAGCATGTAAATGCAAGTCTTTATGCATAATGTTCATCAACGACGAGCGTGAGAGGTGCAATTGTTGGGCACGACGACGAGTGGAGGTGGACGGCTCTTCAGCCACACTATCGCGAACAGCAGCAATATTTTCTGCAGTACGAGCTGTACGAGCATGCACTGGTGTTCTCACATCTTCTACAGACCCGGTTTGCTCGATTTTTTTCACGATTTTTGCGATGTACGCACATTTGGACGATCAAATTGACCAAAAAAATCACGAAGTGCACTATATGCATTTTGATTTGAAAGCCCATTTTCATAATAAGTCTGGATAACTTTAACACGTTGTTGGATTGTGTATCTCTCCATGGTACAAATTGAGCAAGTCTGAAATAGAGAAATGTCAAATAAAACTCGGAAAAAAACTTGGCGTTTAGGTGTGGTTCACATTCAACATCGGCCCTTACAATTTAACCACCCTTTATATAAAAGAGCTTAGTGATAAGTGAGTGAGTGACGGGCATATCATCGCCCAAACGAAACGGCTGAACGTAGAAGCTTGATATTTTGAGTGTGGGTTTTGTAGGTGTGTAGGGGTGTGATAAGCATTGGTTTTTGGAAATTCAAACTATATGGGTACGAAAAGTACTAAAATGTACTAAATATGGTACCCATTGTATTAGGGAAACAGGAAGGGCTAGAATTCTGAAATTTTTAATGAGCGTCACTGACGGAGAGTTAGAAAGATGTACCAAAGGGCTTTTGGAAATCCGACCTATAGGTGTACGAAAAGTACTACAAGTTACTAAATTTGGTACCAATTGTATATTTTTAACGGATATAGTTAGAATATTGTAATTTGATAAGGAAATCATGGTTGAAAAGTGGTGTCGATGAATGGAAATTCGTACTAACGTGTACGAAAAGTATTAAATCGTACTAAATTTAGTACAACTAGGATTTGTGTGAACTGGAACCTGAAGTTTGGAACTAAGATTACTATTGGAATGTAGGATTGAGGAAGTGTTGGAAATTCGAACTTATGGTTCGGAAAAGTACTACACTTGGTACAATTTGGATTTGGATGAACAGATAGAGCTGGTATTCTGAAATTTGGAATTAGATTACTGTTGGAGGGTAGGTCTGTTCTAGTTTTGGAAATTGGTACTTATGGGTACAAAAAGGTATAAATGGTACTAAATGGTAAATGAATTTGGGTGAACGGTTAGAGCTGGAATCCTGAAATTTGAAATTAAGATTGCAGTTGGAGTTTTTTTGGAAATTCGTACTTATGGCCACGGAAAATACAAAATTATACTAAATTTGGATTTGGCTGGACGGATAGAGGAAAAACGTAATTATTAGAACGGAGGGTAATAAATGGTACTAAGTTTAGTACAATTTGGTATTGGACGAACGGATACATCTGAAATCCTGAGATTTGGAATTAAGATTATACTCGTCGTGAGATGTGTGGTTGACGAAATACGTACCATAAGTATACAAAAATTACTAAATGGTACTCAATTTGTTAATGGGTGGAAAATGTTTCCTTTGGACAGAGTTGGAATCTGTATTTTTTGGAATTAGGATGAGTATTGGAGTGTAACTAGAATCGTTACGGAGTGTAACTAGGACCCAGCAAAATGTTCGATATCAAAGATGCCATTCAATCATGGGTGCAAGTGATCTGGCATGTCATCTTTTTAGCATATTCATCGATGAATTTTATATGAGCATGGACCCCAAAAGATGCTATTCATTTTTGGATTCAAAGCATGTCATTTACACCAATGCTTTGGCATGTCATTTCCACCAATGCTTTGGCATGTCATTTTCACCAACCCTTTGCAATGACATAATCATTACGACGTTGGTTGTGATTTCGAGTCTCCGACAACATCAAGCCTATTCTAAATAATTAATCTTATATATTTAGAAAAATTGTATAAATAACAAGTAAGAACGGCGTTAAGTTCGGCCGGGCCGAACTTTTTATACCCTCCACCACGAGGTATATTGAAGTAAAATGGAACAATTAGTTTCATTACGTTTATGAAGAAGATTAATTACCAAATTTCAGCAAATTTCGTCGAAAAAATCCGGCGGAAAGTTTTTAGACTCAAAGAAGACTAATTACCAAATTTCCGATATTTCGGTAAGATAATGTGGTTAAAACCTAAAAAATACTAAAAATTAAGAGGTATGATTCTATGGGGGATAAAGGAGGACGTTGACATATACTAATAATTCTTTTCAGAAATACTTTATAACCCCCCGGAAGACTAAATAACAAAAATCAGTCATTTCGGTAGGATATTGACGTCATAACATTTAGAATTACGAAAATCGTGAAGTACCGTTCTATGGGGGCTATATAAATGCGTGGATCTATGTATACCCACAAATTTCATGTGGGAAGTTTTATACCCCAAATGATGACTAAACACCAAATTTCAGCCAATTCGGAGGAATATTGAAGCCACAACCTTCAAAATACCGAAAATCGGGAGGTACCGTTCAATGGGGGCTATTCAAGGCGTGGACCTATACCAACAAAATTAGAGGGGAAAGTTGAATACATCCAACGAAAACTAAATACCAAACTTTAGTCATTTCAGTGGAATATTGAGGAAACAACCTTCAAAATACCGAAAATCGTGAAGTACCGTTCTATTGGGGTATATGAAGGCGTGGGCCTATACCAACAAAATTCTGGGCGAAAGTTTTGTACTCCAAATGAAGACTAAATACCAAATTTCAGACATTTCGGTGGAATATTGAGGCCGCAACCTTCAAAATACCGAAAATCGGGAGGTAGCGTTCTATGGTCGCTTTTTATAATGATTTATTTGAGATATTCCATTGTTTTATATTAATTATATTTCAATTTCATTAAGACGATCTAACTATTATCAAACTACTTTTACACGAACTTTAATTCGAATCGTCATAGAAAAACAGGGCATAAATATTAATTAAAAGTTACCACAACTCTTTAAAACAATTTTTCCAAATGGCCCTGAGGTCTCAAATCAGTGAAAAATCCTCGCTTAATAGATGTTAGTTCTCGGTAGAATTGGTTCAAATGCTGATGAAAAGATCGGATGTTTCATGACTTCCTTTGCATGGGTTCAAATGCTAATGAAACGATCGGATCTTTCACGACTTCGTTTGAACCAATGCAAAAGATGCCATGATGCCATCGCATGGAACCCCTTCCTTCAAATTTTGCTGGGGAACGTTACGTGGACGTGTTTTAAGAAATACGTACCACAAATTCACCATAACTTTTAAATCGGTCTAAATTTGGTATCGGACGTAGCAACGGAGCTTTTCTTAAAGTAACTCGTATTTGGGGTAAAGATATGGAGATGGCTTTGGAAATACATACTAAAGTTATACCCAGGTATCATTTTGGTATTGCATGAACGATAATATAAGCGTAAAAATTCAGAAATTTGGTATGAGTGTCGAAAAGTGAAAAATGGTACTAAAATTGTTCTTGGGTTTATTTTTTACCAAAATGTTTTGCCTTTTGAGGATAGAAACCTTTAATTAAAAAGTGGGGTGCCGTGACATAACTCCCAACGGACATAACTCCCAAAATCGCCTTGGTTTGCGGACATAACTCCCAAATTTTTTGGGAGCTATGTCCGACCCCCCTTAGCGGACATAAGTCCCAATGGGAGTTATGTCCGTTTTTAAAATTTAAGTGATTTTTATTTAAATACAATTTTTATTTCAAATGTATAAGAAAAAAATTAAAAATTAACTTTAACAGCCTGTTCATGTATGTCGACCGAAAGGTTTTTTGCGCTTCAGAAGTGGAAAAAAATCATTTTCTGTTCATGTAAACGCCTTCGAAACGAAAATCTATGCGACCGACAAGCCATACGAAATAACACGTAAACGTACACTTTTCCATTCAATTTGGGTTTATGTATTTCGAAAGGACTGTCTTTTATAGAAAGAGAATGTCAAAATCACTCACTTGCTTTGTAGCTGGAGAGTAGAACGTAAACTCGCGAATTACACCGAAAATCTTACAACAAATGTATGCAACACATTCTTAAAACAAAATACAAATTTATAGACATTTTTAATGGCGGTTTCATTCATTATTTTGAAGAAATCAATAAAATAAAATAATTCAAAATACCGACACATTTTATTTTTCAAACAAAACAAATCACACATATTCCAATGTTTGTATGTATATGTGGATTTTTTTTTTCATTTCTCATTCGGCTCTCATTTATGGAACATAGTTGTACAAATGTACATTCAAATTAGTAGTATTTCGCATAGGATACGTAACGGCAGTCGCACGATAGTTTGCGAAATACATGAACGCATTTTTAGACGGAAGTGAGTGACAGCTTTCCTTTCGTACAGGTTTCCGTGCGACATACATGAACAGGCGGTAAGTTCATATGCATTTTTCATTTCATAAAATCTATATATATAAAAGAGCTTAGTGAGTGAGTGAGTGAGTGAGTGAGTGACTGACATATCATCGCCCAGACGAAACCGCTGAAGCTAGAAAGCTGAAATTTTGACTGTGGGTTGCTGTCGGTGTGTAGGGGTGAGATAAGGCTGGGTTTTTGGAAATTCGACCTAGAAGTGTACGAATAGTACTAAAAGGTACTAAATATGGTATCCTTTGTATTAGGCAAACGGGAAGAGCTAGAATTCTGAAATTTGGAATGAGGGTAACTGATGGAGAGTTAGAAAGATGCACCAAAGGGTTCTTGGAAATTCGACCTATAAGTGTTCGAAAAGTTACTAAATTTGGTACCAATTGTATATTTTGAGCGGATATAGCTACAATATTCATATTTGGTATGGGAATCAAGGTTGGCAAGTGGTGTTGATATAAGGAAATGATTTTGGAAGTTCGTACTTATGTGTACGAAAAGTACTAAATGGTACCAAATTTGGTACAATTTGGATTTAGATAGACATGAAAGCCTGAAATTTGGAATTAAGATTACTAATGGAGTGAAGGATTGAGGTAGTTTTGGAAATTCTTACTTATGGGTTACGAAAAGTAGTAAACGGTACTAAATTTGGTACAAATTGGATTTGGGTGAACGGATAGAACTGGAATTCTGAAATTTGGAATTTAATTACTTTTGGAGTGCAGGATTCAGTTAGACATGGAAATTCATTCTTATGGGTACGGAAAGTACTAAATGGTACTAAATTTGGTTTAATTTAAATTAAGTTGAACGGATAGATCTGGAATTCTTAAATTTTGATTTAAGATTACTATTGGGGAGTACGATTGAGCAAGTTTTGGAAATTCGTACTTAGGGGATCCCAAAAGTACTAGAGATGGAGTGCTGAAATTTGGAATTAAGATTACAGATGGAGTATAGGATTGAGGAGGTTCTGGAAATTCGTACTTATGGGTACGAAAAATAGTAAATTTGGTACAATTGATTGATTTGGGGGAACGAATAGATCTGGGATCCCGAAATTTAAAATTAAGATTACTGTTGGACTGTAGGATTGACTTAGTATTGGATATTCGTACTTATGGGAACGGAAAGTACTAAACGGTACTAAATTTGGTACAATTTAAATTTAGGTGGACGGATACAGCCGGAATTCTTAAATTTTGATTTAAGATTACTATTGGGGAGTACGATTGAGCAAGTTTTGGAAATTCGTACTTAGGGGGTCCCAAAAGTACTAGAGATGGAGTGCTGAAATTTGGAATTAAGATTACTTATGGAGTGTAGGATTGAGATAGTTTCGGAAATTCGTACTTGTGGGTAGGGAAAGTACCAAATGGTACTAAGTTAGGTACATTTTGGATTTGGGTGAACAGATAGAGCTGGAATCCTGAAATTTATAATTAAGATTACTTATGGAGTGTAGTATTGATGTAGTCTTGGAAATTCGTACTTATGGGTACGGAATGTACTAAATGGTTCTAGATTTGGTACAATTTATATTTGGGTGGAAGTATACAGCTGGAATCCTGAAATTTGGAATTAAGATTACTTATCGAGTGTAGGATTGAGGTAGTTTCGGAAATTCGTACTTATGGGTAGGGAAAGTACTAAATGGTACTAAGTTTGGTACATTTTTGATTTGGGTGAACAGATAAAGCTGGAATCCTGAAATTTATAATCAAGATTACTTATGGAGTGTAGCATTGAGGTAGTTTTGGAAATTCGAACTTATGGGTACGGAATGTACTAAATGCTACTAAATTTGGTACAATTTAGATGTGGGTGGACGAATAGATGTGGAATCCTGAAATTCGCAATTACTGTTGGAGATAGTTATTGAAATTCGTACTTTCATACGAAAAGTATTAATAGTATTATGAATAGAGGTGGAATTCGGATATTTGGTATTATAGCCGCTGTTGTTGTGTAGGGTTGATATATGGATGTGGTTGTGGATATACGTACAATAAGTGTACGAAAAATACTAAGTGGCACAGAATTTGGTTCAAATTGTTATTGTGTAAGGGCGTAGAGCTGAAATTGTGAAATTCGGTATTAGCATAGCAACTGACGTTTAGAGTGGAAATAGAGAGGAAGTTTTGGAAACTCTTACTAATGTATATGAAAAATACTAAATCGCGGTTGGGATATAGTTTTGGATAAAAGGAAGTCATTTTTGAAACTTATACATACTATAAGTACTAAATTTGGTACCAGTTTGGTGTTGCATGAAGGGATATACATAGGTGGAATTTCGAATTGTTGTATGAGGGATTGTGTTGGTGTTTAGATACGGATTTTTTGAAATGCATACAAATTCTAAAATTAGGCTGAGGGCTGGATGATTTATTGAGAAATACGAAATCTACTAAATGCTATTAAATTTGACGTTGGGTGTAGCAATGAAGATGGAATTATATCATTAGTGCGTGAAAAGTACAAAATTGCAATAAATTTTGTATTGGGCTAAGGAATAGAAGTGAAATTCTGATATATTATTGATTTGTCAGGTTCATTTGTAGAGGTGGTATTACAATAAGTGTACTAGAAGTAGTAAATAATACTAAATATTGAAGCACTGGTATTGGGTGAATCGATAAATGAAATTTGTTATGAGGATCACTGTTGAGATCGGATCAGAATGTTTATTTAAATCCGCCTTTAAATGTATGAACGGTTTCTACATGTAATACCATTGACATTGGGTGAACAAGTAGAGCTAAAACTGTAACATTTGATCTAAGGTCCTGTATTTTAAAAATTGTACTGAATAATGTACTATTGTATCTAGGTTAACACGAATTCGGTTTCTAAATAATGTTTTTACATCCTGAGAAAATAGGCCTAAAACAAAATGTCTCAAAAATTAACTGTTATATATAACATCTTCTGAATAATAGCATTCTATATTTTTATATCACAAATTCCAAAATAGGGTTGGAAGATGTGGATACAATTTTCAAAATATCCATACCGTTCCAATAAAACATGGACTGGAATTTAAAATGTAGGCCGCTGTCGAAGTGTAGAGGGTTTTTTTTTTAAATTCGAACAAAACGTGTACGAGCAGTACTTGAAAAAATTAAATATCAATTCGAATAGGTATTAGTACACCAAAATTTTCAGTATTATCCATATTAAATATTGTTTATTTGTATATTATTCCTTTTCCGCATACCAAGTGGCGGGCATTTTGCTAGTATTTGTATAAATTTGTGTTTATTCGACCTTTTCGATGTATATTTTTAAGTAAAATTCTTTATTTTTTAAATAAAATTCTGTATTGACCTCAAGCTCAATAAAGAATTTTATTTAAACATTTTAAATTTGTTCAAAAATTAAAACAATACCTCTTGGGTTTTTATAAAACTCATATAAAAATCATATATTAACAAATATCATTTTACGTAAAAAGCTATAATTAATATGGAAAACGGTATAAAATACATTTTTCACCCATGTGGTTTCAATAAATTTAATAAACTGTTACACTGGCGGAACAGCACCGGTAAAAAATTATATATGCACTGAAAGAGGATACTCTCACGTATCATTTTGCGAAAACGAAACTTTATTTCATGGTGTTCTCTAAAAGTTCTGGTAAACTAAATTTGGAATTTCACTAAAATGTAGGACCTGAGAAAAAATAAAATACCTCGCCTTGTGTAATCGCTACTGTAATTTATTAAAATAATTCTTAAAGGCAACAATCCTACATACCTAATAAAAAAATATAATAAATAATGAACACACCATCTGTTATTGTTACCGAAAAATATTTATTTCTTTCTCCAAAAAATTGAAAATATGGGAAAAATTGTCGTGTATAGGAGCACACCACGCCCACGCCTTACAAAATTTCGACCAAATTTTTGGGTTTCTTTAGTTTTATGATGTCTACTGACGACAACGAATTAGGGTTTTGGCCAGGAAAATCGATTTCTGCACCAATGTGCGGCCTATAATGCACATTTTCCAGTTGTCGCAATAAAATTCTGTCGCAATTCCTTCTGTCCAATTGTTAATAATAGTATTGGACATTTGACATATGAAATAAGACGGGCAAATGAATCGCAATTGAAAATATGCTATTGGTATAATCATAATAGTTCCGACAAACATCCCGGAAGGGACGAGAACGACTTCTCTCATATCAATGAGTTCACCCTTATTATTATCACCTCATTTATATAGGGCCTAATTTTTATTGAGTTGTCCGAACGTATCTTAAGACACCACTTGTAGAGAAGTTTTGTCTGGTTGAAATACTCAGGAAATATCGCATGCATTGATGAAAATGTTATTCCTAAAAATAGTTATGACTACTTGGAAGTACTTTACGAGTATCAACCTGTTAGTCAAACAAGTAAAAAAAGTATCAGTCGGCTTGGCCGACAGAGATATACCCTCAGCCTGTGTATATTGAAACAATTTTTTCCCATAAAACGTAGGTATTTAGAGGGTTTTAAAAATTTTGAACGCATGAACCGACAAATATGTTGATTAGATTAAAGAGCAGAAGTTTTACGGGGGAATTACTTAAAAGAATGGATCGACATTGACCATAATGGAAGTCGATCTCCAGCCACTACATACGTTGCCATAGGGGGGTTTTACCCCTTTGGGCTGTCTGCTTAAGAAGTGTGGTTTTGCCCCTGAAAAAACTTTTACCATCATAATTCGCTGCCTCGAATGCAAGTTGCTTCAACAAAAATAAAAGTGATTCGATAGCAGGTCTTAAAGTGAACTTATCCGAAATTTTGTTTGGGAGGTACTGGATGAAGTGGACAAATATAGTCCATATTTGGACCTGATCTATATCTCGTAGATATATTAAGATGTGTTAGGTATGGACCAATTCGGCCACTCCCTTCAAAAGTTACCGTACGAATAATTTTTCCGAACATTTTTGAAATTTTGTGGGGGAGGTACCTGAAGGAGTGGACCGATATGGCTTATCTTCGAACTTAAACTATGTTTGGACAAAATATTCCTAAGGCCAAAATTTGGACCCAATCAGCAGATCCGTTGGAGTGTTATCTTGCGCTCCACAGGGTGTCATAGGGGTTTTGTGAAACTTTCAAGCTATTTTCTCAGGAAGTTTGGACTTGCCCCTGCTGAAACTTGTACCGTCGTATGGGGGGCAGTGAATACAAGTCGCTAAAACAAAAACCAAAGCGATTCGAGAGCAGGTCCTAAACTGAACTTATCCGAAATTTTGTGTGGGAGGTACCCGAAGGAGTAGACCTATTGAGTCCGTATTGGAACCTCATCTAAGTCTGGTACATATTTGACGATGAGCAAAGTATGAACCAAATCGGTTACCCCCTTAAAGAGTTATCGTGCGCACAAATTTTCCGAACTTTTTCGAACTTTTGCGGGGGAGGTACCGGAAGGAGTGGACCGATATAGCCCATCTTCGAACTTAAACTAAGTTTGGGCAAAATATTACGAAAGCCAAAATTTGAACCGAATCGGTTCATCGGTTCGAGAGTTATCGTGCGCTCCAGCCAGCAGGACAGGCAGACAGACAGACAGACGGACGGACATGGCTAGATCGACTCCAAATTGTCTGAAACACATTTCGTCCAAACATACTTGGGGTCTAAAACCATTATTTCGATGAGGCACATTTTCATCGTATCAAAGTGTATATACCCTCCTTAGCCTAAAGGCTGAGGGTATAAAAAGTGTGTTTTTTGGTAAATATAATAAATCCCGTGATAGTTGAAATGTGTTTATATACCAAGCGGATAATGTATAATGTGAGGTATACCAAAGGGTATCTCTGTATTTGATCGTTAGAAGTCTAATTTTATCTTTGCCTGTTTGGTACATTGCTTGCAGTTGCCGTTGAAAAATAAGGTTCCCAATACCATCAATGATTAATATTTTCCGTTATTTTCTTGAATTAACTTCTTGTAGCATTTCAGTGGCCAGCTAACTCGCCAACTCCATAACTAGGCAGAATTTAAGTAATTTATTTTTATATTCTATTGTAAAACTTTCTGATTCCACTCCATTACTTTCATTCACGCTGTCTGAATCTCCCCCTCTCTTTTATTTGAACAAATTAAAACGAAATAAACTTCTATGTATTTAGTTAAAAAATATGTTAATACTCGTATTTCGTTGTTGGTGGTTCAAGTGAAATTTAAATCCACAAAGAGCCCTTCTAAAATATGTTTCGCTTGTGATTTTCCTATTAGAAATCCTACGGAAATTTAATTTAAACTTTGGAATTTCATAAGAAAATTGTCCTAACCCCGCCTGCCCCCCGTAATATAGCAGGAGCTCTATGTTATCAATAATACAAATATACAATTTATTTATAGGTTTACAGCTATGCATATATAAAAGCTCATATACATAAATTTACAATACATAAACCGAGATTTCTAGTTAATATTCGCGTAGATACAGACACACATATACAAACTCGTATATTCTTCCATTGCCTCGCTGTTGATGACTGTGAAAATATGTATGCGGAAAAGTTTGAAAAATACAATGTAACGGTTTGGTGAAAAAGTGTGTATGTATGTTTTTCTTTTACATATTTCAAAGTTTACAAGTTTGCCTATTATGGTTAGTAGAAACCACCATACCACACGAATTGAAAGAAAACTGACGAACACGCACCAAAAAAAACTTTACATCAGCTTGCAAACAATTTCAACGTAAATTTCGGAAATATTTGCCAGCAAGCCAATATTGACTTATTGTCGCTATGTCCAATATACAACAGCAACAACAACAGCACTTCTTAAACAAACATTTGGCATATTCGATACAACAACAACAAAGAATGTTGGCAACAAAACCAATCACTACTTGCCTCCCTCGACAAATAGACGTAGACGTGTAGGGCAAAGTTGCAAAACAAAAGAGTAAAGAAAAAAAAATAGAACTGTAATGAGTTTCGGGGCAATATATTTCACCATAATGGTTTTTCATTTTTCCTTTTCATTTTCTGCTTGTTTGCTTTTGTTGTAATATTGTTTCAGCCGCCAGCATCTCAATTCATGTACATATTTTTGCCATTCTGCTACATCATCACTTGTTCGTTCCGATGTCACCTCAGCCAGTGTAGCAAACGACAATGTGGCCTTAAAAACTTTTTAAATTTCCTGAGGAGTTTAGGAAAAGATTTCCGTTTTAAAATTAATTAGGTATAATTAAATTGCAAGAAAAAGTCGATGGTATGAAGACAGGTAGCAACTACATTACTTAGCAGTTTTAGGACTTATTGTCGCTATGTTCACTTTGCGTAACATTGCTAATATTAAAGTTGAGTTTAAAACTAACAAAATCTTTAACTTTTCCAGAAAAATAAGTAATTAAAAAACTCTATCCTTCAAAAGCCCACGTAAAGTTTTGAAATGTTACGGTTTACGGTTTATGCATAGAGGCAAACTAAATGCATGTTTTTTATTTAAAGTAGATGATCCAATGGAGCAGGTCGCATAGCATATAGTATTTAACAACGAACGGTCCTTATCGACTTTAATGACACAAAGAATAGGTATAACCAAACCACTGAGTAAAATAGATCACTGCAAACGTTTTAATATATACACGTTGAATAGAAATAATTACAAAATCCAAGAATTTGAAGGAAGAATATTTTTACTGAATTAGGTTTAACGTAATCCCGTGTAGACGTTGGTTCGTTTAGATTACGATTCTACAATGCTTTATTGACTGTACCTATCCGTAAACTACTTTATGTACAAAGTACACAGCTTCACTGTACTAAGCACACAGCTTTCCTTTAGTTCCTCTCTAACTAACTGACTGCCTCACAATTCTCCGGTAATCTCTTCTCGTTACCGATGTTTCTAGACGGATGATCTGCGAGTGCGGTTCGGAAACTTCTTAGCCTATCAATGAAAGAGAATAGTTAGTTTTTCAAAAATATTTTTATTTTTCAATATAATCTCCTGAAACTTCAATACACTTAGTCCAACGCTTTTCTAGCAATTCTATCCCTTGATTAAAATAGCTTTCCTCAAGGTCTTCAAAATAGTGGTTTACAACTATAATTGCATCTTCATTTGAGGTAAAACGCTTGCCAACAAGGATTTTTTTAGATTTGGGAACAAGTAAAAGTCACGGGGAGCTAAATCAGGAGAATAAGGTGGGTGGTCAAGCAACTCGTACTTTAATTCGTTGATTTTAGCCATTGTTAAAACACTCTTGTGCGCTGGTGCGTTGTCTTGATGAAAAATTATTTTTTTGTGTTGTAAGCCAGGACGTTTTTCTCGAATTTGTACATTTAATTGATCCAAAAGGTTGCAATACTCGTAGTACTCTGAATTTATTGTTTTACCCTTTTGCAGATAGTCAATCAATAAAATACCTTTGAAGTCCCAAAAAACCGTTGCCATAACCTTAGCAGCCGATTGAATTGTTTTTGCCTTCTTAGGGGCGCTTCCTCCAGCTTCAGTCCATTGTTTGGATTGTTCTTTTGTCTCTGGAGTATAGTGGTGGATCCATGTCTCATCAACAGTTATGAAACGACGCTTAAAATCCATTTTATTTCGCTTAAAACGATCCAAACAAGCTTGAAGAAAGCTTTTTCATCTGTAGTTCTTCATGCAAAATTAAATGGACTCGATCATTAGAGATGCCCATGATATTAGCAATTTCACGCACTTTTATTCGTCGATCATTTAATACCATATCATGCACTTTGGCTACAATTTCTGTTGTTGTTGCTGTTTTTGGACGTCCACTAAGTGGTTCAACCGCAATGACGTCACTGAATGGTCAAAACAAACCAGAGTACAACAAACCCATACCATAGGCATATTCATTTATTGTGGATCCGTGTAAACTTTTTCGGCTCCTACAAGAAAAAATTATATCGAGATGCAAATGCGGATATAAACGAAATCCTACTCCCAAAGCAATAAATTTTACTTGCATACGCCGATCATATGGAGAAATCGGAAAAACATTACCTGCGGCAATGTCCACATTTAAGAAACTTAAGAAAAAGTATGCCAACAGTAGCAGTAAACGGTAAAACAACAAAATTGATCAACCCCGCGACGGCCGGTTCTATGCACCGGATTGACTCAGAGGAATCATCGACCAGGGGCCGTCAACTCAACAATTAACAAGTGTGTATTTAACAAGTGTTCTCAACCTATCGTTAGCCACCCATGTTGTACCAGATGCCTGGAAAGTTGGCAGGGTGGTCCCGCTACTGAAGCCTGGCAAGGATGCCAGCAGAGGTGAATCGTACAGGCCGATTTCACTCCTGTCGCCAGTAGCAAAGATCCTAGAGGCGCTACTCCTCCCCACGATGAAAACGTGTTTTCCAGTTGCCCAACATCAACATGGATTTCGGAAAATGCATAGTACTACAACAGCATTAGACGCCATATCCACACATAACAGTAGAGGACTGAACCAGAAAAGGCCGTGCGACCGAACAGTCATGGTGGCTCTTGACCTATCGAAGGGTTTCGATACCGTCAACCATGCCATGCTGGAACTGTATCTCCACCTTCCTGAAATTCCACACCCTCCAGACGGCATAGAGATCGTGATGTATGCGGATGATTGTACGATTTTGGCGTCGGGTCCTATCGTCGATGACATATGTGATAGGTTAAATGTCTACATAGCTGACCTAGTGCAGTTCTTTCATCTGAGGAATATGAAAATATCCACATGGACGGCTGAGATGAGGCTCCCACTGAACATATTGGTCGATGGTGCACTGACTCCGACACCTAACTACCCCAAAATACTGGGTGTAACGTTCGATAGCATGTTCAAGTCGTCCGCTCATGCCACAGCTATTTGCAATAAGATCAGAAGTAGGAGCAAGGTTCTCAAGTCGCTGGCCGGCAGCACTTGGGGTGCTGATAAAGAAACCTTGTTGACCACCTACAATGCAATAGGCCGGTCTGTGGTAAGCTATGAGGCGCCAGCGTGGTCTGCAAAGGTTAGCCCATCGCAGTGGAAGAATATTCAAACCTGCCAGAATGCCGCCCTGGGGACTGCAACAGGGTTCCTCCTCATGACACCAGTGGACCATCTTCATGAGGAGGCGAGGGTTTTACTGGTGCGTCAGCACAATAAGATGTTATCGATGCAGTACCTGCTTGGGTGTTACCGCAGTGAGCATCCCTGTCTCGATGTAATGGATAGGCTCCCCCCACCCAGGCACGTCAGGAGAGACCTTCATGATCTAGAGAGGGAGGTCCAAAGGTATAAAATAGAACCTCTAGATCAACGAGCCTATCAGGCAGACTTGAATCGCATTCACACCAACATGGTTGCGCAAGCAGTACGAAGATACAGTGTAAATGCCGTACATGGAGACCATCCCCCATCCATCGCAGCAGAAGAACGCCAGCTGCCAAGGCAAACACGAGTGGTTTTAGCTCAGTTAAGATCCGGACGATGCAGCCGCCTCAATTCGTATTGGGACAGAATTGACGCCACAATACCCAACATATGCCCAGCATGTGGATTGGGACCACACGATACTCTGCATTTATTTAACTGCCCAGGTAACCCCACTCAACTGTCTCCTCATTCTTTATGGACGCAACCAGTCCAGGTTGCGGAATTCTTGAGTCTGGATACAGAGGAACTTGATAACTGAAATAATACAGGAACGAACATATATGCGTAGCTAAAACAACAACAACAACCAAATTGATTATATAAACTGGTAAAAGGCACTCAGTAGACAAAACCAAAAAATCGAATTATTTTTTTATTTGAAAATTTTGCCTTTTTAGGCGAAGATCATCTTTATTATTATTATTATTATTTTTTTTTTTTTTTTGATCGAGCTTTATGATCTATATTGCAATTGAAAAAGGAAGGCCGACGATTCGAACCCACACACCCACCACTAAGTGACATGCCTGTTTCGCCTTCGGTAAAGGCTCTTCAGACATATCGGATGTGGAGCGGCTTCGCTGTCCTCGAACTTTTCTTCTTTCAAATGCATTTTTGTTTTGTTTTTTACAGCAACATGAGGATTTTCCCATTTAGTTGTGCTTTCATGACAAACGCTTAGCGCTGCCTTTGAAAGTTATGAGTTTGGCTCTGAACGCTAACACGCCGTGACAACACTTTTTTCCTGTGTTTTTCAAGGACGTGGGTTCAAACCTGGCTCAGCTGATTTTATTTATTTGAAAATCTTGCCTTTTTAGGCGAAGATCATTTTTTATTATTAATTTTTTTAATCGAGCTTTATGACCTATTTTGCAATTGAAAAAGGAATTATTGTTTTACTGAAATTCTCTAACTCAGCGTTCACACATACTAGTGACAGTTCGAAAAATACAATACATACACAATTTTTTACTACACCAATTACTCCACTGGCACTCGATTTTACATGCCAGTAAAATTTTAAATTGAGTGCCAGTGATATGTCGAAAATGAAAAAAGGGTTGCCGAGACTATTTTTTAATCCATGTACATTTTTTTATGCATGCAAAGATTCAATGCATATTTTCAAAAAGATTATGAAATACAAATAACTAGAGTTGTGTCGTTCATGAACGAACCGGTTCTAAGGAACGATTCCGTGAAAAGAACGAACGGACCCATATCCAGCACATTCGTTTATATCGTTCATTTAGATCTCCGATGGCCAAGACATTGCTGTTTACAAAATTTGCAGCAGAACCACCATAATTAGTTTTACACACAAAATCTACTTACGCAAGCTGCGTTAGCGTAAGCATCACAAATTTGTACACACAAAACAATCAATGATTCAGTTAGCGCATATCGTTCAGTAGATAATTTCGTTCATCTCGTTATTATAAATTCTCTGGTTCTTTTTGCTTCTTTCGTTCATATTCAAAATCACCACCACCACGTTCAGAAAACACCACAATTTTTGCACACAAATGGTGTGCGTTAACGCAAGCATCACAAACTGACACACACAAAACAATCAATGTAGAGAAGAGGAACCATGACCGATATTCAAAAGAAAATGATGGACTAAAATGTTTTGTTGAATGAAAAAGAGCCAACGAACGAAGTGAACGACCCGGATCTTTTTGGTGAACGGAATGAAAAAGATCGATCTGCTCAATGAACGAGATTGCCCAACACTACAAATAACACATGTCGGTAGCTGCCATATATTAGTGGTAAATAAAGATATAAATTTGATGTTTTTCATGAAAATATATGTTGACAAATAATTTCCCCTATGGAATTATACACTATTGAAACGACGGCAATACCAGATTCATTCTGTTTATGATTGAAAACAGTATTTTTAAATCGAAATAAAATAAAATTAATAAAATACGTTGTACATTGTGTTTTAAATCTGAAATAAAATGCAATTTTGTGTGTTATATGCGGTTTAAAATAATTTTGAAATTTAACTTGCACTGGCATGTGTAGACACACAAGAAAACTACATGCCAGTCAAAGACATTTTCGGTATTTTCGAGTATAAACTGGCACCAATTAACTGGCATGTGTAACTGCAGGGTAACTCATTTATTGGTTACCGACAAAAATCGATACAATTAATACGGAAAATTATGAAAATTCGTCCACAGGGGTTTCAATTCTGGTTTCTACGTATTTGAAGGCTTTGACCATTGACTTTTTCTCAGCAGTTTTCATATAATTTAGTTTGTCTTTACGAACCTATTTGATCTGTTTTTCCAATACAATAAGTTCCATATTTCCAAAGTTAAGGTATTTAAAGGAATAATTTCCTCAAATTAATTTCTTCAGTTTTAAAGATCTCATTATAATCCATATAGTCGCTGTGCTTTTAAATAATAATCTCATACCATTCAAAGTGTCTACACAATTCTATTGTTCTAACCATTAACCCCTTCACATTAAAACCTGACGTCTTCAATTCACAACATCAACAAGTTCAAGCAATTCATTCATTTTCATTAACTACGGCGACGACGTGCTTTCAATTTTGAAATTCATCATAAATAATAAATTCTATTGAGAATTCAGTCAGCCGTGAAATGAAAAGAAATCATTCACCGATTATATCGGAATCCATTGAACTCTTTTTTAAATCGTCTATTATTTTCAATCCTATCGGTTAAGCTACCGCCAATCCGTAGCTAAGACTGCAACAGGATTCTTTTATTTAAAATTATAAATAATTAATTAATACTTCAGCTATTGTTGTTCACGTTGTATGAGAACGTCTTATCGTTTTTCCTTTCGGGTAAATGCGAAAATAACAAAAATCCAGAAAGTACGAAGGAGAACAGAAAGTATAACAAAACAAACGTCTCAAACGATTATTAATTATTCTTCGTTATGAATAGAAAATATGATGAAAGCTCATTATCGCCATTCATGTAGAAATTAAACGTTCTTAACAGCTGTCCCTTCGTGAATAAGTAGCTTCAATAGCACAAGCACTTCATAAAGAAATATCTTTAAACTCTTATAAATAGTTATCCAGATGTATCCAGAAACGTCCACATGTTGCAGATAATGGAATGCCCAAGTGCTTATCAAATATTCAACCGAGGACAACTTAGCGGATCGTGGGTAGACGATGAAAATATTTGGCCCATATTATAAATTTAATGCCACCTTCACTAACCCTAACCTAACAAAAAAGTATTACTTTGAAAAAAAGTTGGTTAACCCCGCAAACGTTTCAAGTATCTTATTCTGAGAATCTACAGTTGGAATGTTCTGCACCTTTACGGAGAAAATGTGATTTAGCAACTAGCGGATGACGCATATAGCTGCCGTGAAACAAGACATTGCACAGTGTCCGATTTTACGAAAAACCTGGCCAAAACTCTAAAAATGAATAGATTTTGACCTAACCTTTGGTTCTTATGTTTTTCCGGCCGCTGATTACATTTTTGATATTATTTAACCCTCATGCGGTCATTTAAGGGTTCTTTTTGGTCGCTCCTCCTATAAAATGTGATCTTATCGGATCAAAATATTCTACAAATTTGTTTTTACTATGGGTCCTAGAATACACCAAAACTCTATACCTTACCTAAACTCCAGAAATATGCAAAATTATAAACACATTTTAGGGTTAAGGGCGTACTTCATGTGGGTTTTGGCAAAATTGTCATACAAAGCATCATTTTAGAAGAATGTCGTCAAAGACAAAAATGTTCTCTGCTAAATTTTACTACAAGTTACCAAAGAAAAGAAATCTCTATTTGCATTACATACCAAGAAAATATCGGTATCAATTTTGCCAAAAAAAAACCAAGAAACTAAAATAGTGGTGCAAGCTTCCACCATTTCTACAGTTTTGGAAATATTTGAGTTAAGATCACTTGGATTCCTTGCTCTTTAGGTATATAATGTCTTTGGTAACTATACTGACAAGAATGCGAGGAATATTTTTTTTTTTAAATTAACCCTCGTGCGAGTCATAAAAGGGGTCCTTTTGGTCCCCTTTTCCACAAATCTTTAAAATCTCCAATAAAATGTGATCGGATCAGACCAAAATATTCTAGAAATTTGTTCGCCATAAAATTTTACTATAGGTCTCCAAACTCCAAACTATACCCAAACGCCAGAAATTGACCCTATACTATATTCTGACATTCTGAATGAAAGAAAATCTGTACATACCTGCAAGACAAAATATGACATAAAAAACAAAAAGTGCAAATATATGCAGGATGTTTCGATGGAAATTGATAAAAAAACCCCTTCCTTTTTTATGAAATCATAAATTACACGACCCAACTCGATCTTACTCACAACTATTTTCATAACTTATTGTGAAAATTGATCTTGAAAAAAATTAACAAGTACGGACATCAATTATTAAAGAACGCACAATTCATTGGCGACACTGAACATCTTAAATACGTTTCACATACCTTTCATTACAATTACAAAAAGAAAATATTTAATAACCGTTGTTTATTTTGCATATGATCATAGATTTATAAACAACTTAAATATTGAAAAGAAAAAAAATTCCAAATAGGGTCACTTCGACCTGCTTTTATACCCACTTATTAAACAAGAAATGTATATATTTTTTCATAACTACACGCACCGGGATCCTATAAACAATATCTGACCCTTTTTAGTGTAAATTGATAATTTTTTTTTCGATTTTTGGCCAGGTTTTTTGGAAAATCGGACACTGTGCATTGATTTGGTTGTGGGTTTTGTTAGAGGAAGATTAAAATATATTGTCTCCAATTTCACCCAAGTGGAGAAGTGAAAACTCCGAAAAAAACTAATTCCTCAACATTTATCGAATAATAGCCCGACCAAAGAAAAATATGATAACATAGAACGGGCAGAAGTGTTGTAGCAAAGCTACGCACCCTATTAAAGACACGAAACACGAAAGTTAATCGTAATCCACTAAATGTATCCAACGTTTAATAAAAGTGCTCATCTTGCCTTCGTAAGAGAAAAATGTGGCGTATCAGTAGCAATGCCACAGAACCATTTCCAAAAAATAACAATTAATGTATACCTCCCTCCCACAAACACCAATAAATAAACCATAAAAACAAAAAACAAAATAAAAAAATTGTCAAAAAATTTAAAATGTTTTCAATAACCAAAAAAATAATCCTTGGGTTTTCATAAAACTCATATAAAGACTCATTTATGTAAACAAAATGTTCATTAAAAAAAGCTATAATTCATATGACAAAATGGAGAGAAAAAACGTGTAATTTCAATAAATTTAAAAAAAGTTTTGAACGGACGGAAATGTCTAAAAAGGACGCTCTCAGACATCATTCTGCGGAAACGAAACCATGTTCCATGCTGTTCCCTAAAAGTTCTAGAACACTAAGTTTGGGATTTCACTAACATTTTGTACCTGAGGATTGAAACGGTTCTTAAAGGCATTACAAAAAAAATAATGTACACAATATTTGTTATAGTTTCGGGGAAATAGCTTTTTCTCTCTCCCGAAATTTGCAAAAATTACGTATTTTCCAAAATTTTAAGAAAATTGTCGTGTTTAGGAGCACGCCACCGATGTCCACACCTTCCATTATTTTGACTTAATTTGTTGGATGTTTGCTATCGAATGTCATATAGAAATTAACAATCAGTTACAACAAAAATTGTGGCCACTTAAATCAATGTCTGAAACATTGTGCGACAGATAAATGTAACTTCTGTATCCTCTGTCCCGTCTACAAAGAAAGCAATAACACCGTATTTATTTATTTTATTTATTTATTTATTTGCTTTGCAATTGAAGCCAATTTTGAGGCCAATTTATATAATTACAAAGAATCCACCTAGATATCATAGCTACTCTAAAAACAATTTCATATATATAATTCATCTTAAACCTAGAAATTGGAGATCTAATTATTTTGGTTACAATTATATTCTTTAATTTTTTTTTTTTTAAATTCTTCATTACGTCATAGCTACTCCAATTTTAAAGCAACAGATTGATAATAAGTATATCGTATAAGTTATTAGTTAAATTATGAAATGATCATTAAGAGATGTATGATGTGGTATGCAAATGATAATAAGTTTTCGCGCAGTGATAAAAACTGGTTAAAGCTAGAAAAAATTCTTCATTACATCATAGCTACTCCAATGTTAAAGCAACTTGTAAATTGAATACAAATTAATAATACAATATAAAAAATTTAATGTTTATAATAATCAACAGATATATGATGTGGTATGTATGTAAATGACAATCAATTTTCGTGCAGGGAAAAAAGTTGTTAAAGCTAGAAATTGGAGATCTAATTACTTTAATTACGGTTTGCTCTTCCGTTTTTTTTTTTTTTTTTTTTTTTTTAGAAAGTTCTTCATTACATCGTAGCTACTCCAATTATTTCATAGCTCAAATTGTACCAAATATAGTGTGTGGACGACGAAAAACAACAAACATATTTGGACAAAATAAAAGCAGCTTTAGATCTGCAGTAGACTCCACTCAAAGTATTTCATGTCATGTCTGAGTTTCGTATGTCCGAAACCTAATACAGCAAGATGACATTAACTGACACGCATTTCCCTGTTAAAATAATGAGGACTCTCTCCGTACAACTTACTAAATGAGGTTTAAGACAAGACAGTCTTTCGTGTGATTTTTGAATAAATGTGGCACGTACCGTTCGAACCTTGAATGAAGCAACAGATACCTTTAATAAGTCGGGAAAAGTCTGCTTAAGTGGGTCGGACAGTAAACGCCTATAAAACCAAGCCCAAGACGATAGTATATGCAAATCGGAAATACCAAGACTGCGATGGAGTAAAGAATTGACCGATGACATCATGAAGCTTGGTAGTTCAAATTCGAAACAAATAACGGATCGGAACATCGACTTATGGAAAAACTATTCTATATCATCCATTTATGCAGTTTAGCTAATTCAGGTGAAAATATTTTTCTCAAAGGACAAGGATACGCAAGCTAAGATCAGTTACAAATTTTATTATACCCTCAGTATTTATGTTAACGAGGGTATATGGGCAAAACTGCCAATTATTTCATATTCCATTTCCAAAAAATTGAATTTTTTCTTTTCGCGCTACACTAACGATTTTTGGTACATAGGTTAAGAAAAAATTCCCCAGTACAAATCCGCTCGCGAGCAAATTTTTGGTTGTTGCGGACAAATGTTATCGCGGTTTTACTTCTGCTTTTAAGAAAAAATTATTATAAACACGCTAATTATTTTATTGAGCACAATTGTCACTAAAAAGTTATCACGAAGTGACGTCATTAAGTAGATTGCATAATACTTGTAAAATGTTTCTCAGCATTCGCGGAATTTACAAAAAATTGACAAAATTTTAAATGTAATCTGAATTTTTTGAAAATATAGCTCCATATACCCGTCAGAAATTACAAAAAAGTAACAGTTTCAAATAAAGACTTCACGGGGAATCAAATGAGACCAAACTTATAATCATCGGGATAGTAGTTAGGATATTATAGCCAAAATAAGCACATATTTGTGTTACAAAAAACTAATTTTGGTTTGGAATAATAGTTTTCACACGTATTCTAGAGTCGAAAATATTGGAAAAATTCTATAAGAGTACTTCTTTTATTTTTCTTGAAACTCCCAAGAAAATGGGTGGATTTTGCTTTATCTACATTCACACAGAAGGTTTCCCATTGAGGAAAGTTATCGGGTTGTTGAAATAAATCATTAGACTTCTTAAACGGAAACAGAGTTCAAATAAACCGCTTTAACTTATATGCATTATTAAAATATGTGTAAATCGCGTAATTATCAAAATCGTTTTGTCCGCATGTGATTTTCATGTACAGCAAGACCATATCTTTTAATTTGTATATATTTTTCGAAATATAATTTGGACGCTAAGATGTAGCATCGGCTGCATCTTAGCATTAAAAAACCTATAAAACATCGCTAATTTTCCCAAAGTTCATACAATTTCGTTCCGCATCCGGTTTTAGTGTCACCATGAAAATCTGCATCGATATATCAGGAATATTGTCAATTATTTCATATTCCATTTCAGAAAAAAAGGATAAATTTTTTTCGCGCTACATCAACGATTTTTGATATGTAGGTTAAGAAAAAAATTCCGAGTACGAATCTGGTCGCGAGCCAATTTTTGGTTGTTGCGGACAAAAGTTATGGCGCTTTTATTTCGCTTTTTAAGAAAGAAAATATTATAAAAACGCTAATTATTTTAATGAGCACAATTGTTACAAAAAAGTTCTCTCGAAGTTACTTCAGCGAGTAGATTGCATAATACCTGCAAAATGTTACACAGAATTCGCGGAATGTACAAAAAATTGATAAATTATTGAATATAAGTCTACTTTTTTCAAAATTAAGGCCCATTTAGTGGTCATAAAATTACAAAAAATTGTTGTGGATCCAAACTTCACGGCAAATCAAATGAGACTACAATCATACAGATTGGTGTTATAGTTTGGATGTTACAGCCAAACATATTTCGGTCAAAAAAATAATTTTTTGTTTAAAAAAATATTTTTCACATGCATTATGTAGTAGAAAATATTGTAAAAATTTATAGGAATACTTCCTTCATTTTGCTTGAATCTCCCAACAAAATAGACGGATTTTGCTTTATTGACATTCATATTAAAGCTTTCCCATTAGGGAAGCTAATTGGGTTGATGGGGATATATGTCAAAGCTTCTGAAATGGAAATAGAGGTCAAATAACCCATTTTTATTTATATGCATTTTTAAATACGTGTAAATCGCGTAATTATCAAAATCAGTTTGTCCGCATGTGATTTTCATGTACAGTAATACCGTATCTTTTAATTTGAATATAGTTTTCGAAATTTAATTTGGTGGCTAAGATGTAGCATCGTCTGCATCTTAGTGCCTAAAAACCTATATAACGTCGCTAGCTTGCGCAGAGTGCGTATGCTTTTTGTCCGCATCCGATTTCAGTGTCCACCATAAAAATCTACATCGATATATATCTGTTTCAAGGCGGTCAACGAAGAACCGTGGATGTAGCATCACACACTATTTTTTGGGATAAAATGAATGTAGCTCCCTTATCAGTGAATTTTTCAAATCTCTGTTTCCGCTAAAACAAAGATGCTGTATTAGTTGTTTCATTGCAGTGGAAACGAACCGCAGAAAACGCGATAAAATACGCGATATTTCCAAAAACAATTTTAGGTGATTTTTCTACTTTGGATTTTCTTGTAACTCGCGTTTTAGTGGATGGATTTTCACGGAGAATGATTTATTAGATCCGGATTGTAAAAAACTAAAATGTGCAATCAAGTACGAGGAAATCGAATGACAATTGTAAAAATTAGGCCCGAATAATATGATTTTTAGAAAAATATTCACACAAAATTTCGTCATTTCGATACATATTTCTGTGAAGCTGTGGAGGCTACATTCACGATATACGTATCAAAAAGCTCAGAATCGCAAGTACTATAATCCTATTAAAGCCTTTTTGAAAAATCTGTTTGCGGAACGCGACTAGAAGAAAATGTCAAAAAACACTGTAAATTTGGCTTCAAAATGTCAGCGTCATTTATTGGTAGACGCTGATGAAATTTTGAAAAGTTATACATTAGTGAGATTATCCTTATTTAGTTGGCTTCTACTTTTACTTTGACAGGAAAATCGTGAGAAGTGTGGTTTACTCACAAATCGAGAGAAAACAAAAAAAGACACGTTGGCTTCAACCCATTTTTACCCATTTTCTAACATAAATATAGCCATAGCTTCCACGCAAATTAACTTTTGAGGCCAATATTTTTTGCCACGTCCAAAAACATTTCATTTTATCCATAAACATTTAATTTGTATAATATACAATCACAAGACGCGTGTTCTAAAAGGGTAAACCTTGGCTTCAGCTATGTTAAATTTTCAAAAATATTGGTGATATACCTATTTCAAGGCAATCAGTCAAGAACCGTGGATGTAGCATCACACACTATTTTTGGGATAAAATGAATGTAGTTCCCTTATCAGTGAAGTTTTTAAATCTCTGTTTCCGCAAAAAGGAAGATGCTGCACTAGTTTTTTCATAATAGTGCAAGCGGCCGACAGAATACGCGATAAAATGCGCGATATTTTCAAAAACAATATTAGGTGATTTTCCTACCTTGGAATTTCTCGTATCTCGCGTTTTAGTAAATGGAATTTCACGAGTATTGATTTATTAGATTCGCAACGTAAAAATTAAAAATTTGCAACCAAGTACGAGTAAATCGAATGCCAATTGTAAAAATTAGGCCCGAAAAATATGATTTTTAGAAATTTGTTCACACAAAATTTTCGTATTTGGATACAGATTTCTCTGAAGCTGTGTAGGCTACGTTCACGACACATATATCAAATAAATCAGAATTGTGAGTTCTTCATTCCTATATATGATTTTTTGAAAAACCTGTTTGCGGAACGAAATTATAAGAAAATTTCAAAAAAACACTTAAAATCTGGCTTCAAAATGTCAGCATCATTTAATGGTAGACGCAGATCAAATTTTGAAAAGTAATACATTAGTGAGATGATCCTTATTTAGTTGCCTTCTACTTTTAATTTTACGGGAAAATCGTAAAAAGTGTGGTTTAATCACAAATCGAGAGAAAACAAAAAAAGACACGTTGGCTTCAACCCATTTTTACCCATTTTTTAACATAAATATAGCCACAGCTTCCATGCAAATCAACTTTGAAACCCAATATTTTTTGCCAAGTCTAAAAACATTTCATTTTATCCAAAAGCATTTAAATTGTAAAATATACAACCACTATTCGCGAGTTATAAAGGGGTAAACCTTGGCTTCAACGATGTTAAATTTTCAATAATATTGCCCATATATATTTTCATACGGGCAAAATGTGACTCATCGAAATAATGGTTTTAGACCCTAAGTATGTTTGGACGAAATCTCTTTCAGACAATTTAGAGTTGATTTAGCCATATCCGTCCATCTGTCTGTCTGGCTGGTGCGCACGATAACTCTCGAACGGATCAACCGATTCGGCCCAAAATTTGGCTTTCGTAATATTTTGTCCAAACTTAGTTTAAATTCGAAAATGGGTAATATCGGTCCACTCCTTCCGGTACCTCCCCCAACAAAAGTTTGAAAATGTCCAGAAAATTTGTGCGCACTTGACCGATTTGATCCATACTTTGCACATCACGACATTTCTACCAGACATATGTAGATTAAGTTCCAATATGGAATCACTCGGTTTACTTCGGGTAACTCCCACACAAAATTTCGGAAAAGTTCAGTTTATGACCTGCTCTCGATTCGCTTTAATTGCTGTTGTAACAACTCGTATTTACTGTCCCCTATACAAGTTTCATTAGGGGCAAGTCCATACTTCTTGATAATTTAGCCTGAAATATGCAAAAAATACCCTCTAACACCGAGTGAGGTGGTTGGAGCGCAATTTAACTCTCGAACGTGTCTGCCGATTCGGTCCAAAATTTGGCCTTAGTAATATTTTGTCCAAACTTAGTTTAAATTCCTTCAGGTACCTCACCCACAAAAGTTCAAAAATGTTCAGAAAAATTGGAACCTCCCCCACAAAAGTTCAACATTTGTATTTAAGTGCAGTTAAGGGTTTGTTTGAAGATCCTTTGAAAATGTATACCGATGCTGTTCGTTGTGGTCCAGTTTGCAGTTTGACCCACTGAAATGACTAGTGGGCGCGATAACTATCGAAAAGATATGACTACCAAAATTAGATCCACTTCCATAATGGCCCAAATCGGTCTTTTCCTTGAGAGTATATCTCTATTGGCAAAGACGATTTATACTTTTTTACTTGTTTTTATTAGCTTTTATATTCAACTAGCTGAACCCGGTGCGCTTTGCTGCCCCGACTAAAATAAAATATAATGGAATGCCATAATTATATTAACGTTTTTAATATTTTAACGAATAAATATAGGAGATATGAAGGCGTTATATACCTATTCAGGGTTGTTATGGAGCTACTATGGTATTTTTGTATGTTTCAGGAAGTAACACTCCTCCGAAAGCCTTTCTGCCTATAAGTATTCCTAATGATTTAGATATATCATAATAAAAACATAAATATTAAGAAGTCTCTCAAAGATATGATACTTAATAGTTGTAGCCTTGGTCAATTCCTTCCCAACTATAAGTACTTGTGTAAATAATGATGACTTCTACTGACTGCTAAGTCTTCAAAATTTCATTGAAATTGAACATACATAACAAAAACATGAAATCGACCGAAAATATATATGGGAGCTATATTCCTATATGAACCGATCTCGGTATAATTGGTCAAATTTAGTTTTAGACCAAATCCCGTCTCACATTCCAAATTTCATTGAAATTGAACATACATAGCATGTTTTGTGCATAAAATATATATATGGGAGCTATATTCAAATCTGAACCGATTTCGATATAATTTGTCCCATTTATTTCTAGAACGAATTGCGTCACACTTTCCAAATTTCAGTGAAATTGGACATATGTAGTGTGTCCAAATATGAACCGGCCTCGATATAATTTGGCACATTTATTTTTGGAACAAATTCCGTCAGACATCCCAAATTTCAGCGACATTGGACACATATAGCTTGTTTGATGCATCAAATACAGAAAATCGGTTGAAAATAATATCCAAATCTAAACCGATTTCGATAGAATTTGGCACATTTATTTCTAGACCAAATCCCGTTACGCATTCCCAATTTCAGCGAAATTGGACATATATAGCGAGTTTCAGGGACGTAGCCAGGATTTCATTTCGGGGGGGCCCACCTGACCAAAATTTTTGAAAGTTCATGTTAGCGAAAATGTCTTATTTAGCAAAGATGTAAACCTTATTTTAGACTTATTCTACTGATGAAATAATGTTCAATACTATTTTTTAGTTCATATGGTGCAAGACTTCTTGGCCAATTTTATCTTGTTTTTAGAACTTTTTTGACAATATGTCACAGTTAATATATGGTCAAAACAATGAATATATTAATAATGCCATATATTTTGTGCGTATCATTTATCAATTATGTAATTCACAACTACAGCCAAAAGAAAGCGAATTCAATGGAAAACAAAGAATTTCTGAAGGCCGAGAACTAATGCAGAGCAATAGTTAGTCTATCCATTAAGAAATTCTAGCACCTAAATCTGTCGCCAAATCGTGTCAATATACTAATTTTGGCGTCGAATCGTCGGACTTCACTTATAGAAATTCTGGATATTCTCATAAATTTATCAGGAACAAGGGAATTTGTGGAATCCAGTCTTAACTTCGTTTAAAATGAAATTATGTCGCCCAATCCAAGGTCTATACATGTATACATTCTTTTAGCAAAAATCCATAAACACAATTTGTCCCAATGTACATTTTTTATACTCTCAGCCTTTAGCCAAAATGTGCCTCATCGAAATAATGGCTTTAGGGCCAAAATTTGGCCTTCGTGATATCTTGATCTATCTACTCTATCGGCAAACTTCCGCAGAGTATTTCAAAAATTTTGAGCGAAGTGCAGTTTAAGACCTCTTTGGATAAGCTGTGTAAGCTTAAGACCTCAATGGTCATGGCTTCACTTCCTTTATGCTAAAAATTAGTTATAAGTAAAAATATGAAATAAATAAATTAAAAAATAAAAAACTCTCTGGAAACGCTTTGCTTTTTTACAACAAGTGTCCTCGGGGCTCCTATTACTACCGTACAAGTTTTTCAGAGGCAAGTCTATACTTCCAGAGAAAATGGCCTGAAAGCTGTAAAGAACACCTAAGGCAACCATGTGTAGTGGTAGTTCACACAGCAACTTTCGAACCGGATACTGCGTTGGTCCAAACTTTGTTTATCGCAATATTTCAGCGAGCCTTAAATATACCAAATTCGAAGATGGTGCTTTTCGGTTTACTTCTTCCGGTATTTTCCAAACAAATTTCAAGAATTTTAGCTAAAGTGGTATGCGCGAGTTTTCTTGAAGGGAGCAACAGATTTGGTCCAAACTTTGGATTTAGTAATATTTTTTCCAAACTTAGTTTTTGCTCGAAAATGGGCCATACTGGGGCACCTCCCTCACAAACCTTCAAAATAGTTGTTTATGTGCAGTTTAGAACGGTATTTAATTTTTCGTGGGCAAGTCCATATTACCTGACATAAAAGTCAAAAGGTGAAAACAATACTGTGGCGAACTGAAATGACTGGGGGCGCAATATCTTTTAAAAGGAATGACTCCCAAAATAAGATCTACTCCAAAAATGTGCTATGTCGGTCCGGTCCATTTCTCCATACCTCATGCGCAACAATTGTGTATATAGTTTTTTTATTGCAAATTTCAAACATAATAAAGAATTTGTAATTGTTATGAATTTCAAAATAGTTCATTATAAAAACGTGTTAGAGAAAATATACAAACACTTAAAACCACAAAGATTAAGCAACGGTTTTACATTTTATCTCAAAAATGTTTTGTCTGGATGTTGTTTATAGGCCAAAGTATTGGACCTAATATGTTACAAACATTCAATAAATACAAATAAACGTATTGTTCTGAACTCAGTAACACAGTCAGCCAAAAATTGCGATTAAACGCTTAAACAACACCTTAAAACTTAACAAGAACTATGCATAAAATTGCTCAAAAAGCCTAACTTGTTCATTATTTTCATCTCTTTAAAGTATGTTGGACAATAAGTATTCCAATGTAGTTAAATAATTCTCTGTAATGCTTCCAACTACTTTACATATTTCTTGAACAAATTAAAACAGTTTAAAATTTTACTCAAAAATTAAAAAATGTGTAACATAAGCTAATATCCTATGGGAATTAAAATCATTTCTGGCCCGGGCCCCCCCTGGCTACGTCGGTGGCGAGTTTGGTGCATAAAATACAGAAAATCGGCCGAAAATATATACAGGAGCTATATGCAAATCTGAACCGATTTGGCACATTTATTTCTAGACCAAGTTCTGTAACACATTCCAAATTTCAGCGAAATTGGACATACAGCTGTGTTCAAAATAATAGGAGTGATCATTCACACCAAGGGAATGGTCGAATAAACATGGTTAAACTTACCCATTTTGGTTTATTTTGAATTTGTTTAACATTGTTGACTTCCCAACAGTTAATTGATCAGCAGAAATGTGGCAATCTGATTTAAATTATTTACTGTTTACACCAACATTATAAATCGCCTTCAAATTTTTTGTTCAAAAAAATAGGAGTGCGGAAGAAAAAGGACAATCAAAATATTTTTAGTTGAGTTTAAGATCAAATTGTCTAAATTTTAGTTGACAGTAGTGAATCCAATAGATTTTATGAGATTTGATGGCAGTTTGAAAACAAAAGTCCTTTGGAGGTAGCCTAAAACAGGTGATTGTCCGTGCAGCGATTTTTTCCATAAATTGAGCACTTATTGGGTAACTCAATGGATTTTGTAGACAGAACTTTAGTGATAAGAGTTTTTTGATGCTCTGGCTGTTATCTCGAACAATATATAATGATCGGTATCCCGGAAATTCGTGTATTTTGATCCTTGAGCCAAGTTGAAGCCGGTTTCCATTAACTCTTTACGTAAGGATCGGTTAAAAAACGTATCTATAAGGTATTAATTTATCGATCAAGTGATGTTTTGAGGTCCTTAGCATCTTAACTGCACGCAGAATTCATTATATGGTTCATTTTTGAATAATTGGATGATTGGCACATATGAGACATTTTTCAAAACGCTTTGTTGAGAAGGAAACTTTAAAGACAAACTTTTGAAGTTGGCCTAAGATTATTTTTATTAGCTTTTGCATCGTATAATTCCGTGCGGAGTTGTTTTTTTTTCACTTTTTTCTCCCATCGGACGCCTCCCCAGGTGGTGGATAGGGGAACGCCCATCAGATATGACGGGTACCGCAGAAATAAAATATGCGGGGCGAACCAAAAGAAAAAATGGAAAACGGCAGCGTCTGACCAAAGGATTGGCGGCAGCAAACAGCGTCTGAACTTCAGGAGGAGCGGCTGAATACGGAGACGGAAAACTCTAAACCTTTCAGAAGGCCACGGAAAACCACTGAAATATATTTTCCTTGAAAACCACTCAATTTAATTTAATGAATCTAGACAAAAATATATGGCCCTCAATCTCCGGTAACATGAGGGTGCTAAGAATCCCCGGAGGTAAAACAAATCAAAATCTAAAAATTGGCACATGGAATGTGCGGAGCCTCTATGAGGCTGGTAAACTCGCCAACACTATATCGGAAATGGAAAGACTAAACGTCGATATCCTCGGAATAAGTGAGACATGGTGGCCCAAAAATGGAGAGTTCACTTCTCAAAACATGAAAATTTACTACTCGGGCAATAACAATCAAAACCATAGGAATGGAGTAGGAGTAATTTTAAAAAATGCAGTCACGCAATTTGTTACGGGCTTCATCCCGAAATCTGATCGATCTTTACTTCTTAAATTAAAATGCAAGCCTATTGACATAAACATTATTCAAGTATATGCACCAACTGCTGATAAAAGCAATAACGATATCGAAATTTTCTACAACGAAGTCGAGGATCTATTAAAAATGACAAAGCCACACGAAATAACTATAATTCAAGGTGACTTTAATGCTAAGGTAGGAGGAGAAAGAATTCCTGGAATAACAGGACTATATGGACTAGGTGAAAGGAACGAAAGAGGCGACAGACTAGTTCAGTTCTGCCAAGAACATAAAATGAATATAACTAATACAATGTTCTGTCTCCCCCCAAGAAGGCTGTACACTTGGAAATCGCCCCAAGATCGAAAAGGACATATTGTACGCAATCAAATAGATTTTATTTTGATTAACTCGAGGTATAAATCGTCGGTTTTAAAAACCTCAACCTACCCAGGAGCGGACGTTCCATCAGACCACAATCTCCTGATGATGAAGCTGCGAACAAAGATTGCTGTAATGAAGAAAAGAAAATTTCGACGGAAGTTCGACGTAGCGAAACTCAACGATGCAGCTTTCAAAACAAACATACAAAACCGGATAAACCAAGAACTGAACGAAGTCAATAGAGAAAATGTTGAAAGCATATGGAACGATGTAAAGAGCAAACTCAAACCCATAGCAGAAGATACTCTCGGATATTATAAACGATCTAAAAACAAGGAATGGATGACACAAGATATATTGAACTTGATGGACCAGAGAAGCAAATATAAAAATATTAATCATGAATTATATTGGGAGCTGAATAGGGAAATTCAAGCTTCCATACGCACTGCAAAAACGGAATGTCTAAAAAACCAATGTCTGGAGATTGAAAGACTACAAAAACTACACGACGATTTCAACCTCCATCGAAAACTAAAAGAAATTGCCGGTGCATACCGAAAGACGTCATCAAATGTATTGTATAATAAAAGCAACAAACCCTTATTTGACATTGATGAAAAGAAAACTTTATGGAGAGACTACATAAGAGAAGTATTTACGGACGACACCAGATCAATCTTTGAGCAGCACTCCCAACAACATCTATCAGGAACAGCAATAGGTAGAGCAGAAGTAGAATCTGCAATAAAGTCGCTAAAAGATAAAAAAGCGTGTGGCCCAGATGAGATTCCCTCTGAAATTCTAAAATTAATAAATCATGAAAACATGGATATCTTAACAAAATTATTCAACAACATATATGATACAGGACAATACCCACAGGAGTGGTTAAAATCGACATTTATTACCATCCCTAAAAAAAGTCACGCTAAATACTGTCACGAGTTCAGACTAATTAGTCTTATGAGCCATGCTCTAAAAATATTCCTTAGAATTATTCATTCAAGAATATATCCGAAATGCGAAAGCGTAATGGGAACGTCTCAGTTCGGCTTCAAAGAAGGCATGGGTACCAGAGAAGCCCTTTTTTCCATAAACACTCTGATACAAAAATGTAGAAACACCCAAAAAGATGTATTCCTATGTTTCGTTGATTATGAAAAGGCCTTCGACAACGTACTACATGATAAACTGATAGACATTCTTAACTCAATAAATATAGGTAAGAAAGAACTACAATGTATAAAGAGTCTATACTGGCACCAGACTGCTCAAATTGAGGTAAACGGAGAAATGACGGAAAGTATACCTATATCCAAAGGAGTCAGGCAAGGGTGTATACTGTCTCCATTGCTTTTCAATATTTATTCAGAACAAATATTTCACGAATCGATCAGTAGATTGCGAAATGGCATCCATATAGGCAGTACGGTTTTAAACAACATTAGATATGCTGATGACACAACTCTAATGGCACATAACATATCCCAACTTCAGAACCTTGTGGATACACTCTCAACTTGCAGTGAAAAATATGGCTTAAAAATTAATATCCAGAAGACAAAATTTATGATTATAAGCAAAAAAGAAGAACACAATAACGCTATATTAAAAATAAACAATTCAAACATACAGAGAGTTAAGACTTTTAAATATCTTGGAGCTACAATTACCGAACAATGGGACTCCTCGAAGGAAATAAGATGCCGAATAGAGTTGGCGAAGGATGCATTTCTGAAATATAAGCGAGTTTTTACCAGCCATGACGTCAATCTTGAAACGAAGGCTCGATTTGTCAAAGCATATGTGTGGTCAGTCCTACTGTACGCAATGGAGGTGTGGACAGTGAAATCTGCCGATATTAAAAAGTTAGAAGCCTTTGAAATATGGATATATCGGCGAATATTAAAAATTCCTTGGACTGCTCATGTTTCAAATGCTGAAGTATTGAGGAAAATACATTGCGAAAGAGAACTCATCACAGCCATAAAGAGAAGAAAAACTGCTTATTTGGGACATATTATGAGGAATCAAAAATATAAATTATTACAAAATATAACCCGCATAAAAATTGAAGGAAACCCCATTAGAGGAAGAAAAGAGTTAACATGGATTGATAACATCACGGAATGGACTGGTATTCGAGATGTCACAAATCTATTAAGCGTGGCGAGAGACAGAGAGGGATTTGCAGATTTGATAAATAATGTATGAAAACAAATAATGTAGATATGATAATTGTAATTAAATTGTATTGGTCGCTAATATTCGGAAAACGAATGTGCAAATAAAGAAGAAGAAAGCATCGTATAATAAACAGTTTTCTAATGAAACTAACCTAAATGAAGTATTCTTGAGTGAAAAACGTAAGTTTATATTGAGAAATATATTACGGCGTATACCAACCATAGCGCAATCCCAGCCTGCCTATCACTAAATGGTTCAAAGTACATTTCAACCGTTCACGTTTTAAACATTTTTTGAATAGAAGCGAAATTGATTGCATGCACAAGGTTAGCATCCTAAGGACTTCCAAATATTATTTAATTGGGGAACAAATTCCTTATAGATACGCTTATTTGGTCGATCCTTACCTTAAGGGCTAATGTAAACTGTCTTAAACTTGGCTCAAGGATCAAAATACACAAATTTATGGGATACCAATCATTATATATTGTTAGAGATAACATCCATAGCATCAAACAAATCTAATCGTTAAAGCTTTTGTCTACAAAATCCATTGGTTTGCCCAATAAGTGCTCAATTTATGGAAAAAATTTCTGCAAGGACTATCGCCTGTTTTTTGGCTACCTCCAAAGGACTTTTGCTTTCAAACAGCAATCAAATCTCATAAAATCTATTGGATTTACTACTGTTAACTAAAATATTGACAATTTTGATCCTAAACTCAACTAAAACTATTTTTATCGTCCTTTTTCTTCCACACTCCTATTTTTTTGAACAAAAACTTTAAACACGATTTATAATGTTGGTGTAAACAGTAAATAATTTAAAACAGATTGCCACATTTCTGCTGATGCATTAACTGTTGGGATGTCAACAATGTTAAACAAATTCAAAATAAACCAAAATGGGTAAGTTTAACCATATTTTTTGACAATTTTCTTTTTTTTTTGTATGGGCGCTCCTATTATTTTGAACGCAACTGTATATAGCGTGTTTGGTGCATCAAATGTGGAAAATCAGCCGAAAATATATATTGGAGCTATATCCAAATCTAAACCGATTTCAATATAATTCGGCACACTTATGTCTAGACCAAATTCCGTTACACATTCCAAATTTCAGCGTGTTTGGTGCATCAAATGCGGAAAATCGGCCGACTATATATGTGGGAGCTATATTCAAATCTGAACCGATCTCAATATAATTTAGCACATTTATTTCTAGAACAAATTCCGTCAGACCCTCGAAATTTCAGCGAAATTGGACATATATAGCGTGTTTGGTGCATCAAATGTGAACCGATTTCGATATAATTTGTCACATTTATGTCTAGACCAAATTCCGTTACACATTCCAAATTTCTGCGGGATTGGACACATTCCAAATTTCAGCGGGATTGGACAAATGCGGAAAATCGGCCGAAAATATATATGGGAGCTACATCCAAATCTCAACCGATTTCGATATAATTTGACACATGTATTTCTAGACCAAGTTCAGTCACACGTTCCAAATTTTATTGAAATTGGATATAAATATCGTGTTTGGTGCCTCAAATACATGAAATCGGCAGAAAATATATATAGGAGCTATATCCAAATCTGAACCGTTTTCGATATAAATTGGCACATATATTTCTAGGTTAATATCCATCACACATTCTAGATTTCAGCGAAATTGGGCATATATAGCGTGTTTGGTGCATAAAGTAAGGAAATCGGCCGAAAATATATGTATATGGGAGCTATATCCAAATCTAAACCAATCTCGATATAATTTGGCAGATTAATTTCTAACACAAATTCCGTCAGATATTCAAAATTTCAGCGAAATTGGACATACATATTGTGTTTGGTGCATAAAATAAGGAAGTCGGCCGAAAATATATGTGTATGGGAGCTATATCCAAATCTGAACCGATTTTGATATAATTTGGAACGTTTATTTCCAGACCAAGTTCCGTCACACATTCCAAATTTCATTGAAATTTGACATAAATGGCACGTTTGGTACATAAAATAAGGAAGTCGGCCGAAAATATATGTGTATGGGAGCTATATCCAAATCTGAACCGATTTGAATATAATTTGGTAAATTTATTTCTACACCAAATTCCGTCACCCATATAAAATTTGGAGATTGTATCTGTAATAGTTCTAAAGATATTTGCATACAAAATCTAAATTTTTTGAAGGTACTTCTGGTTTTGATGCTATATCTCCAGATCAAAGCGAAATTTCAAAAAATTATATAGCCTATTTTCATTCCAGGCCATGTAGCAATGTACCCTAAAAATTCCAGTAAGATCTGTTTAGCGGTTTTCGAGTCTATAAGGCACAAACAAACAAACGTACGAACAAATTTCAATTATATATATATAGATACAGCATTTGTAAATGTCTACTTCTCTTTAAATTAAATTGTATATTTATTTTTGGAACGCAATCTAACACACAAAATAGGGTCTTGTTTCTTCTTCTTCGTTCTTTCCCAGCAAAATAAATTGGAAGTAGTGCAATGTAGACTAGTTCTTTCACGGCATGTTTTTATGCAGTTCAAACGGAGTCGTGAAAAAGGCACTCCATTCCCCACATTTTAACCGCATTTGGAAGCAATCCAAAGAATCACATCCATTTGTCACATTTTAACAACATACGGAGGCAGTTCAACGGAGTCGTGAAAAAGGCACTCCAATTCCTCACAATTTAACAGCATCCGGATGCAGTGCAAACGGAGTCGTGAAAAAGGCACTCCGTTCACTACGTTTTATTAGCAGTTGTTAGAGATCCCTACATGTACATAAATCAGTTTGTACATCTCTACAGGCACCGGAATACATTTCCAAAAGGAGATAATCGTGTTAACATTTCCAAACATTTGTTAATACAAACTAAATAATATTTAATTTGTGAACATTTTTCCGGTAACTCACGAGAAGAAACTTTCCCAATGGAGTGCTGTTGGAGTACATGTCGAAATCTTAACTGGTGATGGGAAGACAATATCAACAATATCAAACCCATTTAGCAGATGAAGCAAAAGCACTTAAGCTTGGGTTAAATGAAGAGCACACACATGTTTGCGATTGAATTCAATAGAGAATTTTCATAATTTGTGTTAATTTAATAATGTTATTAATATATTTGTTTTACACAATTAATAAATGCATTTTATTTTGTTATTCAAAACACGTGCTCTGGACTGCCTCATATTCTACCCCAAAGGGTCAGTTAAAATGCAATGCCAAAGGGTCAGTTAAAATGCAGTGCCAAAGGTTCAGTTAAAATGCAATGCCAAAGGGTCAGTTAAAATGCGGTGCAATGGAGTGCCTCTTTCAGTAGTCACTCCCTTGTAAAAATCATGAGTGAAAATGCATAATTTGATGCACTTCCAAATCACTTGTACATATCATTTAACTGCCTCTTTGGAGGCAAACTTTTCGCTGGGTTTGTGCTGTCAAATTCATCATCAGCTTTAGCGTGTTCTTTTAATTAATCAACCAGCAAAACCTGGCTTTTTCATTGAAGCATAGCAATAGAAAAGTTTTCCTTCTATCTAATCTAATATTCATTGGGTGTAACTAATTTGTCACACATCTGTGTCTGTGTTCCATATCTAATTAGTATCTAATACCAATTGGATTATTTACACGGTTGTACAATGTCACTCAATGTATAAATAATTCACACGGGGGGCACAGCACAAATGTGGGCTTTGTCAGATTTATTAGCCGACCACCATATGGGTCATTTATTTATTTTTACCTTTTATATTTTGCTCGAGGACATACACACGTACAAACAAAACATTCAATTTCTATGCAGCAACATTTATTTACCTTAAAACAGGGCATTTATTTCATACGAATAATGGGAAAAAGGTAAATTTCTTTAATTAAAATCTGGTTTATTATCTTACTGAAACGTACATAATACAGCTTAAGTAAAAAAGCCTGGACCGACAAGAACAACTACGAAGTTACTGCTCTAACATTCACAACCAATGTTGCAGCAAACCCTTATAACTTTGTACAACACTGCGAGGATTTGGCTTTTGGTTACGAAATATAATTTCCGTTTCCAGACCGAAACATAATCCCTCACAATCCAACTAACTTTGATGTGTAATATAAAGTAGGGATCCAATCCCCTTCTGGCCCCACACAAACAATGTCTAATGCCATTAGCAAAGCCCATTTGCGTAGATTAATTTAAGGACAATGAGGTGTTATATTCTAATTTTCCAATATCATTTTTGCCAACCTACCACACCAACACCCATTTTCATTCACTTTTCTACAACTTCGGAAAGAATAAGGTGATGTGGTATTGGATGTTTACACGTACTGGTGTTGGTGGTGTTGATGCTGTTGATGTTGAGCCTTAGTGTGAGCCTGCCGGTTGAACAAAAGCCAATTCGAACAATACAGAAAGCGCAACAAAGCGTGTAATTGTTTTGACTGGCAAAATATGTTGACCGAATATCCATGCTACATCCTTATGAAAACATCCGGGCAACTTACATCATTTAAATATGAACATATGAATGTACATACATAGATATGTATGTATAGCATGTAGGTTTCAGCATCTGTTTATGGTGTCCAAGTGGCCAAACTACCAAGGACATGAATGTCATATTCAGAAAACAGGTGAAGCATATATGAGTTTCGGTTTCCCAGATAATGTAAATTACTGCAGACTATTGCACTATGGGTAATTTCACCTGTTTCTGGGGTAGAAATTAATAATGACGGAGTTGAACACTTAACTTATGTTGTACTGTGTTATACGTAAATGTGAGTTAAAAATTCAAATTCGAATATGAAAAACTTTAAATAATGAAGGCAAATGTGCCACCATCATTGGCCACGATGCGCCTTGACTAACTTTAAATGAAAGGTGCTTACACCTGGGAAGTTTTTGCGAATTCTGAAGCTACAATGTTCATAGATGAGAAAAATCAAAAACAAAAAAATTGGCGGAGGGATTTTCAAAAAATCGCGGTAAAAGTTTTGTTTGGAAACCGCAAGCCCAATCGAAATGGGTTTAGAAAAAATGTTGTAGTGTGAAAAGTCATCTTTAAGAAAGTGATCTTTATGAATTTTTCCTAGGTTTTAGCATTTTTGAGATATAGAAGTTCAAATTGGGACAATGCACTGACTGTATAGCTTCCTTATAAAAAAAATATCATGCAGGGTGCACCATAACAAACGCATATAAGACAAAAATCTAAAAACAAGACAAAATCGCTGGAGTCAAAGTTCACATTTTCAGGGTTTTTTAGGTTTTCACGACTTTGCTTTGTTAGGGCGCCCAATACAGGTCACCCATGAGGCAGATTGATGTTAATCAATTTCAGTGTCAAATTTATTTGCCACAGAAAATATTTTTCCCCTTGTTTGAGATATATTTATATTTTCTGGCTATTGTGTCAGAGACAATATTTTCGAACTGGATAAATGACATATAGTGCATTGTGCAATTTCTCTTCGAAAAGGAGAGAATATTAACACTACAACAAAGGAAATTTCACAAATCTATAGAGATTGGATGTATGTTTGCATAAATTTGTAATTACATTTTTGGCTACTGAATTATGACACGATATTTTAAAACCGTAAACAGAAAAAAACCTTGAGAACAATTTGATAAACAAATTCAAATATTCAATTAAATGTTGATTGATTTTTTGTCGATAAACGAATTGTCATATATACAAATTTGTTTATCAAACATTTCCCCAAACCTTTTCTGTGTTTTGACGTGCTTTTTTTGCTCACGTTGTTATTGAATAACTTTTACTTCATCGTCTTTCAAAAGTTTAGTTACATTTTCAGATGTTGCAACATACAAATTTTGATAAAACTGTTCATCGGAAAAGTTTATTTTTCCTGTGTAAATCACGAGTGTTAGATCTATTCTCATTCACACTCTATATAACCTTCTCCAGCTAGATAATGAAAAGATACCACAATAGAATATCTGTCTGAAATCTATTTTAATAATGTTCTAGTTTTTCTGTCTGCCAATGTCGAAGGAGCTTTACAGGGATAAAAAAGCAATGCAGCATTGAAGTCGAGGAAAGGTGTTTAGGATCGATATAATTCTCTTCAGTTTTTCTTGGATTTTCTAGACTTCACTGCCTATTCTGCAACATAATGTTTTAATATCTTTTTGTTTTCATAATTATCATAACCGAAAAATTTAGAAACTTTAACTAGACCTCACGAACATTACTAATAACAAGTATTCCAGCATTCATAAACAAAAATTCTAGCCATCATAAACTAAATAAATTTTCTCACCAATACATTCCACATTTGGAATTTTCCATAATAAAATAAAAATTCCTGTGAACCTGAGATTGTAAATTTACAAAACATTTCCAGCATTACGCCTACGGTCATAATGAAAGTCGAATACCTTTAGGGGAGAATTGTAATGTAATTAAAACAAAAATTTACTTTTTTCTTTAAAATTCTTTTGAAACAAAATAATTCCTTAGAAGTTATTGTTTTTGTTGTGGTAATAGGTTTCAGTATAACAGATGTTTTTTCTATCGTTGATAGACAGATTTGATATACTATTTGTTATTGGTAACAGACCATTAAAGTTCTTGGTATTTTAGGATGTATTTTAATATATTTGTTATTATAAAGCCCACTCAAATAAAAAGTTCATAAATATAAAAAGCCTTGGATGTTGGTAAGTATATCAAACGTCAATGATCTTTTCGGGCATTTATATTTTTACAGAAGATTAAAATAATTGTTAATTGAATATCGAAAGTAAGTAGATTTCCTTTCTGGAATTTCTACTCACACTGGTACATACCATAAATTGTCCAGTTGCTCAAGTATCCATATATCACATGGTCATCCCACTGGAGTCTAAGTCTTCCTCTTCTACTCACTCTTCTATTGATTTAGCATAGATAAGACAATTTTCCTGATTCACATGAACTTCTTCCACAAGTACGAAATATGTGGTGTGAACTATAACTCTCGAAGGGAGTAATCAATTTGGGCTAAACTATGCACATTATTCTTTCAGATATAGGTCGGGTTCGAATGTGGACTATACCGGTCCAATCCTGAGGGTACCTCCAACATAAAGTTCGGAAAAAAAGCGAAGTTTAAGAGCTCCTCTCTGATCGCTTTGATTTTTTTCAGCAGGCTGGCTCCCTCTACGACGGTACATTTTTTTTTTTGGGGCAAGTCTATACTTCCTAAGATATGGCCTAAAAGCTCCAAGAAGCCCTAACGGCAACAACTAAAATGGCAAATCCGCAATATAACTCTCGCAGGGAGTTTCGTATTGGTCTAAACTTTGGACATCGTATTATTTCATCCAGTCACGTAACAGGCTGGAATGTGGACCATATCGGTCCTCATGGTACCTCCAACACAAAATTCGGAAAAAGTGAAGTTTAAGTTGTCCTTGCGGCCCCATTTACGATGGTAAATTTTTTTGGAACAAGTCCATATTTCCTGCGATAATGTCCCAAAAAATCTTCGAAAGATCTACGGACCAATCTGCGTTGACGGTGAATATCGACGTCGTATGAACCACGAGCTATATCTGCTATACAACGACACCAGAATAGATAAACTCATTGAGATCCAGCGGTTGGGTTGGCTAGGCCATGTCATAAGAATGAGTGATGATGAAACCGCTAAAAAGGCGTATAAACACGTCCAACATAGTGGCGCACGCCAAGGCTTTGATGGAGCAAACAAGTGGAAGAAGAGATGACATGGCGCGGTATTCCAAAAAGCGAAACAACATGTCCCAAAACAAAAAACATAGCCGGCACATACTAAAATGGCTAGTGTGCAATATAATTCTCAAACTTTTTCAAAAATTTCTTCCGAACATAGTTAAACGTAATTTAATATTTCGAGTTCCCTATGAATCAGAAACCTGATTACTAACAACCTTTGGTATATCCTAATGAGTTGGTACGAGGGAAACTAAAAAGTTTCTGGCCTAGGCAAAACGCAGAGTTTCCAGATATCATTTTACATTTCCATTGAAAAGTTTGAAATTTTTTAGCATAACCGTTCACAGTACTATTTGACGTACGATCACGTGTTGAGTTGACTTTGAAAAATCACTTTGCAAAAAAAATGGAATTTACTTGTGAACATTTTCGTCCGATAATTTTTCACAAGTTTCGACGTAGATTATCACGGCAAGAATGCAACGATCAAATTATATCTTTGTATGTGGATAAAATGCCATCCTATAGCACTATAAAAAACTGCTTTAATAGATTCAATCGAGCCTGCCACTCGCTAAAAATCGAAGGACGTTAGGGTCGTCCAAAAATGACCGTTATGCCAGAAACAAATTAAGCCGTGTGTGAACGGATAATGAAAGATCGCAGTTGACGAATCATGGAACTATGCGTATGAGCCCGAAATATAACAGCAATCCCCAGAAGATGCTGTAAAAGCGTTCAAAAACCATGTTTTGGAGATGTCTCAATCAAGCCACATGATCTTATGTCCAACAGTCCTGAATACGTTTAAAATGGTGTCTGGCCAGAAACCAGCAACTTTTCTAGTTCCTCTCCTATAGCCCCACATTACGTATCCACATATTCGTGATAAATCAATATATTTTATATACAACATAATTATTGTATTTGCTTCTTGCTTCTTCTGCGTCAGCACAGTTGACTGTTACTTTCTTACTTGTTTTTTTTTCTTAGTTTAGAGTAGAATATGTTCGCCAAAACTGACGTAACTTGACTTATTAGCGACTGTATCGATGTTGACAAAGATATTCGCTATAGCAACATTAAATTTTCAACTTCCACTATAAGTCCAAAAACATAGAATAGATAATCCATGCAACAAAAAAATGTTTATGAAACAATGTACAGAAACATTACCCTCAACATAAACAACGCAGGTTGCAGGTAATTTAAAATCGCAATCTAGGTGGAAAAGTTATGTAATAGTATTGCATTAACGAAATTAATGAATTCAATGATCTATTCCAGAAGAATTCCATGTCAATTGGATAGTTAAATACGTACAAATCGTATAAAAGAAAAATGTTATGTTAAATTCAAAAGCCATTCACTGAAGATTGATAGCAAAAAAATGTCTTATCTTGTTGTATTTATATATGTCTTTGATAAGTCTGAGGATGCACTCCGCATTGATACCATAAACATCGTCAAAAGACACAAAACATTTTTTTAATTCAATCATTTTCCTTAGAAAAATCAATATCTATCTATATATATAAAAGAGTAGTGAGGTGAGTGACTGACTGACTGACTGACTGATTGACTGACTGATTCATCAACGCCCAGACGAAACCGCTGAAGCTAGAAAGTTGAAATTTTGGGTGTAGGTTGCTGTTGGTGTGTAGGGGTGAGATAAGGCTGGGTTTTTGGAAATTCGACCTAGAAGTGTACGAAAAGTACTAAAAGGTACTAAATATGGTACCCTTTGTATTAGGCAAACGGTAAGAGCTAGAATTCTGAAATTTGGAATGACGGTCACTGATGGAGAGTTAGAAAGATGTACCAAAGGGTTTTTCGAAATTCGAACTACAAGGGTACGAAAAGTACTAAATGGTACTAATTTTAGTACAATTTGGATTTGTGTGAAAGGATAGAGCTGGAATCCTGAAATTTGAAATTAGGGTCACTGATGAAGAGTAACAAAAAAGGTTTTTGGAAATTCGAACTATAAGTGCACGAATAGTACTAAATGGTACTAAATTTAGTACAATTTTGATTTGGGTGAACGGATAGGGCTGGAATCCTGAAATTTGGAACGCGGGTCACTGATGGAGAGTAAAAAAGAAAGGTTTTAAGAAATTCGAACTATAAGTGAACGAAAAGTACTAAATGGTACTAAATTTAGTACAATTTGGATTTGGGTGAACGGATAGGGCTGGAATCCTGAAATTTGGAATGCGGATCACTGATGAAGAGTAAATATGAAAGGTTTTTGGAACTCGAACTATAAGTGTACGAAAAGTAATAAATGGTACTAAATTTAGTACAATTTGGGTTTGGGTGAACGAATAGAGCTGGAATCCTGAAATTTGGAATTAAGGTCACTGATGGAGAGTAAAAAAGGAAGGTTTTTGGAAATTCGAATTAAAAGTATACGAAAAGTACTAAATGGTACTAAATACAGTACAATTTGGATTTGGATGAACGGATAGAGCTGGAATACAAACATTTGGAATTAGGGTCACTGATGAAGAGTAACAATGAAAGGTTTATGGAAATTCGAACTATAAGGGTACGAAAAGTACTAAATGGTACTAAATTTAGTACAATTTTGATTTGGGTGGGATTGAGCTGGAATACAGACATCTGGAATGAGGATCACTGATGAAGACTAACAATGAAAGGTTTTTGTAAATTCGAATTATAAGGGTACGAACAGTACTAAGTGGTACTAAATTTAGTACAATTTGGATTTGTGTGAACGGATAGAGCTGGAATCCTGAAATTTGAAATTAGGGTCACTGGTGAAGCGTTACAAAGAAAGGTTTTTGGAATTTCGAACTAAAACTGCACAAAAGGTTCTAAATGGTACTAAATTTAGTACAATTTTGATTTGGGTGAACGGATTGAGCTTGAATCCTGAAATTTGTAATGAGGGTCACTGATGGAGAGTAACAAAAAAGGTTTTTAGAAATTCGAACTATAAGTGCACGAAAAGTACTAAATGGTACTAAATTTAGTACAATTTGGATTTGGGTGAACGGATAGAGCTGGAATCCTGAAATTTGGAATGAGGATCACTGATGAAGAGTAAAAATAAAAGGTTTTTGGAATTCGAACTATAAGTTACAAAAAGTAATAAATGGTACTAAATTTAGTACAATTTGAGTTTTGGTGAACGAACAGAGCTGGAATCCTGAAATTTGGAATGAAGGTCACTGATGGAGAGTAAAAAAGAAAGGTTTTTGGAAATTGGAATTACAAGGGTACGAAAAGTACTAAATGGTACTAAATTTAGTACAATTTTGATTTGGGTGAACGGATGGAGCTAGAATCCTGAAGTTTGAAATTATGGTCACTGGTGGAGAGTAACAAAGAAAGGTTTTTGGAAATTCGAACTATAAGTGCATGAAAAGTTTTAAATGGTACTAAATTTAGTACAATTTGGATTTGGGTGAATAGATTGAGCTGGAATCCTGAATTTTCTAATGAGGGTCACTGATGGAGAGTAACAAAGAAAGGTTTTTAGAAATTTGAACTATAAGTGCATGAAAAATACTAAATGGTACTAAATTTAGTACAATTTGGGTTTGGGTGAACGAATAGAGCTGGAATCCTGAAATTTGGAATGGGGGTCACTGATGAAGAGTAAGAAATATGTGCCAAAGGTCGAAAAGTCGTAAATGGTAGTGAGTTTAGTATGATTTGGATTTGAAGAGCTGGAATCCTGAAATTTGGAATTAAGATTACTGTTGGAATATAGAATTGAGATATAGAGGTAGCTTTGGAAAATCGTACTAATGTGCACGAAGTAGTACTAAATGGTACGAAATTCGCTATAATTTGTATTTGCGTGAACAGATTATTGTTGGAGTGTAGGATTGACGTAGTTTTGGAAATTCGTACTTACGGAAAAGTGCTAAATGGAACTACATTGGCTATAATTTGCGTTTAGGTGAACGGATATAGCTGAGATATGAAAATACATTTTGGAAAATCGTGTACGAAAAGTGCTAAATGGTACAACATTTGGTACCTTTTGGTAGTTGCTATATGGTATAGAATTTTGTACAATTTGTGATTTTGTAAAGGGTAGAACTGGAATTTTGAAATTCGGTATTAGGGTGTTTAGAGTAGAGGTAGGAAGGACGTTTTGAAAATTCGTACTTATTTATACAAAAACTACCAAATAGTCCTCAAATGGGTTTCAGGGGAACTGGTAAGACTGGAAAAGTGAATTAGGGTTAGGATATATGTTGAAGTAATTTTTGAAACGTTTACCTATGTGTACGAAAAGTTGGGTACCTATTTGTACAAAAAATACGAAATGGAAAAATATTTGTTATGAAGGTCAATCTAAAATTTGAGACAAAGTTCTGAGTTTGAAAAATTGTACTGAATATTGTTCCATGGATTTGATGTTAACGCCAAGGAGATTCTAAATAATGTACTGAGATTAAGTAGTCAAACGTGAAGTATCTTTTCAAAAAATGTTTATTGTTCTGACCGCTTTGGTATGTAAATTTGAAAACGTGGTCCAATGCGACAATTTTGTTAACTAGAAGGTATTTACCCCCTGATATTAAAAAATCCTAAATTGAAATGCCTCCAAAAAATTTTCCGTTATATACGGTTGACTTACCCGTGCACATTAACTACAATTTTTTGTAAAGAAGTTTTCTAGCCCTCCATGCCACAAATTCCGAATTTCGGTTGGAAAATGTGCAGAAGATCTTCAAAATACTCTAAATCTTCAAAATATCTTTTCTAATAAACGTGGATTGAAGTGGAGATTTTTTAATTAAACTTTTATATCCTCTGAGTATTCAAGGTCCAAATTTAAAGAAAATTGGACAATATAGATTTGTTCTTCTTTTAAAATACACTAAGTCGAGAGGTACCGTTATACGGGGATATACGAAAATGTAGATTTTTATGACCATTTTGAATGCCGAAAATTTAACGGACCTATTCGGGTTCTGGGCGAAAGGGTGAGATAAAGTTTAGTGTTTGGAAATTTGTACTGGAAGGGAATGCTGTTTTAGTGAAGGGTTAAAACCAGGAGTTAAATCTGAAATTTGCAATATGATACTTAGTTTTGGAAATTCGAAATAAAAAACATGGTAGTTGTGTAGGGATGCGATACGGCAGATTTTTTTTTTTTTTGTAAATTCTGACTACAATCGAAAAAAAATATTGGTAATAAAAATAGGTCTTAGTACAACAGAATCTGCAGTATTCACCATTCCGGTATTAAATATTGTTTATATATATTTCGTTTCCTTTCCGCATACGAAGTAGCGGGCATTTGCTAGTATACTTATAAAAGAGTTGAGTAATGATGACTCACTGACTCACTGACTGACTGACTGATTCATAATCAACGCCCAGGCTAAACGGCTGGAGCTAGAATCTTGAAATTTTGAGGGAGTGTCACTCTTGGTCCCAAGGTGTCAGATAAGGCTGGATTTTTGGAAATTCGAACTAGAACGGTACGAAAAGTACTAAAAGGGTACCCTTAGTATTAGGCAGACGCGAAGAGCTAGAATTCTGAAATTTGGAATGAGGTTCACTGATGGAGAGTTAGAAAGGTGTACCAAAGGGTTTTTGGAAATTCGAACTATAAGTGTACGAAAAGTACTAAAAGTTACTAAATTAAGTACCATATGGTATTACGTGAAGGGATAGAGCTAAAATCTTAAAATTCGGAATGAAAATCAAGGTTTAGAAGATGAATTGATATAAGTAGGTGGTTTTGAAAATGTGTACTCATGTGTACGAATAGTACTAAATGAACGAATAGTACTAAATTTGGTACAATTTGAATTTGGGCGAAACGATTTGGAATTACTATTACTGTTGGAGTGTAGGTTTGAGATATGGAGGTAGTTTTCGAAATTCGTACATATGGGTACGAAAGGTTCTAAATAGTACCAAATAAGGTACAATTTGGATTTGGGGGAACGGATGGAGTTGAAATCCTGAAATTTAGAATTAGAATAACTGTCGGAGTGTAGGATAGAGGTATTTTGGAAATTCGTACTTTTGGGTACGAAAAGTACTAAATGGTACCAAATTTGGTACAATATGAATTTAAGTGATCGGATAGAGCTGGAATAGTGAAATTTGGAATTAAGATTACTATTGGAGCGTGGGATTGGGATACTTTTGAAAATTCGTACTTATGGCAACGAAAAGTACTTGTGGGTACAAAAAGTACTGAGTGGTACTAAATTTTGTATAATTTGGATTTGGGTGAACGGATATAGCAGGAATTCTGAAATTTGGAATTAAGATTACTGTTGGAGTGTAGGATAGAGGTAGTTTTGGAAATTTTTGGTTATGGGTACGAAAAGTACTAAATGGTACCAAATCTTGTACAATTTGGATTTGAGTGATCGGATAGAGCAGCAATATTGAAATTTGAAATTATGATTACTATTGGAGTGTGGGATTGGGATACTTTTGAAAATTCGTACTTATGGCTACGAAAAGTACTAAATGGTACCAAATTTGGTACAATCTGTATTTGGGTGATCGGATACATTTGGAATCCTGAAATTCGAAATTAAGATTACTGTTGGAGTGTTGGATAGAGGTAGGTTTGGAAATTCGGACCTATGGGAACAAAAAGTACTAAATGGTACTAAATTTGGTACAATTTGGATTACGGTGATCTGATGCAGCTGTAATTCTGAAATTTGGAATTAAGATTACTGTTGGCGTGTAGGATTGAGGTAGTTGTTGATATTCGTATTCTTGGGTACGAATAGTACTAAATAGTACAAAATTTGGTACAATTTGGATTTGGGTGAACGGATATAGCAGGAATTCTGAAATTTGGAATTAAGATTACTGTTGGAGTGTTTGATATAGGTAGGTTTGGAAATTGGGACCTGTGGAAACAAAAAGTACTAAATGGTACTAAATTTGGTACAATGTGGATTACGGTGGTAGGATGCCGCTGTAATCCTGAAATTTGGAATTAAGATTACTGTTGGCGTGTAGGGTTGAGGTAGTTGTGGAAATTCGTACTCATGGGTACGAATAGTACTAAATAGTACCAAATTTGGTACAATTTGGATTTGGGTGAACGAATCGAGCTGAAATCCTGAAATTTAGAATTAGAATAACTGTCGGAGTGTAGGATAGAGGTATTTTGGGTACGAAAAGTATTAAATGGTACCAAATTTGGTACAATATGAATTTAAGTGATCAGATAGAGCTGGAATAGTGAAATTTGGAATTAAGGTTACTATTGGAGTGTGGGATTGGGATACTTTTGGAAATTCGTACTTATGGCAACGAAAGTTACTAAATGGTACCAAATTTGGTACAATTTGGATTTCAGTGATAAGATACATTTGGAATCGTGAAATTCGGAATTAAACTTATTGTTTGAACTTAGCACTGAGGTAGTTTTGAAAAATTGTAATTATGGGTACGAAAAGTACTAAATTTGGTACAATTTGGATTTCGGTGATCTGATGCAGCTGCAATCCTCAAATTTGGAATTAAAATACCTGTGGAAGTGTAGGATTGAGGTAGTTTTGGAAATTTTGGTTATGGGTGCGAAAAGTACTAAATGGTACCAAATTTGGTACAATTTGGATTTGAGCGAACGGCTAGAGCTGTAATCTTGAAATTTGGAATTGAGATTACTGTTGGAGTTTGTTTTGGAAATTCGTACTTATGTTTACAAAGAGTACTAAATTTGGTAAAATTAGGATTTGGTAGTCTTAGGGATGCGAAGATGGTTCAATGCATGGTACAATTTTGTATTGGACTAACGAATAGACCTGGATTCGTGAGATTTTGAATTAAGATTACTGTTGTTATTTGGTAATAACGTCAGATTTAGGAAATATGTACCATAAATGTACGAATTGTACTATATGGTACAGGATTTGGTACAATTTGTTATTGTGTAAAGAGAATTTTGAAATATTAGGAGGAGGTTCGTATTTATATGTAAAGTACCAAATAGTACTACAGATAGAGCTGGAAATGAGGATCGCGGTTGGTGGGTTAAGCCGTCTTGGCGCTGAGCACCCCAATTAAAATATCTCAACAATTATGGCTGGCTCTTGATGTGTAGGCGTGAGGAAAATATCACTTACGTACTTACATTAAAAAAAATATCAATTAAAATAGGTATTAGTAAAAAAAAATGTTCTATGTTCTCCGTTCTATATTATATATTTTTTATTTGTTTTGTATATCCTTTCCGCATACGAAGTAGCGGGTACTTTGCTAGTATTATATAAGAAAGTAACAAAATTCCACTAAACAAATGCAAAGTGCAACAAAACTGAATATTTTTATACTTTCCGAAGGTTTTTTTCCTATTTTTCAATACTGATGTAGTACTAGTTAATGTTAATCTGCAAATGGCCGAATAGGGCTATGAGCTTTTTTAATCTTACTGCTGGAATGTTCGATCTGTTTTCCGGGGTCTTCTCACTGATTTCGACCAGAGTGAGGTCCTGGACTTTAGTGGATTTTTTTATACCCTACACCACTATGTGGGGAGGGTATTATAAGTTGGTTTTGGCCAAAAAGTTTGTAACGCATCGAAATAATGGTCGTAGGCCCATACTTATATATATCAAAATGAATGTCTCGACGAGCTGAGTCGATCTGGCTATGTGTGTCCGTCCGTCAGTCCGTCCGTCTGTCCGTCTGTCCATCTAAACCTTGTAATCACGCTACAGGCCGCAATTTTGATCGGATCGTCACGAAATTTTGGATGTTGATGGGGGTCCCGGAGGGGAAGAAGCCTATTGATTTTGGTGATGGTCAGATAATATTTAGGGGTCGGAAAGGGCAAAAAACTTAGGTGGATAAAAAGACAACGTTTTTTTCCAAAGCCAATATCACAGCTTCTATATGGGTTATACTAAAAGCAATACCTGACAATGAAAGCAGAAAATATCACCTTTCTAATGATGTAAACTAGGTGCTCGTAGGTGATCAAACAACGAAGATATCGCAATAGTAGCAAGTAGAAACCCAATTTTCATTTTTGCGATTTTAATTATATTGACAAATATCACAGCTTTGGTTGAAAATTGAAAATTTTCCAAAAGCAAAGCCTGACTATGAAAGTAGAAGATCCCGTCTTTACAATGATGCAAAGTAGGTCGGCGTAGGTAACCAAATAACGGAGATATCGCAATGGTCGGTAATACATCCCATTTTACTATTTTTTTGGAAATCACGCTACAGGTCGCAATATTGATCGGATCGTCACGAAAATTTCAGGGTTAATGGGGGTCTCAGAGATGAAGAAGCATATTGATTTTGGTGATGGTCGGATAATATTTAGGGGTCGGAATGGGCAAAACCTTATTTGGAGAAAAGGTCTACGTTTTATTTCAAAGCCAATATGTCTGTTTCTTTAAGAGTTATCTCAAAAGCAAAACCTGGCAAGGAAAGTAGAAAATATCACCTTTACAACGATGTAAAGTAGGTTGTCGTAGCTGCTCAAACAACAGAGATATCGCAATAGTCGGTAATGCATCCCATTTTCCGATTTGTTTATAATCACGCTACAGGTCGCAATTTTAATCGGATGGTCACGAAATTTTTGGGGGTTAATGGGGGTCCCACAGAGGAAGAAGCCTACTAATTTTAATGATGGTCGGATAATATTCAAGGGTCGGAATGGGCAAAACCTTATTTGAAGAAAAGGTCTACGTTTTATTTCAAAGCCAATATGTCTGTTTCGTTAAGAGTTATCTCAAAAGCAAAACCTGGCAAGGAAAGTAGAAAATATCACCTTTACAACGATGTAAAGTAGGTTGTCGTAGCTGCTCAAACAACAGAGATATCGCAATAGTCGGTAATGCATCCCATTTTCCGATTTGTTTATAATCACGCTACAGGTCGCAATTTTAATCGGATGGTCACGAAATTTTTGGGGGTTAATGGGGGTCCCACAGAGGAAGAAGCCTACTAATTTTAATGATGGTCGGATAATATTCAAGGGTCGGAATGGGCAAAACCTTATTTGAAGAAAAGGTCTACGTTTTATTTCAAAGCCAATATGTCTGTTTCGTTAAGAGTTATCTCAAAAGCAAAACCTGGCAAGGAAAGTAGAAAATATCACCTTTACAACGATGTAAAGTAGGTTGTCGTAGCTGCTCAAACAACAGAGATATCGCAATAGTCGGTAATGCATCCCATTTTCCGATTTGTTTATAATCACGCTACAGGTCGCAATTTTAATCGGATCGTCACGAATTTTTTGGGAGTTGATGCGGGTCCCACATAGGAAGAAGCCTATTGATTTTGATGATAGCCGGATAATATTTAGGGGTCGGAATGGGCAAAAACTCATTTGGCGACAAATTCAAAGTTTTATTCTTTGTGAATATATTGGCTTCTAGTAGGGGTATTCCAACGACAAAGCCTGTCAGTGGAAGAAGAAAATATTACCTTTACATTGGTGTAAATCAGGTTGGCGAAGGTGTTCAAACAAGGGAGATACCACAATAGTCGGTAATGCATCCAATTCTTTAATTTTTTTTTTGCAATCACGCTACAGGTTGATTTTTGGTCGGATGGTCACGAAATTTTGGTTGCTTATGGGGGTCCCAGCGACAAAGAGGCATATTATTTTTGGTGGTAGTCGGTTTATATTCCCTAAAAGAAATGTTTACCAGTGAAAAACTTATGCACAGGGGTAGTGGTGTAGGATATCACATGGTCGGCCCCGTCCCGACTATAGCCTTTGCTCACTTGTTAGATCTAAAACCGTTTTGGTATGTTTCGGTTATTTTTACGTTCTCACAGTAGTCTTGGCAGATGTGTAGAAGATTTATGCCTCATTTTATTCCACATACTTTCTTGTCTTCTTTCTTGTGCACGGGACATAGTGTTCTTCCATTCAGATTTCACTTATGAACTGAAGAATATTTCTTATCATCTACTTTGAAAATTTTGTCTGTTAGGGCGAATATCATTTTTATACCCTCAGCATTTATGCTAACGAGCATTTATGCACTTTCAAACGGGCAAAATGTGCCTCATCGAAGAAATGGTTTTAGACCCCAAGTATGTTTGGACGAAATGTGTTTCAGACAATTTGGAGTCGATTTAGCAATGTCCTTCCGTCTGTCTGGCTGGCTGGTGCACACGATAAATTTCGAACGGATGAACCGATTTGGTCCAAAATTTGGCTTTCGCAATATTAAGTCCAAACTTAGTTTAAGTTCGAAGATGGGTTATATCGGTCCACTCCTTCCGGTATCTCCCCCACAAAAGTTCGAAAATGTTCGGAAAATTTGTACGCAGGATAACTCTTGAAGGGAGTAACCGATTTCGGCCAAAGTTTGCACATCGTGAAATTTCTACCAAACTTAGATGAGGTTCCAATATGGCCTCAATCGGTCCACGCCTTCGGGTACCTCCCACACAAAATTTCGGAAAAGTTCAGTTTTGGACCTGCTCTCGTTTTGATTTTTGTAGCAGCATCTTGTATTCACATCCGCCCATACGGCGGTACAAGTTTCATCAGGGGCAAGTCCATACTTCCTGAGACAATAGCCTGAAAGGTGCAAAAAAAAACCCTATGACACCATGTGTAGTGTTTGGAGCGCAAGATAACTCTCGAACGGATCTGCCGATTCGATCCAAAATTTGGGCTTCATAATATTTTGTCCAAACTTAGTTTAAGTTCGAAGATAAGCCATATCGGTTCACTCCCCCACAAAAGTTCAAAAATGTTCGGAAAAATTGTGCGCACGATAACTCTTGAAGGGACGGACTGATTTGGTCCATACTTTACGCATCCTAATATATCTACCAGATATAGATCAGGTTTGAATATGGAATCTATTTGCCCATTCCTTCGGGTACCTCCCACACAAAATTTCGGATAAGTTCACTTTAAGACCTGCTCTTGACTAACTTTGATTTCTGTTGAAGCAACTTGCAATCGCTACCTCAATTACAACGGTAAAAGTTTTTTCAGTGGCAAGTCCATACTTCTTAGGAAAACAGCCCGAAAGTTGTAACGAAACCCTATGGCACCATATGTAGTAGTTGGAGAGCACAATAACTCTCGAACTGATAAACCGATTTGGTCCAAAATTTGGCCTTCGTCATATTTTGTCCAAACTTAGCTTAAATTCTAAAATGGTCCATATCGGTCCTCTCCTTAGGATACCTCCCCCACAAAAGTTCAACATTTGTGTCTAAGTGCAGTTTAGGGTCTGTTCGGAGATCCTTTGGAAATTTATACCGATGATGTACAGCCATATAATGTTTTGCGTGGGCAAGTCCGTGCTTCCTGGAAATGACTAGTGGGCGCGATATCCATCGAAAAGATATGACTCTCAAAATAAGATCCACTTCCGTAATGCATTATGTCGGTCCATTCCTTCCTCCGCAAAACTTTTGAACTTTAATCCTAATCCACATTTTTGTCGGCAAGTTCAAATGTTCAAAAAGTGCCACAAAATTCTGAAAAGACCCTAAATATATTCGATCTGCCCGTAGATAGAAGTTCCAATTCACATAGGCTGAGGGTATATCTCTGTCGGCAAAGCCGACTGATATTTTTTACTTGTTAATATTAATTTTAATTAATTTCTTGTTAGAGCCTAGCTTAATGGCCAATGATTTGTGCAAGTGAAAAATTAAAGCCGAGGATTCGAACCCACCCACCACCACTATGTGACATGTTTCGCCTTTGGTAGATGCTCATCAGACGTATCGGCTGTGGCGCGGCATCGCTATCATCTAACATTTCCTCTTTCAAAAGCAATTTGTCTTTTACAACGCTGAATATTTGTTCATTCATTGTATGGCTTCCATGACAAACGCTTAGCGTAGTCTTTAAAAGTTATGAGTTTGGCTCTGAACGCTAACACGCCGTGACAACGTGTTTTTTCAGGTGTTTTTCAAGGACGTGGGTCCAAACCCCAGCCTGGCTCAAGCTGATTTTATTTATTTTGAAAATTTTGCCTATTAGTGCGATTTTTTGTTTTCTATAGTTCGATTGGCAAGCTTTCAGGTGGTTTATTGTTCCTGATGTGAACAATTCCAGTACTCCTCTCAATATGGCAAAGAGGTACACTTCGTACGCAGTCTGTATCAATAACCATATTCCCTTATTGAACTTTATAGCAGAATGGTAAGAGAATAATCAGTCTGTTTTTTACTCCCAGAAAACATTTTATTCTGACTCATGTACGTCTAGAGTTTTTCACACTCGCATTTATCTTGTTCATTATTTATTATTTTTAGTTGAAATAACATTTCTCTTCTCTACTTTCCACCATGTGTCTGAAGGCCTTGGCGTTGCTAATTCCCGCATGGTCGCTCGAATGCAGTGGTCTTCTCTTCTGTGGTCTTGCGACACATGTATAGATTGTATAGATTTTGCTGAAGTTCGAAGGAAGTGAGCTATTATTTGCCATTGTGCTTCAACACTCGACGTTGTCGTCGGACAATTTCTATTACAATTGTTTTGGCATCCCAATAAAGAGCTGGTTGGAATTGATGTTCACTTCTTGGAACTCACTGGATAAGTGCGTCTCTGCTTTTACAACTTTTTATACCCTACACCACCTGTGGTAAGGGGTATTATGTCTTTGTGCATTAGTTTGTAACATGCAAAAGGAAACGAGATAGACCCATAGTTCCTTTTAGGGATATCTTCCTGAGTCGATTTACGCATGTCCGTCTGTCTGTCCGTCTGTCCATGTATTTTTGTAAACAAAGTACAGGTCGCATTTATTGTCCGATTCGCATGAAAATTGGGGAAGATAGTTTTTTTTTTTGGCCAAAGGACGAACGCTATTTATTTTGGTAAAAATTGGTTCAGATTTGGATATATCCCCCATATATATTTTCGCCCGATTTAAGGAATTTCGTGCACGAAACACGTTATATATGTCCGATTTCAATTACACTATGCAACACTGAAAATGCAAACAACTTCTGGTACGGATTTTTTGAAAGTACATATTGAGACTACAAAAACCCTATTTGGGGTTTGTCCTGTCAGATCCAGTTCGGATTTTATGGCCTCATCTAAACCGGGCTAAATCTACACTTTTTTGCATTTATCAGGCCTTTATCTCAGAAACGAATAGGAATTTGGCTTTGCTGTCCTTAGCAATATTGTAGCCCTAAACTAGTAGAACTTATCTTTTGAAGAAACTCAATCTAGGGTATCAAAATCTATAAAATATAGAAAATTTTACATAATTGCTGAAATTCTGGTCAGTATCGGCTAAACTATTGGGAGTTAAACCAAGTAACCTTTTGCAAAAATCTTCTAAATACAGTTCTCAACAATTCTTTAGAACATTCGGAAACTCTAAAATGCTTACTTCATGTTGTTTCAGCGGTATTTTGCATCATATCTTTTACAACACGTATTTCAAACACAGTTCACACCAACAGTTTATTCTCGCATTTCGGATTTCACTACATTATTGACATTTTATTAAATCGTCGTAGAAAAATGTACTGAAAACAACGGTATAGAGCCATTCTACAACAATGACATGTTCTGATGAGTTGTGTATTGCATTCCAGGGAATATTTTTCCAGAAGAAAATATTCAGAAAAAATTAACGGTTTTGGAGATACGGTGCGAAATGTATAAAAATTGTGGTATTTTTGCATATATTTTGAAATTAGAGACAATAAATGTAGTTTTTCGAGTTCATTATTTTTCCAAATATTGTACTCTTGTCCTTATCTACAAATTTTCTTCAGAGGTCAGAAGAAGATTAGCTTTGGTTTCAGAGATATAGCCCCGAATTTCTTTAAAAACTCAATATTTAACCATGTTTAGATGGGGCCATAAAATCCGAGCTGGATCTGACACAACAAAACCCAACTACGGTTTCTTGTCGTTTGGGTCTGTACTTTCAAAAAATCCTCAGTTCGAATTGTTTGCACAAGATCACCTTAAAAATGTTGCACAGTGTTAATTTAGAATGTGCGACGGTATTTAGTCTACAAATAAGTTTGCCAAATTATATAGAAATCGGTTTAAATTTAGCTATAGCTCCTATATATATTCTAGGCCGATTTTAGGTATTTGATGCACGAAACGCGCTATATATGTACGATTTCAATAAAATTTGGAATGTTTGCCGGGATTTGGCCTAGAAATAAGTCTGCCAAATTATATCGAAATCGGTTCAGATTTGGATATAGCTCTCATATATATTTTAGGCAGATTTGAGGTATTTGATGCACGAAACACGCTATATAATTTTGATTAAATTTGGACTATGTGATGGAATTTGGTCTATAAATAAATGTGAAAAAGTATATCAAAATCTGTTCTGATTTGGATTAACTCCCATATATATTTTACATATTCACAGTGGTGTAGGGTATTATATAGTCGGCCCGGCCCGACTTTGAGCCTTTAGTTTGGTGTCCGGTTGCTTTTCCTTATGGCAGCCAAGAAGTCGATGTGTTCAAATCTGGTTCTGTTCACTACAATATGTTTTTAAGTGTGGGCTACTTAGTTACTTTAGAATTTCAAATAATAGTGCATAATAGACTGGAAAATATTGCAAAGAGAAAAAAACCAATGTCGGACTTTTTAGGCGGCAACCACCTAATATGGTTCTTATTGTTAGATTTTAAGATTGCCAAAGTTTGAGCACAATTGGAATATATAAATACGTGCCACTGCACAGTTATGTCTGCGTATAACACTTTTATTAGCGTAAAAGTGTTACAAACATACCAAAATTCACTGCACTAACAATGTTTTGACAATTTATAACGGTATTTTCTGATGGGAGCATCATAAAAATATGTGTTCATTCTTAAAAGTAGTGTGTTGAAAACGGAAAAAATAAAGTGCTTTACAAATAAAACAAAAATATAAATGAAATCAAATATATATAACGATTTCTAAAATGGAAGTTGTTATTCAAGATATGAGCTTATTTTCTATATCATTTCATCTGTGCATAGTGATCCTTGTGTATTAATAATAACAGCCAACAAAATATGTAATATTTCGCTTTTTTGACTAACTTCCCATAAGCTTTTAACTAGAATCGCTACCGATCTCCGCCGCCTCATTAGCATTTTTTTCTGGCTTCAGGTGTCAAGATTTAAAAAGTGTATAAGTTAGCTGCGGAAATTTGCGGATGAACATGGTGTAACCAATTTTGTGACATAACCTCTAAATGAAGAATTTGGAAAAGGGCCCAAAATCTGTAAAAAACCCCTAACCCTACAATTTTCGGCACTGCCTTGGTCCAAACATTGCATATCGTAATATTTCTCCGAATCTTAGATAGAGCAAAGATGGTACGCGCGATATCTCATTAACGGAGCAACCGATTAGGTCCAAACTTTGGATCTCGTAAAATTTTGTCCAAACTTAGTTTAAACTCGAAACTAGGCCATATCGATCCACTTCTTAGGGTACCTACCTCACAAAAGTTCAACATTCTTGTTTAAGTGCAGTTTAAGGTCTGTTCGAGGATCCTTTGGAAATTTTCACCGAAGGTGGTCCTTGTGATCCTGTTTACAGCGATATCATGTTTTTCGTGGGCAAGTCCATTCTTCCTGGTATAATGGCTCTAAATTAAACGGTGATCGACTGAAATGACTGGTGGCTACAAAATCTATCGAAAGTAATAACTCCCACTTACAAATAGACCCACTTACAAAATGGAGTATACCCGAACATTCCTTCGGGTATCTCCTCCGAAACCTTGTGAGCTTTAATCAAAATCCTTACTTTTTTACTTGTTTTACATTGGTCTTTTTAATACAACATTAAGTGGTACTATTAATTGATATGTATTTATATGGTTTAACATCGAAATGATATTTAAGCATGCCCGATCATGCTCAAAATTTGTGATGATTCTTTCGTAGTGATAAACAGTCCCTAAAGTTTTAAGATGATATACCAATATTTAATATTTTTGTCGCACTGTCCTAAAGGAATGCATCCACTGTGCACTGGGGCCTCAAATTTCCCTTAGTAATTTGTATGGGGCAAAAGATGAATTTTCACGAAGTTGCTCTAAAGGCCACATTTAGTGTCAAATCGTTGAGAAAATTTTACCAGTTCATTTCTGTGGCTAAAAAAGTAATCCTACAAAAATTGGGAAAACAAAACTAATCACTTTGGAGGTTGCCGCCTAAAAAAATCCGACATCATTTTTTTAAAACCACCTTGTGCACATTCACAAATCGTGGTATTAAACAATTTTCGGTTACTATTCGTTCATGTTATAACCGATTTGATATTAGATACCATTACACCATTATCAATCTTATTTAAGAGGTATTTTAGTCTTCAGCATTCTATATGAATAATATGACTTATCTCTAATAATATGTATGTACCATTTATGACTCTCGGATTCGTTTAACATGCAACATATTCCTAAATTTTTATCAAATCCAACATATTTGCAATGTCACAGTAACGTAAGCTTTAAAGATATTCAAACGGTAAAACCAAATCCACAAGCCGACAAAATCGTCTCCATAAAAACAACATGGATGCTTAATTTAACTTTTTGCGTTTACCTCTTATCGAATTGACATTATTTTGTTCAGTTTATTCTTGTCATTCATTTCTTACTCTCCATGCAAAGTACATTTTCATAGATGCAAAGGAGAATGGAGAATGTTGATGTTTTTTGAAAATATCCTTAAATGGAGAAAATCAAGACTAAAATACCTGATTTGCCAAGATTTCTTCTCTGAATATTTAATTTTTTTGTTGACTCATTTCCCTTACTCACTCCCTAATCTTATTCGCAGCAGTTCATGGTGCCCATAGCTTTTCTTATGATAATGAAGAGTTTCCCTGAGGAAGCTTTCAGTATCCGCAATCAAACAAAGACGAATTTAAATGACATCGTTTTACCGTCCCCAACTCACAACCCACCTATCACATAACTAATCCCACTAAGTGACAATGAATGACAAACACGTACTTTTTGGCAAAACAAAATGTCAAAATATATTGAAATTATGGGAATTGTGGCTGTTTCCTTTCACTCAACATTGATAAGATTGACATGGGTTGTGGAGAAGAGGAGGATTTTAGATAGCGCACGGCATTTCGACTAATGAAATGACACAGCTTAGTAAACAAATACATTTGTATTCGGATGTGAATGAATTTAGGCGTTAGTATTGATTATTCAATTGACAACAATAACAACAACGAAGCGAAAACAGCAACAACAACTACATGATCAGGTGATTGTATTTATTTAAACAAATTGCCGATGATGTTCATCCAATCAAATTTATTTTACGTGCCGTGAGATTTTTCTGTTTCTCTATTTTTGTTTTTTTTTGTGTTTCATGGAATTTCAATGATTTTCAATTGCAAATTATTGTCAGTTTGTAACGCAATTATAAGGTGCCGTTTGCGGGTGAGTTTTCATGGAGGCCGGCTAAAGTTGGCAGAAATAGCGTCATGTACATTATTGTTTCTAACGTGTTAGATGATCAAGTCCTCAGCATGCATATTATGATGTACCAATTGTCCATCCTCCTTGATGGTAATATTTTAAAGCTTATACTGATAAAGCAGACCAATAAACTTAAGATAATGCATTACCAAATACTAATTTTTGTTGTCAACTTTTAAATGAATGTCAGTAAAAAATAAAATCAGAAAATTAGGATTCCATTGCAGTAGCATGTTGCCAGTTCTGTGATAGCTTTATTTTAACTGTGATTTTATTTATTTATACAATTATTTATTATTTATTTATTAATTTATTTATTTATTAATTTTTTTATTAATTAATTTACTTGTTTATTCTTGTAATCCGTTGTTTTATAATAAGTAAAAATTATTAATATATTTATATAAAATATCCAAAATAAACACAAGCTCTTAATAAAGATGGAAAAACCCCAACGAAACGTTGAGCGCAATATGAAATAAAATTCGTTTTATTGTCATTACAAAACACTGACCAGAGCAGCATCAAAGATCGTCTTATAAAGCGTTGAAATTGGTCAGTAATCAAATATCAAACAAATTAGAAAACATCATGAAAATTCAAAAAATTACATATTTTTGAAATTTACAAAATATACGTTGTATTTTTTACAAATACTTTCCAACTTTTTTCAGGTTTAATTGTAATATATACAGTTTCATATTGCTCTGACATCCATGGGAGACCCTAATGTGTAACATTTGAAGTAAATAATTTACTTTTATATTCGTGTAAACGTAGCATTACTGTAATAAATTTGAAATGATGAAGGAAAAGAGACAACGCAAACTCGAACAACAATCAATTTGAGAGCGATATAAAACATTATTTGATTTATAGATTTTTGCCATTTTATTACAGTTGTAAACATGAATAAACACGAAAAATACATGCTGTCACATAACTCTACAAACATAAAATATTTCATGTTTAATTCTTTTTTGAGCTGAATTGTCGAAGAATTTATTTTCATTGAAAGCCGAAAGCCCGTGAAATTTAATACGACCATCATTATGATATGAATGAACAGATAATTAGACTTGTTAGCTGTGGAAAACTTGACAATTGGTTCAATACACTTTTTCGTTTAGCTCAAAATCATTACCGTAAACGAAATTTACCTGTGTCTAATTTAGTGTGTTTTTGTAACTATTTCTTGTGGCAGTGAACTTTCGAATCCAATTACTATAATCAGTGCAACGAGTCCTGCTTAGCCCTATCCTAGGTTTTATTATATGGTTAATATATTAAAAATATAATGTTTTCGGTACAGGCCCATACCTATGTATTCTTATGAGAATTACGGAAATACGTCGAGTGTATACTTTTTGTATGTTGAAAAATTGTAACTTTGATTGAACGTTATTGCTTGTATGTGAGTGTGTTTTGTATTTTAAAAACAAAAGCCCAACAAAACATGAAATACAATTCATTGCAAAGGAAAATTATTTGTTTTACGAATGAAAACATTTAAGTAAGTTTCGGTCGCGGATTTTGTGTTTTAAATGTGATGTTGGATTCAACGTATTTGGGTAATACGGACGCTCAGAGAGCTTTGTTGTGGTAGGTTGGTGAATAATTTTTGTACGTCGCGCTAAGAGTTAGGTATAGCTGACATATTGGAGACATAGGCAACCTATTGGCTACAAATTGGCGACATACTAAAACCTTGAAAATAATTGATGTAACATCATATGGGGTTATGTCAGAACGAAGACCTATGGTGGCTTCAGAAACCTTCAACATGCACAAAATGGAAGTTGCATTTAGTTTTTATACATTCCACCATAGTATGGAGGGTATATTAAAATTGTTTTTTCCTTTGTTCCACATTGAAATAATCATTTGCGACCCTATAAAGTATATATTCTTGATAAGGATAAAATTTTGAGTTGATCCACCCATGTCTGTCTGCTGTATTTTTGCCATAGCCAGGTCAAGTTTTGTCATAGCCCCCATATAACGGTACCTCCGTATTTTCGGTATTTTGAAGATGTTAGCTACAATTTTTAACCGAACTAGCTGTAATTTGACATTTGAAGCTCTTATGGATCACAACATTTCTCCACCAAAAATTGTCAACATAGGTCCACGTTTATGTATAGCCCCCCTATAACGGTATCTCCGGATTTTCGGTATTTTGAATGTTTAATCTTCATTTTTTGACTGAACAACCGAACTGAACTAATCCCTGTAGTAGCTAAACTTTTCTACCAAAAATTGTCAACATACAGTGAATCACAGTCAAAAGTATCCACTTCACTTTCATTAAAACTGCGATTTCTAAGAGTTAATTAATGATAGCGATTTCGTTCTTTTTTATATTGTTACATTAGTGTCTTAATATTATAAAATAAAATTAACAAAATTCAGGTAAGTTTAGATAAAACAAGTAAAAAATCATTAAGTTCGGCCGGGCCGAACTTTTCATACCCTCCACCATAAAATATTCATTCCTGTCCCCAACTTTAAGTGAGTACGTTAAAATGTCAGATAATGTACATAAAATGCTTCATTCGGGAGGCCCTTTTTTATGGTGCCTATATCTAACTGTTGACAATTTTTGGTGGGCTAGAAATTGGGAGGTACTGTTATATAGGGGTTATAATAAAACATGGGCCTATGTTGACAGTTTTTGATGGGAGATTTTAATGTCAAATAACTCCTGATTCGGTTAAAAAATTTAGCTAGAATCCTCAAAATATCGAAAATCGGTACATAACGTGGGAACTTCAAATATGAACTTAAAAGAACATTTTTTGTTGCAGAATTTTTGTTGACTTTTAAATTTCAAATTACTGAAAGTTCGTCCAAAAAATAAAGCTAAGGTACGGAAAATCGAGAGGTTTGTTTTGGGGCTATACAAAAACATGGACCTACGTTCGGTTAAACATTTTAAGTAAAATCCTCAAAGTACCGAAAATCGGGAAGTATCGTTATATTGGGGCTATGTTGAAAATTGTTGATGCAGATGTGTGGGCCCACTACAACCTTCAAATGTCAAATTACAGTTAGTTCTGTTAAAAATTTTAGCTAAAATTGACAAATTACTGAAAATTGGGAGGTACCGTTACATGGGAGCTATATCCGAACATGGACCTATGTTGACAATTTTTGATGGAGAGGTGCTGTGACCACTAAGAACTTCAAATGTCAAATTACTGCTAGTTCGGTTTAATATTGTAGCTAAAATCATCAAATTACTGGAAATCGGGAGGTACCGTTATATGGGGGGCTTTCTTGACAATTTTTGGTGGAGAGGTGTGGTGACCACTAAGAATTTCAAATGTCAAATGTTCAAATTACAGATAATTCGGTTAAAACTTGTTTGTAAAATTCTCAAAATACCTGAAATCGGGTGGTAACGTTATGTGGGGGCTATTCCAAAACATGGACCTATGTCCACTAGTTATATAAGTTTATTGACATTTAAGAACCCTAAATGTCAATTGATAGCTAAATCGGTCTGAAAATGTAGCTAAAAACGTCAAAATACCGTAAATCGGGGGGTACCGTTATATGGGGGCTATACCAAAACGTGGACCTATGTCCACAAGTTTTGTCACATAAGTTTATTTACATTTAAGAACTTCAAATGTCAAATTATAGCTTCATCGGTCTGAAAATGTAGATAAAAACGTCAAAATACCTCAAATCGGGGGGTACCGTTATATGGGGGCTATACCAAAACGTGGACCTATGACCACAAGTTTTGTTATATATGCTTATTAACACTTAAGAATCCTAAATGTCAAATTATAGCTAAATCGGTCTAAAAATGTAGCTACAAACGTCAAAATACCGCAAATCGGGGGTACCGTTATATGGGGGCTATACCAAAACGTGGACCTATGTCCACAATTTTTGTTATATATGTTTATTAACACTTAAGAACCCTAAATGTCAGATAATAGCCAAATCGGTCTGAAAATGTAGCTAAAACCGTCAAAATACCGTAAATCGGGGGGTACCGTTACATGGGGACTATACCAAAACGTGGACCTATGTCCACAACTTTTGTTATATAAGTTTATTGACATTTAAGAACCCTAAATGTCAAATTATAACTACATCGGCCTGAAAATGTAGCTAAAAACGTCAAAATACCGCAAATCGGGGGGTACCGTTATATGGGGGCTATACAAAAACGTGGACCTACGTCCACAACTTCTAATATATAAGTTTATTAACACTTAATAACCCTAAATGTCAAATTATAGCTACATCGGTCTGATAATGTAGCTAAAAACGTCAAAATACCGTATATCGGGAGGTACCGTTATATGGGGGCTATACCAAAACGTGGAGCTATGTCCACAACTTTTGTTATATAAGTTTATTGATACTTAAGAACCCTAAATGTCAAATTATAGCTTAATCTGTCTAAAAATGTAGCTAAAAACGTCAAAATACCGCAAATCGGGGGGTACCGTTATATGGGGGCTATACCAAAACGTGGACCTATGTCCACAAGTTTTGTTATATGTGTTTACTGACACTTAAGAACCCTAAATGTCAAATTATAGCCAAATCGGTCTGAAAATGTAGCTAAAAACGTCAAAATACCGTAAATCGGGGGGTACCGTTATATGGGAGCTATACCAAAACGTGGACCGATATAGCCCATCATCGAACTTGACCTGCCTGCAAACAAAAGACGCATTTTCCCAAAATTTCAGCGTCCTATCTCCATTTTTGTGGATGCTAGAGTGATTACCACAGACGGACGGACGGACGGACGTGCTCAGATCGACTTAGAATTTTACCCTGATCAAGAATATATATACTGTATAGGGTCGCAAATGAGTATTTCCATGCGGAAAAACAAACGGAAAAACAAACTTAATATACCCTCCATACTATGGTGGAGGGTATAAAAATAAAAATTGTTAAACAACATCGATTTCTACCTCACAGTGAAAAGTATGCACTCTAAAAGTTTCATGAAACAAAAAGGATTTTTTAGGGTTTCAGCCCTTGGTATGACATCCTTTGTTATCCTTTACAGCTTTTAGCCTTTTTGGCAAAGGTTCAACTAAGTTTTCGGGGCTAGATATCGGAATTCTTCCCCATTCTTCTTGCAAGGCATATTTCAGGGTTCCTATACTTTAGATGTTACGATTTTTTATATTTGTCTCCAAACTACTCCATAAATTATCTATAGGATTCAAATCCGGGGATCGGGGAGGTGTTTGAATCACTTTTGGACAATTACATAGCATCCATTTTGGAAAAATATGTGATTTGTGCTCGGGCTCATACATATATTGATAAAATTGGAATGTTGTCCCAAATCCCATTTTTCAGCGCCTAAATTTAAAATTATCCTTTCAGAATATTTAAATAATACATCTTACCCTTAATTCCTTCGATAAAGACACGATTTGCTACACCGGAAGCACTCATACAACGCCATACCACAAAAGAGTCTCCTCTGTGCTTTACTTTTGAAATTGTGTGTTTGGGGTCCAAGGCGGTATTTGCCCTATGACATACCTTAATTGGTCCATATGACCAAAACAGGTTAAAGTTGTCTTCATTGGCAGCCTGTTTTGGTCATATGGACCAATTAAGGTATGACATAGGGTAAATACCGCCTTGGACCCCTAACACACAATTTCAAAAGTAAAGCACAGAGGAGACTCTTTTGTGGTATGAGTGCTTCCGGTGTAGGAAATCGTGTCTTTATCGAAGGAATTAAGGATAAGATGTATTACTTATATATTCTGAAAGGATAATTTAAAATTTAGGCGCTGAAAAAATGGGATTTGGGACAACATTCCAATTTTATCAATATATGTATGAGCCCGAGCACAAATCACATATTTTTCCAAAATGGATGCTATGTAATTGACATATCGATACCTCCAAATAATAGTATGCTAAGTCTAAAAAGTGAGTTTTGCAGGAGAAGCTCTCAAAGTGTGGAAATTGTTTTGAACTTCAGTACTATGCTAAGTCAATATTTGTTTATAACTTCTGTTCGGATTGACCGATCATTACCAAAATTTGACAGAATTTAAGTAAAAGGACGTTTGACACCTCCAAATAATAGTTTGCTAATTCTGAACAGTGAGTTTTGCAGGACAAGCTCTAAAAGTTTGGAAATTTCTTTGACCTTTAGTACTATGCTAAGTAAATATTTGTTTATAACTTCTGTTCGGATTGTCCGATTATTACCAAAATTTGACAGAATTTAAGTTAAAGGACGTTAAATATAAAAATGTAAAGAACTTGAAAACATGCTAAGTCGACTTAGCACACTATTGTTTGGAGGCGTCGATATGACATAGGGTAAATACCGCCTTGGACCCCTAACACACAATTTCAAAAGTAAAGCACAGAGGAGACTCTGTTGTGGTATGGCGTTGTATGAGTGCTTCCGGTGTAGGAAATCGTGTCTTTATCGAAGGAATTAAGGATAAGATGTATTATTTATATATTCTGAAAGGATAATTTAAAATTTAGGCGCTGAAAAAATGGGATTTGGGACAACATTCCAATTTTATCAATATACTAGCAAAGTGCCCGCTACTTCGTATGCGGAAAGGATATAAAAGCAAATAAACAATATATAATATGGAAATGGCGAATTGTAATCAACATTTATTTTTATTTTAGTACTTATTGTTCGTCCCCCATTATGTCCGATTTTCAAAAAGATCAGTCGTATCTTACCCTTAACCATTAACAGCGAGACAAACGTTGCACACCAGTACTCACCCTAACTCCAAAACGCACAGATTCTAGCACTGTCCCTACACCCAACAACAAATTGAGTGCCATTAAGTACTTTTCGTATACTTATGGACACGTTTTTCGACGACATATCTCAACCCTACACTGACTTTAATACAAAATAAAAACACTAATCGTAATTCCAAATCTCAAGATTCGAAGTGTATCCGTTCATCCTATTCCAAACTTTACCAAACTTAGTACTATTTCGTACTCTTCGTACCCATAATTGAGATTTTCGAAAAATACCTCAATTCTTCAATTCAACGGTAATTTTAATTCCACATTTAAGGATTCCAGCTCTATCCGTTCATCCAAATCCGAATTGTACCAAATGTAGTACCATTTAATAATTTTCGTAACCATAAGTACGAAGTTCCAAAAGTTCCTCACCCTTACACTCGAACAGTAACTCTAATTCAGAATTTCAGGATTCCAGCTCTATCCGTTCACTCAAATCTAAATTTTCCCAAATTTAGTGCTTTCTGTACCCAACAGTACGAATTTCCAAAACTACCTTAATTCAACAATCCGACAGCAATCTTAATTCTAAATTTCAGGAGTCCAGCTTTATTCGCTCACCCAAATCCAAGTTGTACCAAATTTAGTTCCGTCCATCTCAATCCAAATTTAGTACTTTTAGTACCCGTAAGTACGACCCTCCAAAACTACCTCAATCCTACACCCCTACAGGAATCTTAATTCAAAACTTCAAGTGTCCAGCTTTATTCGCTCACCCAAATTTAGTACCATTTAGAACTTTTGGTTCCCATAAATACGAATTTCTAAAACTACCTCAATCCAACAGAAACATCAATTCCACATTTCAGGTTCCCAACTCTATCCGTTCACCCAAATCACCATTGTACCAAATTTAGTACCATTTATTACTTTTCGTACTGTAAGTACTAACTTCCAAAACTACCTTAGTCCTACACTCCAACAGTAATACTAATTCCAAATTTCAGGATTCCAGCTCTATTCGTTTATCCAAATCCAAATTTAGTACCATTTAGTACTTTTCGTACCCATAAGTAAAAATTTTCAAAGCTACCTCAGTTTTATGTTCAAACAATAAGCTTAATTCCGAATTTCAGGATTCCAGATATATCCGATCTCTCAAATCCAAATTTGGTACCATTTAGTACTATTCGTATCCAAAGTACGAATTTCTAAACCTACCTCTATCAACACTCCAACATCAATTTTATTTCACGATTCCAAATGTATCCTATCACTGAAATCCAAATTGCACCAAATAAAGTACCATTTAGTACTTTTCCTACCCATAACTAAAAATTTCCAAAACTTTATCAATCCAACAGTACTCCTTATTCCAAATCTCGGGATTCCAGCTATATCCGTTCACCCAAATCCAAATTGTACCAAATTTGGTACCATTTAGTACTATTCGTACCAATGAGTGCGAATTTCCACAACTTCCTCAATCCTACACGCCAGCAGTAAACTTAATTCCAAATTTCAGGATTACAGCTGCATCCGATCACCGTAATCCAAATTGTACCAAATTTGGTACTACTTAGTACTTTTCGTATCCAAAGTACGAATTTTCACACCTACCTCTATCAACACTCCAACAGTAATCGTAATTCTGAATTTCAGGATTCCAAATGTATCCGATCACACAAATTAAAATTGTACCAAATTTGGTACCACTTAGTACTTTTCGTACTTCTTATTTCGTAATTCTTATTACGAATCTCGGGATTCCAGCTATATCCGTTCACCCAAAACCAAATTGTACCAGATTTGGTACCATTTAGTACTTTTCGTACCCATAAGTATAAATTTTCAAAACTACCTCAGTGCTATGTTCAAACAATAAGCTTAATTCCGAATTTCAGGATTCCAGATTCATAAAATAACTTAAACCCAAATTTGGTACCATTTAGTACTATTCGTATCCAAAGTACGAATTTCCAAACCTAGCTCTATCAACACTCCAACAGCAAGTTTAATTCCAATTCACGATTCCAAATGTATCCTATCACTGAAATCCAAATAGTACCGAATTTAGTACCATTTAGTACTTTTCCTACCAATAACTAAAAATTTCCAAAATTTTATCAAGCCTACACTCCAACAGTACCCCTTTTCCAAATCTCGGAATTCCAGCTATATCCGTTCACCCAAATCCAAATTGTACCAAATTTGGCACTATTTAGTACTACTCGTACACATGAGTACGAATTTCCACAACTACCTCAATCCTACACGACAACAGTAATCTTAATTCCAAATTTCAAGATTACAGCTGCATCCGATCACCGTAATCTAAATTGTACCAAATTTAGTACCATTTAGTACTTTTTGTTCCCATAGGTCCGAATTTCCAAACCTACCTCTATCAAACACTCCAACAGTAATCTTAATTTCGAATTTCAGGATTCCAAATATATCCGATCACCCATATCCAAATTGTACCAAATTTGGTACCATTTAGTACTTTTCGTAGCCATAAGTACGTATTTTCAAAAGTATCCCAATCCCACACTCCAATAGTAGTCATAATTTCAAATTTCACTATTCTTGCTCTATCCGATCACTCAAATCCAAATTGTACAAGATTTGGTACCATTTAGTACTTTTCGTACCCATAACCAAAAATTTTCGAAACTACCTCCATCCGACACTTCAGCAGTAATCTTAATTCCAAATTTCAGAAATCCTGCTATATCCGTTCACCCAAATCCAAATTGTACAAAATTTAGTACCACTCAGTACTTTTTGTACCCACAAGTACGAATGTGGTACTTTTCGTTACCATAAGTACGAATTTCCAAAAATATCCCAATCCCACACTCCAATAGTAATCTTAGTTCCAAATTTCACTATTCAAACTCTATCCGATCACTCATATCCAAATTGTACCAGGTTTGATACCATTTAGTACTTTTCGTACCCAAAAGTACGAAGTTCCAAAATACCTTTATACTGCACTCCTACAGTAATCCTAATTCTAAATTGCAGGATTCCAGCTCCATCTGTTCAAAATTTACCTTAGTTGGTACTATTTAGTACTTTTCGTACTCATATGTACGAATTTCGAAAACTACTTCCATATCTCACACCTACACTCCAACAGTAATAGAAATTCCAAATTTGAGAATTCTAACCGTATCGGTTCGCCAAATTCAAAGTGTACCAAATTTAGTACCATTTAGTACTATTCGTACACATGAATGCACATTCCCAAAACCATATATCAACACATCTTCCAGACCTTGATTTACATTCCAAATTTGAAGATTTTACCTCTATTCTTTCCCATAATACGAAATAGTACTAAATTTAGTACGTTTTAGTACTTTTCGTAGACTTGTAGTCCGAATTTCCAAAAACCCTTTGGTACACCTTTTTATCTTTCCATCAGTGACCCTCATTCCAAATTTCAGAGTTCTAGCTCTACCGGTTCGCCCAAATGCAAATTGTACCAAATTTAGTACCATTTAGTACTTTTCGCACACAAGAGTACACATTTCCAAAACCACCGCCTTGTATCAACACATCTTCTAAACCTTGATTTTTATTCCAAATTTCAAGATTATAGCTCTATCCGTTCACATAATACCAAATGGTACTAAATTTGGTAACTTTTAGTACTTTTCGTACACTTATAGTCCGAATTTCCAAAAACCCTTCGGTATACCTTTCTATCTTTTCATCAGCGACCCTCATTCCAAATTTCAGAATTCTAGCTCTTCGCGTTTGGCTAATACTAATGGTACCATATTTAGTACCTTTTGGTACTTTTCGTACCGTTCTAGTACGAATTTCCAAAAACCAAGCCTTATCTGTCACCTTCGGACCAAGAGTGACCCTCACCCAAAATTTCATGATTCTAGCTTCAGCCGTTTCGTCTGGGCGTTGATGAATCAATCAGTCAATCAGTCAGTCAGTCAGTCAGTGAATCAGTCACTCTACTCTTTTATTAATATAGATGAACCCGAGCACAAATCACATATTTTTCCAAAATGGATGGTATGTAATTGTCCAAAAGTGATTCAAACACCTCCCCGATCCACGGATTTGAATCCTATAGATAATTTATGGAGTAGTTTGGAGACAAATATAAAAAATCGTAACATCTAAAGTATAGGAACCCTGAAATATGCCTTGCAAGAAGAATGGGGAAAAATTCCGATATCTAGCCCCGAAAACTTAGTTAAATCTTTGCCAAAAAGGCTAAAAGCTGTAAAGGATAACAAAGGATGTCATACCAAGGGCTGAAACCCTAACAAATCCTTTTTGTTTCATGAAACTTTTAGAGTGCATACTTTTCACCGTGAGGTAGAAATCGATGTTGTTTAACAATTTTTATTTTTTTATCTAAGTTAAGACACTAATGTAACAATATAAAAAAGAATGAAATCGCTATCATTAATCAACTGTTAGAAATCGCAGTTTTAATGAAAAAAGTGAAGTGGATACTTTTGACTGTGATTCACTGTAGGTCCACGTTAAGGTATAGCTTATTCACCAAAAATAGTCAACAAACACGTATTTAGATCCAAAATAACGGAACCTCACCATGTTCGGTATTCTGAGGGTTTTACTGATTTTATATTCACTTACATTTACTGATTGAATTTTACATTTGATGTTCCCTGCAGTCACGAAATTTCTCCACCAAAAAATTCTCGACAAAGGTACACTTGAGTTTCCCAGTGGTTACAAAACTTCTCCAAAAGAATTATAAACTTAAGTCAATATTTCAGGTTTTTAGTTTTTATGTATGTACATTTTCGGGCAAGATTGGATGTCCTATGCCATATATGATTATCAGTGTTTACGAACTTCTATATCACAAATTGTGAACATTGGCCCACATTGTGGTAAGGCCCCTATATAACGGTACCGCCCTATTTTATGTGACCTAATTAGCTAAAAATAGATATTTGGGGTTCCCAGTGCTCAAAAATATCTCCAAATAAAATTCTGAAAATTAATGTGAGAAACAATAAACTTAGTAAAAGAGATCGTTTTATTCTTGAAACAGTAGACCAAACAACAAAATTTCTAAAAAAAATAAACATATTTTCATTCTTAACGCGGACAAAGGTGGTAAAACTGTCGCAATGTCAAAAATGGACCATGAAAATAAAATGCAACAAATTCTTGTGGACACATGTACATATAAACGTTTAAAGAAAGATCCTACCAACAGATTCCAAGAAAAGTGCAATAAACTAGTCACAAAACTATACAATTTGCATATAATTGACGAAATGGATAAAACCAGACTTATAAATAAAACTTCTGTACCTCCAAAGATATACGGACTTCCTAAAATCCATAAGGAAGGTACACCGTTACGTCCTATAGGCTCCTTTGTAAACTCACCGACATATGCATTCTCCAAAAATATATAGGAACAATTCTGAAAGTTTTAACAAGGGAATCCAAGTACAATATCAAAGATGCAATTGAGTTCAAATCTAGAGTCAATAATCAACACATTGACGGCGACGTAGTTTTAATATCTTTCGACGTGATAGTCTTGTTTCCCAGTGTCCCAATAAACCTGGCACCATAACAGAAAAATGGAACATAATACAGGAGCATACAAAAATTCCACCGAATATTTTTATAGAAACTCTGAGCCTGTGTATAAAAGTCTCGAGATATTTTCTTTACAACAATAAATTTTTGGAACATTTAAAGGGAATCATTGCGGACATTGTCATGGAAAAACTCCGTCATGTAACGATGGAGAAATTGCCTTTCAAACCAATGTTATTAACAAAATATGTTGATGGTTTATTTTGTATAGTGAAGAGGGATCAGGTTGACAACACTATAAAAGCGTTAAACTCATACAATAAACAGTTACGGTTTACAATGGAGTGTGAATCCGATGATCAACTCACACCTAGATTCTATCATACATAGAAAAGACAAAAGACTGTTACTAGATTGGTACCAAAAACCAACTTCATCGGGCAGATTAATCAATTACCATTCGAAGCATCCTAGGAGAATCAAAATAAATACAGCAACAAACTTCATACGTAGGGTCTTAAGCATCAGTGACCAATTCGTCCATTCAAAAAACAAAACCAGGATCAAACAAATACTCAGGAAAAACGATTTTCCCAACAAAACCATCAACGAACTGATTAAACAAGTAACGTCAACCACCGTTATTAACAACGAACGGAAGAAGGAGAAGATTTTTAAGAGTTTCACATATATATCTGGGTTTTCCGAAAGATTTTCGTACTCAACTGGCGCTAAAGATTAGCAATACAAATAATAACATCTTTAGTCGAACAAAATCAAGAACACCTGTTGAAGAAAAATCCAATGTTGTCCACAAAATGAAATGCAATGGTGACTCGTCAAACACGTGCCAAAAAGTATACGTTGGCACAACGAAATATAAGCTAAAGACAAGATTAAGTGGTCACAAATCAAATCAAAAATCCAAAAACAAGCCGTTGGAACAAAAGACGGCACACACCAAACTTCAAGAAACGAATGACAGACGAAGATACTTGTTGGAAATGCTCCACATAATAAATGTACCAGTGGAAAACCGAATGAACTACAAGATGGACACAGAGCTCTGTGCTCAAATATATCGAAACATTATTGAGAAACATAAGAACTTTGGTTGGTCGAAAACCAGTTGTGATCAAGTGAAAATGGCAATTAGTAAGTGAGTAGTGGCAATTAGAAAAACCAGAAAAATATAAAATGTAAATATTTCTTACATATTTTTGTTTATCTTCTTTATATATAAAACTCAATTGTCGTTTGTTGGTAATTGAATCAGTTGAAAACAGCTAGAGCGATTTGGATATTTTTTTGTGGAAATGTTAGTCATAGTTCAGTTTAGGTTTTTATGCAAAGAAAAATTGGCCACGCCCACTTTTATAAATATGTTATATCTACGGAACTACTCAATAGATTTTCCTGAAATTTGCAGGGAACGTAGAGTGATGGCCTCCGGTTGAAAGGCTACATATTTGGTTGAATTTCGGATCGTGCGGGGTACCTCCCCTATGCCCTATTTTTGTAAAAATGCAATATTTGCAACAATTACAAATGTATCGCCTTGAAAATTAATTTCCGAGTCAATGGCGATTGTGTCTCCGACCTTACGTGCTTATTTGGGGCATTAAGACTGGACAACGCCCACCTTTTTAAATATGTTATATCTACGAAACTCAGGAAAATCGATTTTCCTGAAACTTTCAGCGAATGTACATGGTTGGTCCGATAAAAATGGTCTACATATTTTTTGACTTTCGGATCGGGCGGATACCTCTCCTATGCCCTATTTTTGTAAAAATGCAATATTTGCAACAAATACGAATGTATCGGTTTGGGAATTTTTTTGTGAGTCAATGGCGATTGTGTCTCCAACCTTACGTACTTATTTTGTGACTTAAGATCTGACCACGCTCACTTTCTAATTAGGTTATATCTACAGGGGATTTTCAAGAAAATCGCGATTTGTCTAAACTTTTAAATCTTTATAAATAAAAATCAAATATCGTTCGTTGGTAATGGCATCAGTTGAGAACGGCTGGACCGATTTTCGACTTGGGTTTTTATGCAAAGAAATGTTGACCATGCCCACTTTTACGCCCACTTTTTTTTTCTATTTTTATCATTTCTACAAGAACTACTGAACCGATTTTCCCGGGAATGTACAGAGATGGTCCCCGCTTAAAATAGGCTACAAATTCAGTTGAATTTCTGAAAGGTGGGGGAACTTCCCCTATACCCTACTTTTTTAAAAATGTTATATTTACAATAATTACGAATGTATCTATTTGGAAGTTAATTTGCGAGACAATTGTGGTTGTGTCTCCGACCTTACCTACTTTTTTAGGAACCAAAGACTTGACCATACCCACTTTTTAAAATATGTTACATCTACAAAACTACTGAACCGATATTCGTGAAAATATCAAGGAATGTACAGACATATTTTCTTGATTTTTGAAGAGAATAAAAATAAAATGCTGTCATAACCCAACTTAGGTTTTTTTGGAAAGAAAAGTTTACCACGCCCCCGAAAACAGGTTACATATTTTATTGAATTCCAGAGGGGGCGTTGTACCTCCCCTATGCGATATTTTTTTAAAAAAAAACTTTATATTTGCAAAAATTATGTATGTATCGGAATACAAATTTACGGATTAATCTACAATCTAGGTACTTCTTTGGGGCCTATAGGCCCGACCAGGCCTGTTTTTTTAGTATGTCATAACTCCAATACTACTGAAGGGATTTCCATAAAATTTGCAGCAAAAGCTCTATGTTTGCCGTTGTTATGTGGGGTACCTTCCCCATGCCTTTCTGTTAAACGCTATATGTATAAGCCAAACTTATGATTATATCGGTTTCAGCATACATTTTGGTAGGCAATGAAGTTGTGTGCACCCTAGGACCGGACCAGGCCCACTTTTTTAATATGTTATATCTTGAAAACTGATGACCACACCCACTCTTTTCAAAACATTATTTTTCCAAAACGACTGAACCTAATTTTCAGAAAATATTCAGGAATGTCCCGTGGTCCAAAATGCTATATATTTGTATACGAATTTCGGGGCCTATTATTTTATAATCGGTGTATTTGTTAAACTTATGAGTGCATCAGGTTGCAAATTAGTTTTCGAGACAACGGTGGTTGTCCCCCGATCAAGAAAAACTATATATTTACAAATGTACTTAAATGGTGAGGTTCAACGGTCCATCAGCCATCAGAAGCTAAAACATATAGGTCTAAATAAGCGGGAATATTCGATTTAATCATTTTTTAACTTTTATTATTAGATCGCTTTAGGATAAAGACAGTGACATGGACGATAATAAATCCTAAAAGGCACACATTGGCGAAAAATCCGACAAAGTCCGTAAGAGAAAAGAAAGGTGACAGACAAAATCTGTTGATACATTTAAAATCCTTCTCGGTTTGACAATGGACCGAAGAAGTGTTGTAGAAAATACCTACTTTTGAATTAAAACTCATTACGACGGGCCAGCAACGCGGACCGGGGTCTGCTAGTACATTTATATAACTAAATGTTACTTGTTTTTTTCATTTAAAATTAAATAAATCCCTGATGATCGACGATGATCGAAATATTGGAAGAAATAAATAAAAATTAAAAAAAAATCTATTGCTTTTTTAATTTCTGATCTGAAAGCCAAACAAAACAGCAAAAAGATGAAAATTAATTATTTAATAAAAGTTCCGAATATTTCATGGTGGATGGTATAAAAACTTAAATTAAATTTAAAGTGTTTTTACTTATTTAGGTGGTCCTCAACAGAACTTATCCTATTAGACGAATTAAAAAATTTGATTGTTTTAAGTCTGGAATATTCCTCCAATGGCTTCATCATTACTTTCTGTTACAGAGAGCAATGTTTTTCAAAACGAACTGACAGTGTTGCAAAATTTTACTGATCGCTACCAATATCATGAAGGGAATTATCATTGATAGTTGTTTGCAAATATTTTTTTTCTGATGTTTTTTGGGAAAGCCGAAAATTGAGAGTGATTCTCATTTAGTTGAGAATACTAGACACTTAAAGAGTTCGGTTTTTCGCTAAAAAAAAGGTATCATTTAAAAAGCTGAAAAGCCTTCGCGGGGATGATATCATGATATTCGTAGCGATCAGTAAAATTCACTGCAACACTGTCAGTTAATTTTTAAAAACATTACTCTCTGTAAAAAAAGTAATGATGAAGTTTAAACCATTGGGATAATATTCCAGACTTAAAAACAATCAAATGAGATTGAAACGTCAACCAAAACAAAACAAACAAACACGAACTAAAAATATATTTACACCCTCTCTATCTTTTTCTTTTCTTTCCAATTTGAAATACATGTTTTTTGATCTCGTCTTCCTCTTGTTGCCTCCATCGAAGCCTTGGTTTTCCAGTTTTGGGTGTACCGCCATGCGTTCCGTATTTATACGTCTTTTAAGGGTGATTATCATCGCTCAACACAGATTGTCCCATAGAACTTTCGAAGATTTTTTTCTGTGAGGCACTGCCTTATGTGCTTGCACAAGTACCACGGTGCTCTTGAAACAAATTTAAATGGAAGGTGCTTACACCTGGGAAGTTTTTGCAGATTTTGAAACTACAATGTTCGTAGAAGAGAAAAATCAAAAAACGAAAAAAATCGCCGGAGCGCTTTTTAAATAAATCGCGATTCAAGTTGACATTTTTAGGGGTTGATTAGGTTTTTACGATGTTGCTTGAAAACCGCAAGTCCTATAAAATTGGGACTAATGAACATTTTGTAGCTATCAAAATTCTCTACAAGATTGACCTGTGTGGTATTCTCGTTGATTTTACCGTTTTTAAAATATAGAAGTTCAAATTGGGACAATTAAAATTCAATTCAATTCTGTATCGCCCCCTTATAAAACAATGTTATGACTGCAAATTCCCAACTTAAACTTATATATCTAAAAAATGGTACACCCTAGGATAAGTTACTTAAGCCAGTCTTGTAGAGAATTTTCACAGCTTTAAGATTTGCTAAGGTCCCATATCGATAAGACTTGCCGTAGTCAAGAAAAACCACGAAACCCTAACAAAAAAAACTAAAAATGTAAACTAACCTTCTTTATCTCAAAAATTGTACAACCTGGGAACAAATCATAAAAGACAATCCTTTAGAGAATTTTCACAGCTACAACATTTTCTTTAGCTCCATTTCAATTGGACTTGCGGTTTCATAGCAAAATCGTGAAAACCTAAAAAACACCTAAAAATGTGAATTTTGACCGCGATTTATTTCAAAATCCCTACAGCGATTTTATCTTGTTTTTGGATTATTCTCATCTATGAACATTGCTGTTTCAGAATTCAGAAAAACGTCCCCTGTGTAAGCGTTTTTCATTAAAAGTTAGTTAAGGCGCACCCTTCATGACATTGTTTTATAAGAGGGCGATACAATATTGAATTGAATTTTAATTGTCCCAATTTGAACTTCTATATCTCAAAAACGGTAAAACCGATGAGAATACTATAAAGGTCGATCGTGTAGAGAATTTTGATAGCTACAAAATTGTCTTTAGTCCCATTTTTATAGGACTTGCGGTTTTCAAGCTACATCGCAAAAACCTAAACAACCCCTAAAAATGTCAACTTGAATCGCTATTTATTTAAAAAGCGCTCCGGCGATTTTTTTCGTTTTTTGATTTTTCTCATCTACGAACATTGTAGTTTCAAAATCTGCAAAAACTTCCCAGGTGTAAGCACCTTCCATTTAAATTTGCTTCAAGAGCACCGTGGTACCCAAGCTTCAAAATTAAACATTAGCACGGGTAGTTTTGAATGTATTGAAAAGTGCTTATTTTTGTTTGATGATGTAGTTTTGCTTTTAAACTTTCTATTATCATATTGGTCTTATCGTCGTTCCCACAGATCCACTTAAACAGATTTTCGTTCGATTTTTTAAAGGAAAACTCCAGTTAGTGAATCAAAATCGATAAAACATAGACAATTTTAAATAATAGCTGAAATTCTGGTCAGTATCAGTTAAACTATTGGTAGTTGGACCAAGTAATCCTTTGCAGAAACATTACAAATAAAGTTCTCAGCAATTCTTCAGAACATTCTGAAACTCTAAAATGCTTACTTCATGTTGTTTCAGCGGTGTTTTTTGTCATATCTTTTACAACACGTATTTCACACCCACAGTTTATTCTCACATTTCGGATTTCACCACATTATTGACATATTTATTAACTAATCGTTGCAAAATATACTGAAACAACGTGATAAAGGCATTTTACCACAATAACATGTTCCGAAGAGTTGTGTATTACATTCCAGCGAATATTTTTCCAAAGGAAAATATTAAGAAAAAATTAACGGTTTTGGAGATATGGTGCGAAATGTATACAAATTATGGAAATTTTCGATATTTTATAAAATTTGAGGCAATAAATGTAGTTTTTCGAGTACTGTACATTCAAAAAATCCTCAGCTCAAATTATTTGCACAAGGTTACCTTAAAAATGTTGCACAGTGTAATTCTACCAAAGAGTGAAACATGAAAATGATGACTCAGGTACAGGCACTTCCTCCTGTATCGTCGAGTAAGGTAATTTGGTAACGGACACAGATTATCTGCTCAGGTTATAGAGAGAACATTTTACCAAACGACGACAATAAACCGGCTGAAGAATAACAAGGCCACAGGAGCCGATGGCTAGGGCTACAATATTGTCAAAGACAGCATGGCCAAATTCCTAATCGTTTCTGAGATATAGGTCCGATAAATGCAAAAAACCGTAGTTTTAGCCAAGGTTTAGATGAGGCTATAAAATTCTGGATCTGACGGGACAAAACCTTACTAGGGTTTTTGTAGTTTCATTATGTACTTTCAAAGAATCCATACTAGAAGTTGTTTGCATTTTCAGTGTTGCATGGGGTTATTGATCTTAATTTTGACTCCCGTACATATCGATTTTTAAACACTACCACTTTTTCTTGGTGAAAGCATCTGGTATTCAAGTATAAATTTTGCAATTGTTTCTATGGACTGGACAATAGTTTTCCACTGTCCTGATATGCTATCGTAACGAGGAGCAAACATGAGAGGCCAACATAAGTCCTGAACATTGGCATGTTAAAACCGGTCTGGACTGTTCCTTGGCATCTTTTATCCCCTTAGTTAGCACATTGTGAGTAGTTAAACAATTTAAAAATATTACTTTACAAATTATAAATTTAAACAAGTAAGAGCCGACCATGAGATACCCTTCAGCACTTTCTCTGGACACTCTTTTCCACGGAATTTATTTTATATGATTCCGGCACATTATGTTATTGATATAATTAATTGATATTTTTGCATCATTTATTATTGGTATAATTTGCATCCAAGAAGAGGTCAAGAGTTGGTTTTCAAGTTTCGTTTTGGTAATTTGTCGGAATATGCCCCCAGGAATTTAAAATTTGTACCAAAAATAAATTTGGATATTGTTGCCACACTGGTCGATGGTCAATTTGAGCCGTTAAATACTACCCGATCATTTTTCAAAATTATTGTTAATTTCCTGACCACGTACAACAGCATAATTGGCATCAATGGAAAGGTCAAGAGTTTCTCCTCCAAATATTAGTCATTCTACTAACAATTTTACCAATTAGAACATTGGTGGCGTTTATTTAATTGGGATAGCTGTTACAATTTTGATTTTTCAAAATAGTCTGGCTTAATCCCTTTTGTTGTTTTAATATTTAAAACAACAAGTTTATTAGTGGAGAAGGTTTGGCATTGTTCGCCAAGGGGTAAGGCAAGGAAGACTAGTTTCGATCCACGCCACTGGATCTCATCAGTTCCCTTTGATTCTTGTTTGTGGATATTCTCCACCGAAGTTATTTTTCAATAACTTCTTCAACAAGGAACTTTTTATACCCAAACATCAATCGTCAGCTCGAAGTATAAACGTAAACAAAGAAAACCCTTCAATGAGAAGTTTTTCTTTGGTAACCTAACACAACTCTGACGAAAGTGTTTACGAAACAAAGCAAACCTTCTTCCACTCGTATGTGTCGTTGATTTTTCAACAAATGCACATACCCAAATGCTGTTTGCTGTTAAAACAACAAAAGGGATTAAGCCAGACTATTTTGAAAAATCAAAATTGTAACAGCTATCCCAATTAAATAAACGCCACCAATGTTCTATTTGAGAAACACTGGCACGGTTTTGTGTGTTGTTGGTATATAAGCTACCAAACAGCATTTGGGTATGTGCATTTGTTGAAAAATCAACGACACATACGAGCATTTGGGTATGTGCATTTGTTGAAAAATCAACGACACATACGAGTGGAAGAAGGTTTGCTTTGTTTCGTAAACACTTTCGTCAGAGTTGTGTTAGGTTACCAAAGAAAAACTTCTCATTGAAGGGTTTTCTTTGTTTACGTTTATACTTCGAGCTGACGATTGATGTTTGGGTATAAAAAGTTCCTTGTTGAAGAAGTTATTGAAAAATAACTTCGGTGGAGAATATCCACAAACAAGAAACAAAGGGAACTGATGAGATCCAGTGGCGTGGATCGAAACTAGTCTTCCTTGCCTTACCCCTTGGCGAACAATGCCAAACCTTCTCCACTAATAAACTTGTTGTTTTAAATATTAAAACAACAAAAGGGATTAAGCCAGACTATTTTGAAAAATCAAAATTTTACCAATTTTAACACAAAAGTTTTGGTCCATTTCAGCCGCTAAATATTATCTGATCATCATGCAAGCTTCTGGATTGTCGTAAACCCAAACATTACATAAAATTTCGCGTCGATCAGACCCTCATCACGATCTACAGAGACGATACAAAATCGAATAAAATTTTTGTTTTTGGTTCATTTCATCCCCATAATATTTTGCGATCATAATCGAAAACTATAGGGGTCTATTCTGGTCTGGACCTGGCCTGGTTTAGTTTCATTACATTACAGCCGGACACACTTTTCAAAATCGCTTTTGCTTTGCTGGTAAACCACATGTGGGGATAATCCACGAATATTTCGCGGTGATACATGAATTTTCAGAAAAACAAACTTATAATTGCAGTGTAGGGTATAAAAATATATATACACTAAACTACGAGTTCTTTAAAAATTAATTAACTAAAATAATATATTCTAATTTAAATTATATTATTCTCGTTACATGAAGTAGAAAAAGTAAAAAACATCACTGCTCCATTTACCATTCTCCCTCTTTATTCCAGGGAGTCCATATTTTACACCTCATTTCATTTCCTACTTCTTACAGTATGCCCAGAATTTGTTATTGATTTCTGTCATGGCACAACCAGCCTTCCCAGTAGACACAGCACGTAGCACTGAATCATCAATAGAAGCTCTGAGTTGCACAACATTTGCTTAAAGGTAAATATGCAAAATAAATATTTGGTTCTTCATTAAAAAATGCTTTTTGATTTTACAGCTTCGATTGATTTGTTGGTTTCTTTTTTGGATCCTACTACGGGTACCTTATTTCCAACAATTCAAGAAAAATAAACAGCATGGAACTCTGTGAACCATAAAAACAAAAAGGAAATGAAAATGTAAACAGAAACTCCTACCAAAATACAACATATTCCCCTCAGTTTATTTCCTGTTGCCTGTGGTTTAGTCCCCAGCTGAAAGTATAGCAAAGAAAATTGATAGAAAAAATAAAAATTAACTAAAATTTCTTCAAACAGATGAACATTTCTTGCTCTTAACAGAATGCATATGGACATTTAAGAAGTTTTATGTAATAAAAATTTCAATCATATGACTGAGGAACAGAAAAAAAGTATTTATGGAAAGAAATTTTGTGAAAATCATTTAGGATAAAAGGGAAAATTAAAACTAAAAGTACAAATAACTGTTCAATAAGAAATATCTCCATACACATGTAAACCTAAAACGTGTTTTGTGTTGATTTCTATTTTGTAATAAAGAAAATAGTTTATTTACCTTTAATACAAAATTAGAATTACTGCTAATGTGACACCTCTCTATCTCTTATCGCACTACGATGCAAGAAACATCCATTTCACTAATTTCCAGACCAGCTCACCTCGCAATTGTTGGTAAGATTTGATGGTGCATAATTAAAGATGAAATCCAACCTATAAAGCCTTTCTTCGATGACATTTTGATAGCAATGATGTTTCTAGTCGCTCAACTACACTTTTTGGTCAAAATTGAATAAAATTACATACAGTTGAAGACACAAGAATTCTGCTACAGATGTACATCACTTCATACATATACAACAACTTGTTACATGAAACCCTACGAAGAACCACATCAGCAATGTGCACCATGAAACTAAAGGAAGAAACAAAACGAAAGGCTTTCGGAATAATTGTCGTAGCCAAATGTAATGCTTCTCTGAAGAACGACTTAGTTGCATGACAGTTGGCTTCATGAGAGTAAAGGTAAATTCATAAAAAAGTGGAAATAAATTGTGCATTTTATAAAAGCAATTTTAGTTTTTATGATTCGAATTCACCTATTCTCAATATATGTAAATGACATATGCCACCACAAAATATAATGTCATTTGATGTGCAATTAGGCTTTGATTTCATATTCAATTATCCAATCTAAAAGCTTAAAACTAAACTCCTTGATGAGTAAAACGATTGCTTTTATATCACAATTGAATTTAATTTTTAATATTCTAATCTTCACAAAATTACAACTGAGAGGAAGTTTTAACTCACATATACACATACATACTGTATTACCATTAATGTGCACTAAACATAACAATCTTTCATTTCGTTAAATTTCATATGCCCAATGTATGAAATCAATAGGCGGGGAGAGACATGGAATAACGACCCAAATTGAGTTTTATTCGTTATGAGCAGCATTTGCACCAATAGATTTTATAAGAACCATACATTTCATCGAATAAGATAGTATGTTTAGGGTTAAAAATCCATTTTGGTGATATTTTAAATTGCATATATGCCTACTCAGAGATGAAAAAAATTGTCTTAGAAATATTTGTTTTGAAAAATTAGAATTCACCCCTAATATAGAACCAGGAGAAACCTGACCTTATACTGAAAATAATTGCAGCCATTTTAAACTTTTGTGCGTGAGTTTTGGAATAAGTGACTCTTAATATTCAATTTATATATATCCAAGAGCGGCTCGCGCATCATATCCAAATTCATAATTTAGTTTTTACAAAAAAACACAACTTTTGTAAGCGGCTGTAAAGTATTGAAAAATTTCGGGTCTCATATCTCGCGAAATATGAACTTTTTTAAGAAAGAAAGTGTACAAATTTGTACAAACTTTTACAAAATTCTGTTCGATAACAAACTTGTTCAGTGAAGGAGAACTGGGAGGTGTTGCAAGTACTTGCAAATACTTTTTACTTGCGAAGTTATCGAACAGTCCTAATATTTGTAATTTTTTCATTCCCGTAGTTTTGGAACAAATTTCAATTAATATCAATATTTGTTCTATCGCAAGTATTTATTACTATTTATTTTCTCAGGAAGTATGGACTTGCCCCTGATGAAACTTGCACCGTCGCGACGGTGGTCGAAACCACTAATCTAGCGGCGCAAAATTAATAACTTGCAAACGAATTGATATACGTCACTGAAATTTGGTACAAACTCAGCTTGTACCTATGGGTAATAATGGGCCAAATATGAACAATATAGGCTGATGTTTTGGTATAGCCCCCATATAACGGTACCTTAAGATTTGCGGTATTTTGGGGATTTAAGCCACAATTTCGTAGCAAATTACCTGTAATTTGGTACTTAGGGTTCCTAGTGGTCACAAAATATTTTCACCAAAAATTATGGACATAGGTGCACGTTTTGATATAGCCCCCATGTAACCGCACCTCCCAATTTAAGGTATTTTGAATATCATGACCACATTTTTAAACCAACTTGGCTGCAATTTTGCATTCCATGTTCTCACTGCGTAAAAAATCTTCTTACAGAACATTTTCAACACTGATTTATGTTTCGATGTAAGCCCTTTTATGGTACCCCCGATTCGTTGAATTTTTACTTGTTATCCCATATTTAATAACATATTTAGCTATAATATGGTATTATAGTGTCTCCGGGGGTAGAAATCCTCCTTGCAAACATTTCTCAAGGTAGGTCCATATTTTGATTTAGGTCCCATACAAATGCACAGCTAAATTTGTATGCATTTCATGCAAAATCCCTTATTTTAAAAGTGCAGTTATCAAAAGATTTGCAAATATTTGCAGCCCTAATGTGGTTATTCCGTATCCAGAGAGTCCAATTTCATTCCCCAAAAATTATCGAACCTAAGTTCGGCCAAGTTTACAAGATGCACTCTATAGAACAAGCGCGTACAGCCCATAAAAACACTAAAAAATTGAATTTTTTGAAAACTTATTGCTACATAACTAAGTACCTCCAGACCCCAAACTAATTTTTATAATTTAAATCACACCCTCTGCTATTAATTAAAAATAAGTCTTGTCCAGTTTCATTACGAATTTATTTAACATTTAAACAAATATTAAGTTAATTTTTTGCAACAATTTTTTAAATTCTGATGCAACAAAAACTCTTGTATTTGATAGTGAATAACTGAGTGAATATTTACAACAACAAAAATGAAAAAACAAAATCTTTGTCTGCAAAGTGTCTGTAATCGATACAATGGAAAATATTTCGCAATTTTATAGTTCGATTTTTTGACTTTCGCGCCGCTAGACCAGTGTGCGTCGTATAGGGAGCTATGAATACAAGTTGTTGCAACAAAAACAAAGCGATTCGAGAGCAGGTCCTAATCTGAACTTATCCAAAATTTTGTGTGGGAGGTACCCGAAGGAGTAGACCGATTGAGTCCATTTTGGAAACTCATCTAAGTTTAGTAGAAATTTCACGATGTGCAACGTATGGGCCAAATCGGTTACTTCCTTCAAGAGTTACCGTGCGCACAAATTTTCCGAACATTTTCGAACTTTTGTGGGGGAGGTACCGGAAGGAGTGGACCGATATAGCCCATCTTCGAACTTAAACTAAGTTTGGACAAAATATTACGAAAGCTAAATTTTGGATCGAATCGGTTGATCCGTTCGAGAGTTATCGTGCGCACCAGCCAGACAGACGGACGGACATTGCTCAATCGATTCCAAATTGTCTGAAACACATTTCGTCCAAACACACTTGGGGTCTAAAACCATTATTTCGATGAGGCACATTTTGCCCGTATGAAAGTGTATATACCCTCGTTAGCATAAATGCTGAGGGTATAAACACATGATCTGAAAAGTGGCTCTAACTAGGGTTTAAGCGGAATTATGGAGTAGTCGGATGTATATTCTATCATCAAATTTCATCTAATATTACGATCAGGATCACAAGGACTTATAAATAAAAACATAACCTGAAAAGTGTCTCTTAATATGATTTAAGCGGAATTATGGAAGGCTCCGATGTATGTATATTCCATCATCAAAATTAATCTAATATTACGATGTGTAAAATTCGAACTAATGTAAGGCACTCTTCCAACTGTTACTGTGGGAACTAGCAATTTAGGTTTTTTTTAGAGATTTTTTGCCACTTATCAGGATCGCAAAGACCACCTTCTGTAAGTGTTGAGCTTTTGTGAAGGTACTGAAGGAAATGACTTTTATAGACCATCTTTGAATTACGATGTGCAATGTTTGGATGTAGTAAAAAACAGGTGACCCTAGGGGTTTCGAAGCTTTCGAAAAATTATCTCATGAAATAGGGAACAATGTAAATTTTAGACGAAAAAAAAATCAGGAAGTATGGACCTAACCACAAACCAATATACCTGAAGGAGTGCCTGTTTTCGAGTTTGATCTATGTTGGGGAAAAATATTACGATGTGCAAAATTTGGCTGACGTAGGGAGTGAAAGATACCAACGAAAGGTCCTGACTAGCTTTTAACTGACAAAGACCAGGACTTACCTTGTCCCTCTTTAATCTCAAGTGAACCCTTACATTCCCATGGTTTCAACACGCAAAAACACCTTACAAAAAACAAAGAAAAACAAAAACCAAACCGTCTAACATTTCAAGGACCTGGATCTGCGAATCTACAACTGGAATGTTAGTACTCTTTAAGAGAAGGTGTATCACTGGTAGTACCAGGCGAAATAACTGCCATAGAGGAAAAAGGATGAATTGGTAAAAACTTGAAATTGTATCCCGGCTGATATACGGGTTTGATTGCGGATTTATAGTTAGTCGGAGGTTAAAACATCTGGTCTCTAAATTCACCCCCGTTGCTACAAGACTTGTTAAATTTTTCATAAGCGAATTTTTTTAAGGCCGTAAAATTTTCAAACATCGAAGACAAGGAATAACCGACCAATATATTTTTTTACCAGCGCTAAGAAAAAAAATGTGACCGGTGTCCTGAACACGCCATAAAATTCATTCTAGGCGATTTCAATTCTAAACTTGGAAAGGAAAATATCTGCCAGGAAATTCAGTCACCACAAGGAAACATCTGACAACGGAATGAAGATGTGAGAGAAAGCTATCGAGATAAAAAAGAGAAAGAAGAAATGAAAAAGCGATATTGTGAAAAGATCGAGGCTGTAGGTAATTTAAAATCGCAATGTAGGGGGAACATTTTATGTAATAGTGTCAGAAACGAAATGTATGAATTGAAGGATCTATTCCAGAAGAATTCCATGTCAATTGGATCGTTAAATACGTACAAAACGTATAAAAGAAAAAAATGTTATTTTACCATATCGTAAAACTACATTATGTTAAATTAAAAAACCATTTACTGACGAATGATAGCAAAAAATGTCTTATCTTGTTGTATTTATGTCTTTGCATATATCCACCAGATATTTACCTTTAGGCAAAATCTTGTATTCACGTAGGCTAATTTTGTAATAAAGATAGTAAATGTCTTGATGAGGGTTGTGTGTGTAGAGACGATAGATATTTTTGTTAAGCAGGGATCTATTTTTAACACAGTCCACTTGAAAAAGACAAACATGCAGATATCCTTATCGTTGGAGGTCATTAGAATTAAATGAGATTAGAACTCCAGTTGTCACATGTGGTATGTCTGAGTTAGATTGCTGGATGTAATCTATGCTTGCCACATATGAGATACCGAAGTGTCTACGACGACAGTATGGCAGATGCGTTCATACACATACATATGTGCACTCACCCTTGCTCTTCCACACATTAGTTTAAGTTAGGTTAAGTCATATTTTACTACTTAATTGTTAAGAATATTTTGACATTAATAAATCAGTGCATATAACGCATTCAACACGGAAAGACGTGCTTTTATTTCCAAAACTATATCCCGGTTTATCATCCTGGAAAAGATCCAAGATATGCAAATAGACCCATACCATATTTTTTGTCGATTTAATAGCAGCTTTTGGCAGCCCAATACCTTTTGGGTTTTCCAATCGATGTCAGAATTCGATATGTCCGCAAAGCTCATTCGACTTCATAAAATGACGTTAACTGATACCTAAGGCCTCAGTTAAAATATGAAAGAACCTCTCTGAACAGTTTAGTACAAAACGAGGTTTCCGACAAGCAGACAGTAAAAGGTATGGACGATACCTCTAAAAAGTAGAAAGAGAATCTGCTAAAGTGGGCCTGGCAGTAAAGGAAGATAGGACCAAGTTAATGGTATAGACGGCTTTTCGGATTAACTGTCGAACAAATGGTCCAACTACAACAAACAACATCAGTTATCAAATAAGAATAAGAATCATATTGGTCCACATATGCTATTTTGGTCTCAGTAAGTAGTCTAAAAACAAAGTCACACCTCGTCAAACTAAAATCTCATTTCATCTAACTCTGATGCTATACCTACTAAGGCATGGATACATGTGCAAGCAGATGAAGCAGTCTTTCTGTGATTGAGAGAAAAATAATTCAATATATGTCTACTGGCCAAACAGCGTTGACGGTGAATATCGACTTCGTATGAAACACGATATCAGCTTAGTAAAACTTATCGTGCTACAACGATTGCGTTGGCAGGGCATATCATAAGGCTTAAAAATACTGGCCTTATGGCGATACACACAGAAGTGGAAGGACAGAGATTAACAACACACGATATTTCAAACTGGGAAAGAAATCAACAAATAGAAGGGAGTGGAAATCTACTCTTCTTATAGGATAAATGTTCTGTAGAAGCCACCTAAGTAAGTAAGCAAAGTTTGCAACAAATCGGTTACTCCCTTCGATAGTTTTCGTTTGAACCAGCCATTTCTCTTATTTCCTAGGGAAACTCCAAATTGCATGTAACCGACCTGATCCTAACATATACATATATGGTCTAAAACAGGGGGAGACCAACAAAATACAATCGAAACGAAAACATGTGTGAATGTATAAGTGAAGAAAGCAACAACCAAATGATGTTTATCGTTTGAATTATCTAAATGGTAAAAGCATCAGCATCGGAATTCATATTTCCGAAAAAGCCTTTAAATGGTTAAAGCAAAAAAACATCAAACATTGCACGATGTTATATTTCAAACAATGAAAAGTTTTCCACTCCTACATCGAATTCTATTTCTCAATTGAGATTTGTATAATGTCTAGACGTGTTTTATTTGTGTGGCTGTATTGCAATCTAAAAATGCAGGAAATTAAAAATACTTATTTTTAAAGAGTATTTTTTATGAGGATGCCACGTGTCCATTTATACAAATATTTATTGAACATATTGTTGTGAAATAGAATCCAACAATTACACCCTACAGCCATACAGACCAGGGCTGTAAAGTTGAAGCCGAGGTCAGAGTCTATACAATGGAGTTGAGACAAATAACTCTAATAGCTATTGAATATTTGTTGATGTTTTCTATCTATAGCAGAAGTTTAAAATACTTTAATGCAATAAACAAAATGATTACAATTCTTTTTCACTTTAAAAGGTATTGTTTAGAACTACTATTTTGTGAAAATCAGTCAGTCCTTTTTAACATATTCTATTTTTGGATTACACAAAGCTAAATTATAAATAATTAAAGAGACCGTCTCTAGAGTTGGACTTTTAGTGTTTCAAAGAAATGGGATTGGATTGCGTTGGCAGGGCATTCAAGTTCGAGCCAAAACTACCTCTACTCCGCTGCCCTGTTGAAAAACAATGCCGACTAAGAGAACGCCAACATACATTTCAGCACTAATTAAAATATTTGCTTCTAGCAGTTTTCACGCCATCATCACGTTAAGCTATACTCTAAATTAGCGTGCTATATGGCTGAATTAAAACATCCAGCAAAATTAAGCAGCAACAACAACAGCAAGAAATAACAGCGAATGCAAATTAAAATGGACACAGAAAAACACCCATCAACTCCTACTCGCAAAGATGTGTACAAACGCCTGTTGGCGTACAGGCATTCATCTACACAAACCCACGTTCATGCCGGAAATGTTGGCAAGGAACTAAGTAGCACTATGTACGTATGTATGTATGTATGTGCATAGTTATGAAACAAAATGAAATGATTTATTTTTTATAAATATGAGGTCACTTTTTTGTTTTCTAAAAAGTGGATTGTTCTATAGATTTTGAAAATTAAACCAAATGGTACTCCTTTTTTAGACGGTATACTCGAACTTCAATAGAGAACCGCATATTTTTTTAATAATTTAGTTAAAATTACTTGTTGTATTCTTATATGTATATCCGTTAACATAAGGATGTGAAGCCTAACAATGCTTCATAGATGTGCGATGTGTAGATGAAACCGTGTCAAGTTCTTTGCAAGGAAGATTGCAAGCAGAAGCCTTTGACATAAAGCAAAACAGTAAGGTCGAATACATAAAAGGTCAAGGTATTCTTAGGCGATTTTTAGTTTATATATACGTATTAAAAAAGAAAATCTCCGGTTAGACTCTAGAGCGAATTAGATGGAAAAAGTTGCACAATCAGTCCATGCCTAGCAACAAATATTTGTTATGTCTGAATAACCACCAGCAAAATGATCGAAGCATATTGGTGCCGATTTTAGATATTTTGATATTTTAGCTATGACTAGCAAAATGCCCGCTACTTCGTAAGCGGTAAAGGAATAATATACAAATAAACAATATTTAATATGGAGAAAACAGAAAATTTTGATTTCTTTCAAGTACTGCTCGTACACGTTTTGTTCGAATTTAAAAAAAAACCTCTACACTTCAACAGCGGCCTACATTTTAAATTTCAGTCCATGTTTTATTAGAACGGTATGGGTATTTTAAAATTTTATCCACATTTTCCAACCGATTTTTGGAATTTGTGATATCAAATGTAGAAAACCATTATTCAGTAGTTCGATTCTCTAACACATTTTTAGAGTTACCGACAATTGTCGGTAAGATTAAAATGCTTATAATTTCGGTTATTACCGATATTTTTCGGTAAGTTAGCGATGAATAAAAAGCAGTCGTAAAGTTCTACCGATAGTACAAGTGTTGTCAACTTTTATTTGAACTTTTCATTCATAATTTTGCGTTCTAATTTACCGATTTTTGTCGGTAACTCAAAAAATGCGTTAGAGAATCGCACTACAGAAGATGTTACCCTATATAACAGTTAATTTTTGAGACATTTTATTTTAGGCCTTTTTTTCTCAGGATGTAAAAACCTTCTTATAAAACATTAGCCGCATAGATCTACCTTTTCAAATGAACTTACTATAACGTTTAGAATAGACAACAATGGTAAAAACAATTTTGTTGAATAGGTACGTTTGACTTCTTGATTTCAGTACATTATTTAGAAACCGAATTCGTGTTATTCAGTACAATTTTTAAAATCCAGGACCTTAGCTCAAATGTTACAGTTTTAGCTCTACTTGTTCACCCAATGTCAATGGTATTACATGTAGAAACCTTTCATACATTTAAAAGCGGATTTAAATAAACATTCTGATCCAATCTCAACAGTTATCATCATAACAAATTTCAATTATCGATTCACCCAATGCCAGTGTTTCAATATTTAGTATTATTTAATACTTCTAGTACACTTATTGTACGACCACCTCTAACAATTAACCTGACAAATCAATAATATATCAGAATTTTACTTCTATTCTTTAGCCTAATATTAAATTTATTGCAATTTTGTAATTTTCTATCCACTAACTATCCACTAACTATCTCCAACAGTAATTGCGATTTTCTGGATTTCACCTCTATCCGTCCTCCCAAATCTAAATTGTACCAAATTTAGTACCATTTATTACTTTTCGTACCCATAAATACGAATTTCCAAAACTTCCTCAATCCCACACTCCAACAGTAACCTTAACTCGAAATTTCAGGATTCCAGCTCTATTCGTTCCCCAAATTCAAAACTACCAAACTACCTCAATCCTACAAAAACTACCTCAATCCTACACTCCATAAGTAAACTTTATCATAAATTTCAGGATTCCACCTCTATCTGTTCACCCAAATCCCAAATGTACCAAACTTAGTACCATTTAGTACTTTCCGTTTCCAACAGTATCCTTAATTCCAAATTTCAGGATTCCAGCTCTATTCGATCCTCAAAATCCAAATTGAACCAAATTTAGTATTTATCGTACCCATAAGTACGAATTTCCAAAACTTCTTCAGTCCTACACTCCAACAGTAACCTTAACTCGAAATTTCAGGATTCTAGCTGTACCCGTTCACCCAAATATAAATTGTACCAAATTTAGTACTATTTAGTACTTTCCGTATCCATAAGTACGAATTTCCGAAACTACCTCAATCCTACACTCCATAAGTAATCTTAATTCTAAATTTCAGGATTACAGCTCTTTCCGTCCACCTAAATTTAAATTGTACCAAATTAAGTACCATTTAGTACTTTCCGTACCCATAAGTACAAATTTCCAAGACTAAGTCCAACAGTAATCTTAATTCCAAATTTCAGATCCCAGCTCTATTCGTTCCCCCAAATCCAAATTGTACCAAATTTAGTACTTTTCGTACCCATAAGTACGAATTTCCAAAACTTCCTCAATCCTACACTCCAACAGTAACCTTAAATCGAAATTTCAGGATTCCAACTTTATCCGTTCACCCAAATATAAATTGTACCAAATTTAGTACATTTAGTACTTTCCGTACTCATAAGTATGAATTTCCATAACTACCTCAACCATACACTCTATCAGTAATCTTAATTCGAAATTTCAGGATTCCAACTCTATCCGTTCAACTAAATTTAAATTGTACCAAATTTAGTACCATTTAGTACCCATAAGTACGAATTTCCAAGACTAACTCAATCCTACACTCCAAAAGTAATTAAATTCCAAATTTCAGGATTCCAGCTTTATCCGTTCAACCAAATCCCATTTGTACCAAATTTAGTACCGTTTACTACTTTTCGTACCCAGAAGTAAGAATTTCAAAACTACCTCAATCCTTCACTCCACCAGTAATCTTAATTCCAAATTTCAGGTTTCCATGTCTATCTAAATCCAAATTGTACCAAATTTGGTACCATTTAGTACTTTTCGTACACATAAGTACGAATTTCCAAAACTACCCCCATACTCAATCGTACACTTCAACGGTAATCTAAATTTCAAATTTCAGGTTTTCAGCTCTATCCGTTCACCCAAATCCAAATTGTACCAAATTTAGTACCATTTAGTACTACTCGTACACATAAGTACGAACTTCCACAATCATTTCCTTATATTAACACCACTTCCCAACCTTAATTGCCATACCAAATATGAAGATTGTAGCTATATCCGCTCAAAATATACAATTGGTACCAAATTTAGTAACTTTTCGTACACTTATAAGTCGAATTTCCAAAAACCCTTTGGTACATCTTTCTAAATCTCCATCAGTTACCCTCATTCCAAATTTCAGAATTCTAGCTCTTCCCGTTTGCCTAATACAAAGGGTACCATATTTAGTACCTTTTAGTACTTTTCGTACCCTTCTAGGTGGAATTTCCAAAAACCCAGCCTTATCTCACCCCTACACACCGACAGCAACCCACAGTCAAAATTTCAGCTTTCTAGCTTCAGCGGTTTCGTCTGGGCGATGATATGTCAGTCACTCAGTCACTCACTCACTCACTCACTCACTCACTAAGCTCTTTTATATATATAGATATGTAGGACTAGGGGACCCGGCGAACTTCGTCTCGCAGTTTGTTAGGTACAGAACTTTATGGCTTTAGTTCAAACCTATAATACTATTATTGCTATCACATTGTTCAATGGCAAATATTTCTTTGTTTTGAACTGTTTAGGATGATCTTTGAAGCAGATGCACATTAGAAAATTGTACTTTCGACAATTGTCAGTTTGACGAAGAGAGAAGGTACTGAGAGGCAAAGTGTTTCAATTTTCCTCGACTCTCTCTTCTACAAACTGACAATAGCCGCGAAAGAATTAGGTAACTCTAAATCGGGACTAAGATATATTTAAGCAAATAACACGTTTTGCGATGTAAATAAAGATATTTGGTAGCGCAGTTGAAGCAAAATAATATCATAACGCCCTACTCGTTTCACAATCGATGGTTTTCTGCAATTCTTGTTTCCACCACTGAACACGACATTTCGCTAAAGCAATTGAATATGAATTTGAATTTAATGCTGAATATAGTGCTTATTTAAATTTGCGTTTTAATCAATTAACCCATTTTAACCTATTTACCCATTTTGATCCGATCGTTTTAACTACATTTTTTGACCGAACTACATGTTTGGGGTTCCCAGTGGTCACAAAACATCTCCACCAAAAACCGTCAACATAGGTCCATGTGTTGGTATAGCCTCCATATAACGGTACCTCCCGATTATCGGTATTTTGAGGATATTAGCTAAAATTTTTAACTGAACTACCTGTTATTTGACAGTTGAGGTTCCTAGTAATCACAAAACATCTCCACCAAAAACTGTCAACATATGACCATGTTTTGGTATTGCTCCTATATAACGGTACCTCCCGATTTTCTGTATTTTGTGGGTTTTAATTACATTTCTTGACCGAACTATCTGTAATTTCAGGTCTGGTTTCCAAAGTATATCCACTAAAAACAGTCAAGGTCCATGTTTTGGTATAGCCCCCATATAGCGGTACCTCCCGATTTTTGGTATTTTGAGTATTTTAGCTAAAATTTTTGATCGAACTACCTGTAATTTGACCGTTGAGGTTTCTAGTAATCACAAAATATCACCAAAAACTGTAAACATAGGTCCATGTTTAGGTATAGCCCCCTATATAACTGTACCTCCCGATTTTCACATTGATATAGCCCCATATAAGGTTCCTTGCCGATTGAATCTATTTTTTATGTTTTTGACCTTATTTAGGTATCAGAAATATCTTCGTCTAAAATTGTGGACAGGAAAGAATATAATTATTCCGGTTTAGTTCAGAATATTTTATGGTGGAGGGTATAAGAAGTTCGGCCCGGCCGAACTTAACGCTTTTTTAATTATTTTTTAATTCTCTATTTAATGTGATCTCCAGAATTCTACTTGCAGTGCAAATTCGGTATTAGATGCAATGGCTCTGATAACATGGACCGAGCTATTCTATTAGTTGCCGTTCTTTGTGTGTTTCGGATGCTTGAAGTCTTGTCACACAAACACGTGACTGTTGTCGATTACTTGGTCACCCTATATTTAATTTCGACGTAAATAACATAGTCAAATTAATATCACAAACTAATTAACGATTAATAAGTATTTACCTACTTATGTCGCCGATAAAGAATATTTGTCAGATAATTCGACCAAAAAAACTCCAGTACCTCCGATTTCTTGTTTGTTTCCCCAATTTTGAATATCATGCTTTTTCGAATGACATACATACAGTGTACCAACAGTATCAATGTACATATGTATATTTGTATGTATGTATTTGGCCGATTGTAATTGCCTTCCAGCTCTGCGGGAACTAAATTGATTGAATTCATACTCCTTTTACAGTGGGGGCATCATTTTTTTCGTATCATGACAGAATCTAAACAGTATCAAAATATATCTGGTACAGCTTAAATATTATACCGCATACATCGGAAGTTTATCTTTCGAAGATGTTTTTACTTACGGTTTAAAAGTATACATATGTGTCACAACTTCACTTCCAATGAAATTACCTCGGAGCTCTTGATGTTTCAATTACCCCACCAATTTTGTGGATTTGTACCTTTTTCCTCAAAACTGTGGAAACCACTTTTGGCATTATCATCTTAGTCTTTTCTATCGGTATCTGACCGAAACCACCACTAATCTTTACAAACTCAAAACTAAGCCCTTTTAACCATTTTTCGCTGATAATTTCCTAAAAAGACGCTTGAAAATAAATGAAAATCGATTTGATTGTTCTATACAACTTTCAAAAATTGATACAACAGAGGCGTACAATGGACTCTCACAGTAGGTGCAAATACAATTTTCGCGAAAAACTTTCCAAATAAGTGCCAAGATTTACTCCAAACGCGAAGCTCGATAGAAATTTGTGGAAAAATTGACATTATTGAAAAAATATTTTTGCAAATTTTTCGCAAATTTTCGCGATTTTTTTAGGTTTTATCCTTTTCTGCCATGACACCATTCCGAATTGGTGCGAATTGTCAAAATCTGTTCAGCCGTTCTTGAGTTATAAGCGTAGTAACTAACATCATCCTTTTTTATATATATAGATATTTCTATGATATTGTGATGAAATGTAGAATATGTGACGGAATTTGCTAAAATTGACGTTAATATAGGATATGGATCTATTTAAAATAGTCTGTTATTTTAGTTTGGGCTTTTGAATTCCAACATACGTTTTAAATTTAACTCAGATCTGAGTTTTGAAAGCGTTCACAAGACACATTCTTTGCTTGTAACATCTTCTGACTAAATACATCTTTGAAGAGACAGAGAGTATCCTCCATTTCGTCATTAGAGTTGCCTTCATCTAAAACTTCCAATATTGTCTCTTCCTCATTATACAGTACAGATTTGAAAACATTGTGATCCATCGCAAACTAATTCATCTATACCTTCTACGTGTTGGGAGAAATAAGAATGAAGATAAATATCTTCAGAGTCGTTCAAAGGACCATTAACAAACCCCGCATGCTAAAAACAATTGGCAATGACAGAAGACGTTACATTTTTCCACTCTTCATCTAAAAATAACACGTCATCCAACACATTTAATTTCGTTTCTATTCTTGCCACGATAGTGGATATTTGCGGTTTCCGTCAATGCGATTTTAATGATTTTATTATACCTTGATCCATGGGTTGTAAAACAAAGGTGATATTGGGTGGCAACAATTCAAGCTTAATTCACTTGGGACCGCCTACATGTGAGTCATAATTTCTTTGTCCAACCCCATTTTCAAACATTTTGTGCGTATGTTTGGTATTTTGTTGTTTGAGTTTGAAAAAAATATACATACAACAAAATATTGAGAGACATTTTCCAGCTTCGTATAGTTCGACGTTATAACCGATAGTAAAATTCAAATATTTAACAAAAAATCGACGTTACGACCGATATTACGTTATAAGCGATATTTATTTGTGTGGAAAATAAAGGGCAGATATTCGGGACTTTTGGATTTCGTCGTTATAAGCGATAAGACGTTATAAGCGACGATGTTATAAGCGATTTCGACTGTATATGACATTTTATGGCGATGGGTTAACGTTAACTCGTGTTACCCGAGCGATCCTTGTTTCCATAGTAATTTGTATGGGACCAAAGGTGAATGTTCACGAAAATTCTCTAGAGGCCGTATTTATGGTCCAAGTACTATGGAAAAAAGGATCGGTCGGGGGGGTTACGGGTTATCGTTAACCGATAAATTTTTGTAGAAATCGTTTTTTAGCCACAACAATGAACTGAATAATTATACCCTACACCACTAAGTGAGAGGGTATTATAAGTCGGTTATGGCCAAAAAGTTTGTAACGCATCGAAATAATGGTCGCAGATCCATACATATATATATATATATATACCAAAACAAGTGAGCAAAGGTTATAGTCGTGACGGGGCCGACTATGTGCTACCCAACACCACTACCCCTGTGCATAAGCTTCTCACTGGTAAACATTTCTTTTACGGAATATAATCCGACTACCACCAAATACAATATGCCTCTTTTTCTCTGGGACTCCCATAAGCAACCAAAATTTCGTGAATATCCGATCAAAATTTCGACCTGTAGCGTGATTGCAAAAAAATGGAAGAATTGGATGCATTTCCGACTATTGTGGTATCTCCCTTGTTTGACCACCGTCGCCAACCTACTTTACACCAATGTACAGGTAATATTTTCTTCTTCCATTGACAAGTTTTGCCGTTGAAATACCCCTACTAGAAATCGATATATTCACAAGGAATAAAATTTTGAATTTGTCTCCACATTCCGACCCCTAAATATTATCCGACTATTACCAAAATCAATAGGCTTCTTCTATTAGCCTATTGATTTTGGTGATGGTCGGATAATATTTAGGGGTCGAAATGGACAAAAAATTTAGCCGATAGCCTTAGATGCTAGTGCTATTTTTTATATAATTTTATTGTAATTTTTTATTATAATAAATATTTGAAATAAATAAATAAATAAGACAAAAAAGTGTTTTGGAGAAAAAGCCAACGTTTTTTTCCAAAGCGAATATCTCAGCTTCTTTAAGGGCTATACCAAAAGCAAAACCTGACAATGAAAGAAGAAAATATCACCCTTCTAGCGATGTAAAGTAGGTTTTCGTATGTGGTCAAACGACGAACATAACACAATAGTCGCAAATAAAACCCAACTTTTCATTTTTGCGATTTTAATTGTAATGACGAATATCACAGCTTTGTTTGGGGTCTTTCCAAAAGCAAAGTAGAAAATTCCATCTTTAATATAATGCAAAGTTTGTTGGCGTAGGTGTCCAAATAATGGAGATATCTTAATAGTCGGTAATACAACATATCCGAAGCTTCCTGTGACTCGTTCTCTTCTTGTGTATACACTGTGGATCGATCACTTCCGCCTTATCACGTAAATATCCACACGTTAATCATAATTTAAGCACCAAGAGGTGATAATCAAGAATTGAATTTCGTGGGTACTTTAAAGCACCCTTTGTTTTAGAAAGGGTCTATTGAAGCACCCTTTGTTTTAGAAAGGGTCTATTGAAGCACCCTTTGTTTTAGAAAGGGTCTATTGAAGCACCCTTTGTTTTAGAAAGGGTCTATTGAAGCACCCTTTGTTTTAGAAAGGGTCTATTGAAGCACCCTTTGTTTTAGAAAGGGTCTATTGAAGCACCCTTTGTTTTAGAAAGGGTCTATTGAAGCACCTTTTGTTTTAGAAAGGGTCTATTGAAGCACCCTTTGTTTTAGAAAGGGTCTATTGAAGCACCCTTTGTTTTAGAAAGGGTCTATGGAAGCACACTTTGTTTAAGAAAGGGTCTATTGAAGCACCGTTTGTTTTACAAAGGATCTATTGAAGTACCCTTTGTTTTAGAAAGGGTCTATGGAATCACACTTTGTTTTAGAAAGGGTTTATGAAAAGAAGCACTCTTTCATTCAGTAAGAAGGAAATTTTGAAAAAAGTTTGAGAGTTATCTTGCACGCTAGCCCTTTTTGGACTTTCTCTGGAAAAAATTGCATCGTTGTAATAGGAAGCGTGAAAACAAACAACAAAAATTTTCAAATACATCCGAGACGAGTAATCAAATCGATATAGTCCATAATCCGACCTGCTACATGGCTGGATAAAATAATACGATGTACAAAGTTTGGACCAATCAGAAACTCCCTGCGACAGTTGCAGCTTTTGGGCCATTATTTTAAGGAAGTGTGGAATTACCCCCGAAAAAAATGTACCATTGTAACGCAAGAATAATCTGCTAACAAATTTCAAAACGATCCGAGACGAGATCTTAAACTGAAATGTTCCCAAATTTTGTGAGGGAGGTACCCGAAAGGGTGGACCGATATAGCCCATATTCGAACCCAATCTATATACATATATAAAGTGTTATACGATATGCAAAGTTTGTAGCAAATCTATTGCTCCCATCGAAAGTAATCGTGCGCACCATTTTAGCGGAAATGTTGGAACTTTTGTGGGGAAGGTACCCGAAGCGGTCCACTCCTTCGGGTACCTTCCATATAGCACAACTGCGAACTTTAACTAAGTTTGGGCAAAATATTACGGATATTATTTTGAATAGTAATGAAGGCTGAGAGTATACAAATTACGGACATTAGACTAGAAATAAGTTTGCAAAATTATTTTGAAAACGGTCAGATTTAGAAATAGCTTCCATACAAGTTTCGCTTGATTTCGTGTACTTGACGCACTAAAAACAAAACTGAACTGACAGTTTGATGAAATTTTGAAAGTTTTACGGTACTTTGGCTGAAAACACTTCGCCAAAGTCTGTCGAAATCGTGGTGGTGTGGGGTATTCTACAGACGGCCCCGCCTCCGTTATTCAGCTCCTATCTCTTTGGTAAACATGTTTTTTAAAGATGCAATTTATCTAGTCTTTACAATTGCATATATTTATTTGATCCAATTGAATCAGAAAATTATTCTGTCAAAACAGTCCGAAAGTCACTGTCATTAGTAATTCTATAAAAATCTCATTACCCACTTTTCGTTTATAAACATATCGAATTTACTTTGGAAATTACCCCTCCAACATCGAGCATCAAAAAATTGCCATAAACGACAAAAATTAAATGGCAACGTAATTGGTATTTACATTAAACAAACATAAATTTGGAAAAATAATGGCCCCACAGATTACCTGGCAGCATCACTGGCACACCAATCATAAAGTCTTCATGTTGTGGTTGTTGGTGGTGGTTGTTACCCAAAACAATGGCAGTAAAATATAAATTGTCATAAAAACAGGTCTTTCTAAAACAAAAATTGCAAGACATGCCGGAGACCACCTAGGAGGCAGCTGGACTTTTCTAATGTCTAAAGGAAAACAATAAATAAAACACAAAACGAATAACCAAAAACAAAAAAAAAACATTCTTACCTCTGGAACAACCTGAGCCATAACGTTGTCAGTCAGTCAGTACCTCACAGTGGTTTTCAACATGAAATTAAATTTTGGTTGGCACTTATTTCTGGCGGTACAGATGAATAAGACCATTATAACAGCAAATCAAGTTTCATAATGCTTTATAGGCATTAAACATTGAGTTAATTTGTCAACGGAGATTTTTTTGTTTAATTTTAAATAGTTCTAAAGTAAGATTTTTACAACATTACAACATCTTACAGCTTAGTTGGAAATTATTTATGTATTCCATAGTGGTAAATATATTTATTTTTCTATTGAAAACAAATTATGCACACCGCCTGCACCACTGTACACTGCATTCATGCAAAATATCCTCAACAACAATGGTTGACAACTGTTTTTGAGGAAGAACACAATTGAATGCCAATTGACTACGAATCGTGCACGTCCAAGCTTCCAATTTCACCGTGACACAGAAAGAAGCAGCACAACAAAGGAGAACTAAACAAATTGTTAACGAAACACAAAAACCTCCTAAATATGCCGTAAATAGCAAAACGAGACACCAGTAGGGGAGGAAACCATCAACCAAGGAATGATGCATGCATAACGGAATAAATATTGAACGACCGAAGCGTGCAAAGTGTCAACAAAAGGCTAAACTGAAATAACGAATAGAATGGCATAGACGTAGAAATGGCAAAAAAGAACTATGTATAGTAAAATAAACAACAGAAGAAAACAAATTCAGAAGAAGACAAATACAAAATGTTGGCACTCTTACATAAATATTAGTAAATGCACACACACACACAAATAATGCTGGGAATTGGAAAAATATTTTCCCAACAGCAACAACAACAACAAAAATATTGTCCAGATTTTTGTGTAGTGAACAACGTTAACTGATAGAAATCCCGGAGCGAATCGAATCATATTGAAGCTAAACATTATTGTGCAAATATTTGAGTGCTTAACGAGTGCCCTTGCGCTGCACAAAAATTAAGTTAGCGTTGGTGGTGGTGATGGATTATATTTCGTTGTTAACATCCCAATGCTACGTTGTTTTGTTCTTGTATTTACTCCAATCATTGTCAGGTACTCGCAATTGGTTCAGCTTGACAGATGTTGCCTGCCAAAATAATCCAAGTCAATTCCCATCTTTTCTTTTGTCGAATCTTCTTAATTCTATTTTATTTGATTTATTAACGAATATAAAGGAAGAGGAAAATGTTGAGAAAGAGCTTCGATAACAAAATGTAAAAAAAAAATTGAATCTTGAGCATATTTCACATACATACATATATTTTTTATATCCCAGTAGTGGAATTTTGTAAGACCTTTTTGGGTTATCAATAAAAATCGGTAAAATTAAAACGCAAAATTATGATTGGTATGACTTACAGACAAATTTATTTTGCTTGCTAACTTACCGATAAATTTCGCTAATTACCAAACATAACGGTGTTTGTGTTTTACCGATTTTTATCGATAACCAAAACATAGTTAGAGAATCCCAATGCTGTAGTGCAATTCTGTAACACATTCTTGGGTAATTTAATTTACCGACAAATTTCCTTAATTATCAAAATTATAAACATTTAAAAAACGGTTAAAAGTGGATGAAGATGATCGATTTTGGATCCTGTTCAAGAAGTGTTCTATTCATAACGATTAAGGGGTGACCCCCATCGATTATCATATAATTTTGTGGGCTTTACCAAGAACATCAAATATTAGTCCTTCATCGATCGATTAAGGACGAGATAGAATTCAAATCGAGAGATAACCGACAGCGTATTGAAGATGATGAGATCTTGATATCGTCTGATGTAGTTTCGCTATTCCTATGTGTCTCTGTTAACTTAGCGATCAACACAGTAAAAGAAAATTGGACATACATTGTTATGTTAACCATATCAATGAAGGGTGCCAGATATTTTCAAGATAAGGACAAGATATCCGAACAACTCCTAGATGAAACCATGAATAAGCTGACGATAAAACCAAGGACATTGACAAAATATGTGGACGACATATTCTGCATTATCAAGAAAAGCGAAGTTGAAAAGACGTTAAAAACTTTAAATAAGTTCAACCAACAACTGTGAACCTCAATGTGAAACTGACAACCAATTACCAATCCCACGGCAGCGAGTTCTCTGTACCGGATTGACCCGGAACCACACAACATCAGCGTTCCGGCCAGCGGCTGCCATCTCAGTGTACATGTGTTTGTATTTGTTTCGTTTTTCTGTGCTGGGAGCAGCATATCCCGGAATGTCTGCTCCGGATTCTTTTGGTCCGTGCCGGGACAGAGGACAACCCAGGATCAATATATTTGTGCTCGGTTTGTCACATCGGCATCTTCACCCAGTGAGATGCAACAGATATCAGGAGTGGGTCCATTTTATGGGTTGCTCTGGACTTGTCCACGCGGGGACTAAAATAGGGACTATGTTGCTGCATGCTGCGCGAACCAGCCCCCAGTGAGTCGTCGTCGGATTACGAAACTCTCCCGCAGTCCCCCCAACAGCAGCCGCACACGCAGCATTTAACACCAGCCGTTGTTGTTCCAATCCCAGAAAATGCATCCTTTTCGCAATTTAACTGCAATGGACTCCGAGGTAAGATCGAGGAAATAGTAGATTTCATGAGTCGGAGGAATATCAAGGTCGCGGCGGTGCAAGAAACCAAGCTGAACGACAACCACAGCTTAGAGCATTGTGATGGTTACAATGTGCTAAGGAAGGATCGCACTAGAAGTGGAGGTGGGGATTAGCTTTTCTATTGCACCAGTATGTCCAATACAGACATATCTCGCTTGATCATGTCTCTAATGACCCGTACATGCAATCTATGGCTGTAGCAGTAGGTGCGGAACTGCCGAGAAAGAGTTGCTGAGCGTATACATCCCGCCGAGAAATAGCTGTATCTCAGATTACGTGCCTAACATTAGCCCGCTTTTGGAAGGTCATAATCGTCTGGTCCTGGGGGACTTTAATGTGCATCATAAGATGTGGCATTCGGTCCTTGGAAACGAACAGAGAGGTACAGCGCTGGCTGAGCAGATTGAAAGCTCCACGTTTTGCGTCAATGAGGACGCCCCTACTAGAATTAGAGGAGAGTGTCACAGTTCGCCAGACATAACCATCGTGTCACCTGGCCTGACAAATGACATTACCGGGCAACCCGTCATTTCCCTTGGATCAGACCATCTCCCCATAATTGTCTCCATTTGCAGAACACCCGATTTCATTACCTCTGAACGCCGTACATTCGTCATTCATAAGAAAGCTGATTGGCCGTGTTTCAGAGAGTACACCAATCACCGCTTCAGAGAGATACCCAATCCTTCTGATGTTCGGGTAGCGGTAAGGACGTTCCGAGACATCATCACTGCTGCAGCCACTCGCCATATCCCCGAAGTAAGACCAAACTTCCCAGCAGAGGCGTCGGGATTAGCAAATGAGTGATTAGATTAGCAAATGGAACCAATCCCAATGACCCCAGAGTCAGGGAGCTGACACTGGAAGTTAACAGGCTGGTTGGCGAGCATAAGCGGAACAAGTGATTAAATCATCTGAAGAGTGTCAACATTGGAGACGGTATAGGTGAATTGTGGGCAACGGTTAAGTCACTCTGGAACCCTGGAAGAAGGGAAGATAGGACCTCAGTCACGTTTGGCGACGTTACGTTGACTGACCCGAAGAGGTGCGCAAGTTATTTCAATCGACAATTTGTCGAGCACCCCGAGAGTGACAGGGCGAAAAGAACAGTATTACTTCGCATCTCTTCCTGCCGAGAAGGGTTATGTGATACGAATTGGAAAAAGATTCAAACCTGTCAGAATGCCGCTATGAGAACAGCAACAGGGTGCCTCCTCAGGTCTTCAGTGGACCATCTACATGAGGAGGCAATGATTCTTCCAGTAAAGCAACACAATGAGATGCTTTCGTTGCAGTACTTGCCATCCCAATCACCATCTGCTGGCTAGGCCCGACACATTCAGGCATATTCAGGATATTTATGCTCTAGAGATTGAATTCCAATAATATAGGAGAGAACCCCTTGATCAACAGGCATATCAAACAGGTTTAAATAGTATTCACATGGATGCAGTTGCTAAGGCCATAAGCAAATATAGTGTGAATAAAGTCCCCGAAATACATCCCCCATCTATCGCAGAGCGTCAGCTGCCACGACAAACTAGAGTAGTTTTGGCTCAACTACGCTCGGGATATTGCAGTCGCCTGAATTCTTATTGGGCGGAAATCAACCGCGCCGTACAAGACATCTGCCCAGCATGCGGCATGGGCCCGCACGACACAAAACCCTTATTCAACTGCCCAGCCAAACCTACTCATCTAACTCTAGTAGATCTCTGGTTACATCACATCAAAGTAGCCACTTTCCTGGAACTGGAGATAGACCCAGAGCCAGATTGAACAGAAGAACGAACATACAAACATAATAATAAACACTGTTACAACAACAACCATATCTCGATTCCATTATATATAGGCAAAATAATCTCCTTTTTTGGATTGGTATCAAAAACCTACTGCCTCTGGCAGAATAATTAACTATCATTCTAAACATCTCCGCAGAATAAAAGTTAATACGGCAACAAAGTTCATTCATAGAGTTTTGAATATTAGTGACAGGAAATTTCATAACCAAAATAAAATTAAAATAAAACCGATTTTTAAAATGAATGATTTCCCTACAAACATGATAAATGACTTAATAAAACATGTTGAGAACAACAAAACAGATAAAACCATATCAAAGGCCGAAAGAACATATAAAAGATCCACGTATATTCTAGGTTTTCCAGGAAAGATTTGCCTCATCCAACATATATAATAAAGAAAAACACCAACTGGCCTTTAAGAGTAGCAATGCTAACAACAACTTCTTTAGCATGAAGATAAATCTAATGTTGTTTACGAGATAAAATGCAATACATGGCTCTTGCCGCTCATTGTTTAAAAAAAGGACATACACCGAACTTAAAAAATGATGATATTTTAGCGCAAGAAAACAACTGTACAAAAATATATTTTTTTGGAAATGCTGCACATCGTGAATGTGCCAACAGAAAATCGAATGAATTTTAAATCAGATACAGAACACTGTGCTCAAATTTACAATAACATAGTAGAAAAACTCAGAAAGTATTAGTTGGAAATTCTTTGTCAACGGGAGAGGATGAAAAAAGCGATCGCATTCAAAAAGAATTTTTCATCCAATGTAATAATTGTTATATGTTTGTTTTTATACATTTATGTAATAAAATGTTAATTTGTTCTTTTAAAGTGCAACAAAATCCCTGATGATGACTATCGACGATTGGAAATAAAAAACAAAATTAAAACAAGTAAGAAAAGCATTAAGTTCGGTCGGGCCGAACTTTTTATACCCTCCACCACAAATTTCAGCCATTTCGGTGGATTAATGTGGCCACAACCTTCAAAATACCGAAATTCGGAAGGTACCGTTCTATGGGAGCTATATGATGGCGTGGACCTATACCTACAAATTTCTGGGGGAAAGTTTTATACGCCTAAAGAAGACTAAATACCAAATTTCAGCCATCTCGGTGTGATAATGATGCTAAAACGTTCAAAATATCGAAAATCGGGAGATATCGTATTATGGGGGCTATATCAACACGTGGGCCTATATAAACATTTTATGGTAGAACTGTTACTTAGCATCTGAAAACACAAAATACAAAGTTACAACCGATTCTTTGGTCAACTGGGTCTAATACATTCAAAATATATTAAAATGACGCGTACTTTATAAGGGGCCTTATGTGGGGGCTATACCAAAACGTGAACCTATATAATCCAACTTTGGTAGGAATGTTTTCTGGCCTCTAAAGACACAAAATACCAAATTACAACCAATTCTGTGGTCAAATGGGTCTAATACATTCAAAATATATTAAGATGACGCGTACTTTATATGGGTCCTTATATGGGGGCTATACCAAAACATGGACCTATATAACCCAACTTTGGTAGGATTATTTTTTGGCCTCTGAAGACACAAAGTACCAAATCACAACCAATTCGGTGGTAAAATGGGCCAAATATCTTAAAAAGTCCTTAAAACGACGACGCGTCACGCGTCATTTTGTATGGGGGCTATACGAAAGCGTGGACCTACATAGCCCGCTTTCAATACCAAAAGTCCTACGTAATTTTAACATATTTTCCCAAAATTTCATCAACCTACGTCAATCCGTTCGGACGCTAGAGTGATTTCCACAGACGGACAGACGGACAGACGGACGGACATGGCTATATCGATGTAGAATTGCACGCTGATCAAGAATATATATACTTTGTGGGGTCTACAATGGTTATTTCGAGTAGTTACAAACGTAGTGACAAACTTAATATACCCCCATCCTATGGTGGAGGGTATAAAAACTGCAAAACTCCTGACTTGAATTTTTCTGACCTCAAGCCAAATAAGTAGAAGAAGATAATAATGACCAAAAAACATCACTTTTTAAGCCAAAAACTGAAATTTTAATTTTTGGTTCTATCATTTCTGTAAAACCTAATACATATTTTTTTTTAAATCGAGCGATGAAGAAACAGATCTTTCTGTTCTTTATAAGCATACAAAAATTAAGATGTGTTCTTTCAAACGAAGCAACCATCTACCAAAAAACGTTCATAGTTTTCTAGGAAAAATTCATGAAAAGGCTTTATAACTGGGGGTCAACCCTTAAATAAAATGAAGCGTAGTGTTAAAATTCCACATACAATATAAATATATATAAAATAAGAAGATAACATGTATTAGATGGAATAGCGTGTTTCTGTTAATATTTTTAACCCACTATTTTTGTCAATACGGCTGTAAGTATTGACAAAAATGTTGGGTTAAAAATATTTGGCAAACCCCAAAACGAAAAAGGACAATAAATACAAATATTCCATATTCTTTACGGATCGAACGGAAACATTTTTTAATTCAGTTTCCAATGGCAACAAAAATTGGCTGAGACAAAAAATCACAAACAAAAATTTGCCTTTCCTTCAATTTTGGCATTTCCCACACAAAATGTTCCCCCTATTCATTCTCAGAATTACACTGTGCAACACTGGAAATGCAAACAACTTCTAATGGGCATTTTCTGAAAGTACATATTGAGACTACAAAAACCTTAATTGGGTTTTGTGTTCTTAGATCGGGTTTAGATTTTATGGCCTCATCTAAACCGACCTAAAATAAGCCTTTTTTCCTGTGATCGGACCTTAATCTCCGAAACTAATAAGAATTTTGCTTTGCAGTCTTCAGAAATATTGTAGCCCTAAAGTAGTAGAACTTATGTGTCAAATAGATGAACTAGAAAAACCTGCATCAAGCTCATGAAACTCGTAACAATATAGAAAAGTTAACATAATTTCGGAAATTCTGGTCAGTTACAACTTAACTGTTGGAAGTTGAAACAAGTAACCATTCTAAAAATTTTACAAATAATGTGACCATCAATTCTTCAGAACAGTCTGAAGCTCTAAAATTTTTATTTCACGTTGTTTAAGGGGTATTTCATAACATATCTTTTACAAAACTTATTTCAAACAATGTTCACACAGGCTGTTTATTCTCATATTGGGGATTTCAATGAATTATTGAAATATTTACTAAATTGTTCTAGAAAGATTTGCTATAAACCAGGCGATAGAGGCATTTTACAACAATATAATGTTCTGAAGAGTTGTGTATTACATTCCAGATAATATTTTCCCAAAAGGTAACATTAAGAAGAATTTAATATTTTGGGAGATACGCTGCGAAATATACACAAATTATAGAATTTTTAGATAGATTATAAAATTTGAGGCAATAAATGCAGTTTTTCGAGTTCACTATTCCTCCAAATATTTTCTTCTTGCTCTTATCTACAAGTTTGCGGCAGATTTCAAAACAAGATTCGTATTGGTTTCAGAGATACAGCCCCGATATGTTTTAAAAATTCGATCTTTAACTATGTTTAGATGAGGCCATAAAAACCGAACCCGATCTAAGAAAACAAAATCCAAATATGGTTATTGCCTATTGGTCCTCTACTTTCATAAAATTCTGGACAGAAGTTGTTTGCACGCGATTGGCTTAAAAATGTTGCACAGTGTTACGAAACGAAATTTCAGAAGAACAACCACATACACACATACTATTAAAATTGCCTCAACAATATTTTTGATTTCCCATTCAATTTGATTATTGCCGTTTTAAATGGCTTCTGTGTTACTTTCTTCCGCATTTCTCCAGTATCCTCTACCCGATGTGTTATATTCCTACAAACACGTTTTTTCTTCTTCTTCTTTTTTTCAACCACTCCCTTTAAATTGATTGTCACCAAATCACTCGGGTGGAGCAAGAGTTTGGCACGTGGGCCATTTCATGGTCATTTGAGTATTTGGAACAAAATGTCAATATAACCAAGTCCTTTTGTGGACAGCTTAAATTGGGTTATGTTGGATTTCCCTTTCCGTTTGTTTTCTTTCTCAGTAACAAGAAGGTGGTGTAAAAAACCAAAACAAGTGGCTAAGAGTATTCAAATAAGGACTACATTTACAATAACAGGGTTAATCAGATGTAAGTCAATCAACATTTTACTTTAAGAATGTTTGTTGTTGAAAAAGATTCAAGTGTGTGTATTTCTTCTAAAGTCATTGGCCATAAACAAAGTATTTTATTAAATAATGGAAACTTTTATCTACAAATGAAAAACAAAATTTAGCCAAGAGATAAATTTCCCCAACGGAACATTGAATTGCTCTACATTTTGAAGTTAATTCAGAGGAGATTGAAAATGTCATACGGGATTTCGTAGAATGCCACTAGGAAAAGAGAACAAATCTTATTGGAATCTTGTGAACTAAAGGCATGGTTTGAGACCTATAATACCAACAAGTAAAATTAAACGAATGCTATCACAATATCTGAACATATACATAAAATATAATATAAATATAAAATTTAATTACTTGGAGGCAACACCTTTACTCCGTCGGAGTTATGACCTTTCCGCCTTTCGTATATCTTTAAAGAACTTGTTTTCTAATCCCTTCATCTATAATCTAATCCTTGCAAATCGATACGTTTAAATATATCCATGTCCCTATATGATCGGTTGTTAACCCGATGCCCATATACACAGTTATCACAAATGGAAGAATTTTACTCTCAAACATACCATGTTCTGTCTTATCTGCTAGCGAAAGTACCCACCATTTTGAACCACTTCGCATTATAGAAAATGACTGAAATTTCCTAGTTAGTCTTGGTTGGGAGCATTGAACATTCCCCCCGAAAATTTGTCGTTGTATGTCCACGTTTTGATATAGCCTCCATAGAACGGGTACCTCCAGGTTTTCGGTATTTCAAGTTATAACCCCTTGATCACATCAAAAAGGCTAAAATTTTGTATTTAGTCTTCGTTGGGAGTATACAAATTTTCTCTAGAAATTTGTTAACCTATAACCACGTTTCGATAAAGCCCCCACAGAACGGTACCTTCTGATATTTTCAAGGATTTAGTCACCCCGAAACACCTGATATTTGGTATTTCTACAGAGAATTGTCGGTATAAATCTACTATTTACTATGGCCACCATGTAATGTCTGATTTTTTATATCTTCAAGGCAAATGTGCCTCATCGAAATAATGGCAAAATGTGCCTCATCGAAATAATGGTTTTAAACCCCAAGTATGTTCGGACGAAATCCGTTTCAGACAATTTGGAGCAGATTTGGCAATGTCTGTCTGGGTGGTTATAGCGCACGATAAGTCTCCAACGGATTAACCGATTTAGTCCTTAGTAATATTTTCTCCAAACTTAGTTTAAGTTCGAAGATGGGTCATATCAGTCCACACCTTCGGCTACCTCCCCCACAAAAGTTCAAAAATATTCAGAAAAATTGTGCGCACGATAACTCTTGACATCGTGAAATTTCTACCAAACATACATAGATGAGGTTAAAATATGGACTCTATCGGTCCACTCCTATTGAACGGAGCATCCGATTTGGTCCAAACTTTGGACCTTTAAATATTTTGTTCAAATTTAGTTTAACTTCGAAAATTGTTCGCATCGGTCTTCTCCTTAAGTCCAAAGTTCAACACTTTTGTGTAAGTGCAGTTTAGGATCTGTGCAAAGATCCTATAGGAATTTATACCGTTGCTTCTTCGTAGCGGTCCTGTTACAGCGATATTATGTTTTTCCTGGGCAAATCCATGCTTCCTGACATAGCGGTTCAAAAGCTCTAAGTTATACCGTGACTAACTGAAATGACTGGTAGGAATGATATCTATCGAAATGAAATGGCACCAAAATAAGTTCCATTTTCAAAATGGACTATGTCCATTCCTTCAGATACCTCCTCCTCAACACTTTTGAATTTTAATCCAAATTTGTATATTTTTCTCGGCAAATTAATACGTCCAAAAAGGTCCATAATTAATGGGGAAAGGATTTTGGTTGCGTAGCCGGTATTTGATTCGATATTGTCAATAGATCAAAGCTTCAATTCACACAGGCTGAAGTGTATATCTCTGTCGGCCGACTGATACTTTTTAACTTGTTGAATTTTTTGTGATCTCTGTAAAATTTTCGTACCGAATTGTGCAGAATTGTCAATGCAAGGAAACATTTTGGTATAAAACCGCGGCAGAGGAGCTTGGTACTTTAACAAAATTAAATAAACAAATTATTCCATTTCGAACTTCGTAGGTCCAGATGCCTCAAATCTGGTGCTGGTAACTACTATGCGTTTTTACAATGCCTAACTAGATCAGTCTTACTCCATTCAGATGCTTTAGGGTGAGGACTGAATTGACCAATAGTTTGGAATTAAAGTCTAGAAGAGTAAATCCACTGGGCGTCAATAGCATAGCTCTTCAAAATTGTAATGCTAACTAGTTTCATATTAAATTTTATTTTTTTTTCTTTTTTTTTGAGTTAAACAAATATAATATTTTATACAAAATGGATTATAAATAAATTATTAAATTTTTCTCTCTCATATTGTACAAAAATAATGAACTTGAATAGTTTTACCAAATGAATTGAAACTCCCGTCACAACAACAATACTAAAAAACACCAATCAACAAAAACAACATTCGAATATGTAATCAATTCAAATATACTACCATAATCCTCCAGACACTTGTTCGGTACACAATGCAGATGCTGTAAATTCATAAAAGCAATTAAACAGTGGACACTTTATATGGCGAACAGTGGGTACAATTGATTATTTGCAATGATTAAACAAACACCTAGCAATATTGTCAACAAACAAAATACATTGATGTATTTTAGGAATTGTTACAGTTGCAACCGGCTTCGTAGTGTGCCATGTGGTCAGTGGCTTGCAGCTGTCAGATTGGCTCGGGCCTTCTGATTTTGTGGATGGGGATGTTAGGCGGAGCAGTTCAATCATGCGGGAGCGTGCTGCTGATAGGTGACGGACTAGGTGGACGAACAGTAACATAGGGAGGGTGACGTACGAGTTTATTCGTGATGTGACGTTCGTACTGCACCGCCCAGACTTCGGCTTTAGCATGAGTCTGGGATTATTACTGACTCTCTAAATGCATTTTTGCACGCAAGAGGCCTGTGCGGGACATATTTGTGTGGGTGTGTGATAACTGAGGATTGGAGGCATATACTGACGGAATGCCGGTACTATGATGACATAGTTGGACGTTGGAGGAGAGTTGGTGTATTTGGAGAGTTGGTATTGGTGCGGCGTCGTGTTTTGGTGTGGATGTCGTGCCAGACATCCGTGAGGGTGGCCCTGTTAATTGTATGTATTTTGTTGTGCGATGCCGTGGTATCTATGGGTCCATTGTACAGTCCGTGAGGACATCATGTTCATTGTTTGTGGTCCTGTGTTAATTGTTTGTTCCGCTGGCTAAATTGTTGGAGGTCACCAGTTCGGGGCTGCTTGGAATCCAACTTTTAGTGGTCGTTGATCACGAGGCCTGACCGGAGGATATATTCTGGTACTGAGGGTGTCAGGTGCCCCCAGATCCTTGGATCTGGCCTGGCAGTTGGTGTTGGCCCCCTTGTAGGAGCACCTCGGTGGCTGTGGTTAGGAGCCAAATCGCGGGGACACCTTCGGCTCAAGTGTGGACTTGCATTTCAACCGGGTGCCTGACCCAAAGAGGGGCATGAGGTGTGGATATGCTCCGCTCTTAACCTAGCGATCACGTCCAAATACGTCTGAGCGAATTGGTACTCGTACATTTTGTGCGGGGGCGTTGGTAGACGCATTGTATTCACCCGATGTTAAGAGCACTGCGAGGTAGACCGCAAAGTAAGTACTCAGCGTCGTGGTGCGCCAATGCCATCCCCAATAAATATTGATCCTTAACTAAGTAATAATTCCAGCGAATTCTCTCAAAAGCAATACCAGCCGCGTTCGTAATAACCCCGCATTAATCTTCCCAATTCTTGAAGTATAAATGTTTTGAACTTCTTGGAAAGACCCATGGGATTGTATAAGATAATAAGTTGAAGAAGAATTATGGTCAATGTCCTCAGAGTTATGCAATATTAAAAAGGAAATCCAATACAAACCAATCTAGCATGAACTCAATTCTATTAAAGTAGCGTTTAAGTGTTGAACCACCGAGGTAGAAGTGCTCGATTAATACCAATATCCCGCGCTTTTTTCGCCTAACATTAGGACGTTTTGGACAAAAAATAGCTTTCAGGTGTTAAGGAACTCTAAAGTCTTTCTCAAGATGTAATATTTCTTCCTAGGTAATGACCCCAGAAACATAGCACTGACAGAGCAGATATTTTTCATACTGGAAACTTTCAGGGGAACGAATTTGTATATCCTACACCACTATGGTATTATAAGTTGGTTTTGGCCAAAAAGTTTGTATTGCATCGAAATAATGCTCGTAGACCCATACTTATATATACCAAAATGGTTGTCTCGACGAGCTGAGTCGATATGGCTATGTGTGACCGTCCGTCCTGGTGCCCATCTAAGCTATGTAATCACGCTACATGTCTCAATTTTGATCGGATTGCCAACAAATGTAAAGTGTTGATGGGGGTCCCGAAGGGGAAGATGGTCGGATAATATTTACTGGTCGGAATTGGCAAACAACTCGTTTGGAGAAAAAGCCAAAGTTTTTTGAAAATGGATATCTCATCTTCTATAAGGAGTATACCAAAAGGTAAAGTAGGTTGTCGCTAACGAAACCCAACTTTTCATTTTTGCGATTTTAATTATAATGACGAACATCACAGCTTTGGTTGTGGACCTTCCAAAAGCAAAGCACGACTATGAAAGAAGAAAATACCTTCTTTACAATGAGGCAAAGTAAGTTGGCGTAGGTGACCAAATAAAGGAGATATCGTAATAGTCGGTAATACATCCCACCCCAATTAAGTTTTTGGAAATCACACTACTGGTCACAATTTTGATCGGACCGTCACAAAATTTTGGGGGTTATTGGGGGTCCCAGAGTGGAAGAAGCTTATTGAATTTGGTGATGGTCGGATAATGTTCAGGGGTTTCGAATAGGCAAAAAAACATATGTGAAGAAAATGCAACGTTTTATTCTTATGCGAATATCTCCGCTTTTAGTAACAAAAAGGAAAGCCCATCAATGGAAGAAGAAAAGTTCTCTGTTACATTGAACTAAAGTAGATTGGCGTAAGTGGTCAAACAACCGAAATATCGCAAAAGTCGGTAATGCATCCCATTTTTAAATTTTTTGTAATCACGCTACAGTCGGAAATTAGATAGGATAATCACGAAATTTTGGACGTTGATGAATGTCTGTCTCACAATGGAAGAAGCCTATTGATTTTGGTGATGCTCAATTTTCAGGGGTTGGAATGGGTAAACCACTTACATATACGGAGAAAATTCAAAGTTTAATTCATATGCGAATATCTCATAAAAAGAAAAGTTCTGACTAGGTTGGCGTAGGTGGTCAAAATATGGAGATATCGCAAAAGTCAATAATGAATTTAATTTTTCCATTTTTTAATCACACAGTTTTGATCGAATCGTCACGAAATTTTGGGAGTTGATTGGTGATGGTCGGACAAAAATTCATGTGGAGAAAAATTCAAAGACAATATCGCCTTTACATTGACGCAAATAATTTGGCGAAGGTGGCCAAACAAGGGAGATATCACAATAGTTCGTAATGCATCCAATTTACCATCTTTTTTTGTAATTACGCTACATGTCGCAATTTTTATCGGTTCGTGGCCTAAGGTGGTCCAGAGAGGAAGGAGCATATTGAATTTGGTAATAGTCGGATAATATTCCCAAAGATAAATGTTAGTGGTGTAGGGTAGCACATATTCGACCCCGCCCAGGCTATCGGCTAATAAAATAAATAAATAAACATTCGTTCGTGGCTGATATTTCGCATTTAAGGTAACCGTCATTTACAAATAAGGTTCCTTAGAAGCACAGGAATGTGTATTCCTACAAGTCCTTTTATTTTACGTAAAACGATTCGAAAACAACATTTTCTCTATTATTCGTTCCAATTTAAAAATTTAATTGTCCACATTTAAAATTAGAATACCTTAGATGGAACAAAAAACGATAGCCACTGAAATTGTTCTAGTCGATTTTTTATTTGCTTAGCCCAAATCGTTTATATGGACATTGGATTTCAAAATATTTATATTTACTTTTACCTGTACATACACAAGTTCATAAGTACGTGTGATTTCAGCCGATTGGATTGCAAATTGTTGATGAAAAATTCAATTCTGTTTGTTTTCAATAATTATAATTTAAAAAAAAGTTTAATACCACATACACACACACAACGGCAATTGGATTTGCTCGTTTCGTTTCGATTCACTGGTGTTTTCACATTTATACTAAAAATGGAAATTGGAAATGAAATCAGCAAATAAATATGTGTCCACAACTTACTAATGGCCACACTATCCACCTACCAACCTACCATAACAAAGTACCACTGGCCATTTCAACAATACTCTGGAGGATTGTGTGCTAACATGCTACTACAAGTGTTTGCACAGAACTCCTGCGAAAATGTACAAATAAAAATGGCAGTGGTGGTGGGGTTGGTGTATGTGTGAAATGTTGAAATAAAAATGGACAACAAAAAATGGCGAACACTACGCGAAGCACCATAAACTGCAAACGGAAGTTTCAAATTGCATGCCACATCCGTTTTACTTCCCAGTCGTACATACATATATATAGAAATGGATACAATGTGTATTTATGCCACTCTCCTTCGCCCTCATCCCCAACTCATGTTTATGTTAACGTTCATAAACGAGATGAAGTTTTTTTTTCCTGCCTCTTTATTGAAATGATACAAATATTCATACTATAGCTAAAATAACCACCGAGTATATGAAAACAACTTCATAACTATAATCTAGAGGTCAGCCGTAAGTTTTATTTATATGTAGGTTGGATTTTGTGACAAATGAAAGTTCTATAAATTGGGATTTTCACAGCCCGAGACATTATGATGACTTGGTTATAAAATTTGTCCTGACTATCTTGATCATGAAACAACAACTACACATGGCAACCTGCGTTTTGAATTCTTACTACTTAAATTATGTGCAATAAATAATCAGGTTTCTGAAACAAAAACAAATAACAAATAATTAAAACAGGTAAAAAAGTGTCAGTCGGCTTTGCCGACAGATATATACCCTCAGCAAATTTGAAGTGAAACTTTCACCTACGGACAGATCGAATGTATTTAAGGTCTCTTCAGAATTTTGTGGCCCTTTTTGGACATTTGAACTTGCCGACAAAAAGGTGGATTAGGAATTAACTGCACTAAGACACAAATGTTGAACCTTTGTAAGGGAGGTACCCTTAGTGAGGATCGATATTGGTTTCGACCAAATTGGTTTTCCATTCAAGTGATATCGCCCTAGCATTTTAGTGACATTTTTTAAATATTGGGGAGAAGTACTGGAAGTTGTGGACCGGTATTGCCCCATGAAACTAAGTTTGGATACAATATGACGAAGACCAAAAGTTAGACCAAATCGGTTGAACAGTTCGAGAGTTATCGTGCTCTACGATAGCCATATATGGTGACATAGGGATTTTTTACACCTTTCGGGCTGTTTTCCTAAGAAAAATGGACTTGCCCCTGAAAAAACTTTTACCGTCGTAATGGAGGTAGCGAACGCAAATCGCTTCAACAAAAATCAAAGTGATTCGGGAGCAGGTCTTAAAGTGAACTTATCCGAAATTGTGTGTGAGAGGTACCAGAAGGAGAAGACAAATATAGTCTATATTCGAAACTGATCTATACCTGGTAGATATATAAGGATGTGCAAAGTATGGATTACATCGGACACTCCCCTCAAAAGTTACCGTGCGCAAAATTATTCCAAACATTTTTGAACTTTTGTGGGGGCGGTACCTGAAGGAGTGGACCAATATGGCTAATCTCCGAATTTAAACTATGTCTGGACAAAATATGGACCGACCGATCTGCCGACCGTTCGAGAGTTATCTTGCACTCCATCCACTACACCGTGTCAAAGGTGTTTTTTTTTTTGCAGATTTCAGGCTATTTTCTCAGGAAGTATGGACTTGCCCCAGATGAAACCTGTAACGTCGTATGAAGGGCAGTGAGTATAAGTTGCTACAACAAAAACCAAAGCGATTGGAGAGCAGGTCCTAAAAAGAACTTTTTCGAAAATTTGTGTGGGAGGTACCCGAAGGAGTGGACCGATTGAGTCTATGTTGGAAACTCATGTGCAAAGTATGGACCAAATCGGTTACTCCCATCAAGAGTTATCGAGTTTTTCGAACATTTTCGAACTTTTGTGGGGGAGGTACCGGAAGGAGTGGACCTATATAGCCCATCTTCGAACTTAAACTAAGTTTAGACAAAATATTACGAAAGCCAAATTCCGTTCGAGAGTTATCGTGCACTCCAACCAGCCAGACAGACAGACGGACGGACATGGCTAAACCAACTCCAAATTGTCTGAAACACATTTCGTCCAAACATACTTGGTGTCTAAAACCATTATTTCGATTAGGCACATTTTGCCCGTATGAAAGTGTATATGGGCAATATTATTGAAAATTTAACATCGTTGAAGCCGAGGTTTACCCCTTTATAACTCGCGAATAGTGGTTGTATATTGTACAATTTAAATGCTTTTGGATAAAATTAAATGTTTTTAGACTTGGCAAAAAATATTGGCCTTCATAGTTGATTTGCGTGGAAGCTGTGGCTATATTTATGTTAAAAAACGGGTAAAAATGGGTTGAAGCCAACGTGACTTTTTTTTGTTTTCTCTCGATTTGTGATTAAACCACATTTTTCCCGATTTTCCTGTCAAAGTGAAAGTAGAAGCCAACTAAATAAGGATCATCTCACCAATGTATAACTTTTCAAAATGTGATCTGCGTCTACCATTAAATGATGCTGACATTTTGAAGCCAGATTTTAAGTGTTTTTTGAAATTTTCTTATAATTTCGTTCCGCAAAGAGGTTTTTCAAAAAATCATATATAGGAATGAAGAACTCACGATTCTGATTTATTTTATATATGTGTGTCATGAATGTAGCCTACACAGCTTCAGAGAAATCTGTATCCAAATACGAAAATTTTGTGCGAACAAATTTCTAAAAATCATATATTTCGGGTCTAATTTGTACAATTGGCATTCGATTTACTCGTGCATGATTGCAAATTTTGGATTTTTACGTTGCGGATATAATAAATCATTATTCGTTAAAATCCATCTACTGAAACGCCAGATAGGAGAAATTGCAAGGTAGGAAAATCACCTAATATTGTTTTTGAAAATATCGCGCATTTTATCCCGTATTCTGACGGCCGCTTTCACTACAATGAAAAAATTAGTGCAACATCTTCCTTTTTGCGGAAACAGAGTTTTCAAAACTTCACTGATAAGGGAACTACATTCATTTTATCTCAAAAATAGTGTGTGATGCTACATCCACGGTTCTTGACTGATTGCCTTGAAATAGGTATATATCGATGCAGATTTTCATGGTGACACTAAAACCGGATGCGGAATGAAATTGTATGAATTTGCGCAATTTAGCGATATTTTATAGTTTTTGTAATGCTAAGATGCAGCCGATGCTACATCTTAGCGTCTAAATTATATTTAAAAAAATATATACAAATTAAAATATATGGTCTTGCTGTACATGAAAATCACTCAAATCATCAATATAAGTTAATGCGGTTTATTTTTGTACTCTATTTCCGTTTAAGAAGTCTAATGATTTATTTCAACAACCCGATAACTTTCCTCAATGGGAAAGCTTCTATGTGAATGTAGATAAAGCAAAAGCCGCCCATTTTCTTGGGAGTTTCAAGACTTCCTATAGAATTTTTCCAATATTTTCAACTCTAGAATGCATGTGAAAACAATTATTCCAAACCAAAATTTGTTTTTTGTAACACAAATATGTGTTTATTTTGGCTATAATATCCTAACTACTATCCCGATGATTATAAGGTTGGTCTCACTTCATTCCCCGTGAAGTCTTTCTTAAAAACTTTTACTTTTTTGTAATTTTTGACGGGTAAATGGACCTATATTTTCAAAAAATTCGGATTACATTTAAAATTTTGTCAATTTTTTGTAAATTCCGCGAATGCTGTATAACATTTTACAAATATTATGCAATCTACTTAATGACGTCACTTCGTGATAACTTTTTAGTGACAATTTTGCTCAATAAAATAATTAGCGTTTTTATAATAATTTTTTCTTAAAAGCAGAAGTAAAACCTCGATAACATTTGTCCGCAACAACCAAAAATTTGCTCGCGAGTGGATTTGTACTGGGGAATTTTTTCTTAACCTATGTACCAAAAATCGTTAATGTAGCGCGAAAAGAAAAAAATCAATTTTTTGGAAATGGAATATGAAATAATTGGCAACATTTCCCATATACCCTCGTTAGCATAAATGCTGAGGGTATAAAAATTAAAAAAATAAGGTACAGTATTTTCTTTACAAATGCACTAAAAGATAGAAAATAATTGTTCGCTTAGTACAGCCAATGGTGGCCGAAAATATAGAGAAAAGCTTTAAAATGCCTAAAAATTGGATGGTACCATTATATAGGGGCTATACCAAAGCCTGGATCTATGCTCACAATTTTTGATGGGGAAATGTCTGTACCATTGGGAACTCCAAATACCACGTTACCGCCAATTCGGGCTAAAAATGAAGATAAAATTCGCTAAATACCTACAATCGGATGGTACCGCCTATAACAGAATGGGCCCATATTGGTTTTAGTTTCATATTCATGTACTATCATCCAAATCTAAAAAGTTTTCAAAGTTTTAGTTCGATTGGTCGACTGCAACTGTGTTAAAAACGAGTCACTAGATTTGAACTAAAAAGACATGAAACAAAGCAAGTTAAATAAACCACTGTAAAAACTAATTAATTAATTATAGATCACACAGTCAAAGATTTAAGAAAGAAACCATTTTCATCAAAACCGCTTATTTGATAATAAGCTCTAATGAAATTACTATTTACATACTTTCTTATTAATTTGATATAGAAACGGTAAATTTTATTGCCTATCTTCTGGTATTCAAAAACTAACCCTATGTTATTGTTTCTTCCATCGTTTCTTTCTTCACAATGCTTTCATCCCCCCAATATTATCGATCAATTGTTTTGGCATTTCTACGTTCCGTTTTGCCACCTCATAGGATTGCACTACCCATGAAATTTTCAATGGAAAGATCTCCATAACCTTATTTTTATTCGAGAAACGCATTAATTTAAGTATAAAGCAACTTCATAATTTAAATAGTAGATAAGTAGATGTGGTATTAGACAGCACATACTCGTATTTACATATATATGTTTGGACGAAATAAATTGTCGAGTGAGCAATGATTTACTCTAAACTTTAATTATTTCTATACTCCCAACTTAGATCAAGACGGACAATATCGGTCCACTCATTCTGGTTTTGCCCACATAAAAACTAAAACTTTATTTATTTATGGTAACTCGAAAAAATAACCAGACAATTCCAATTAAAATATTATTTAAAAAAACACTAAAATTTTATTTTTAAACACTTCTTTTTTGACCTTGACCCATCTCATATGATACCAAAACGATTGTCAACGAGCCAGTCTTTCCATCTCAACCTTGCTTCAGGAGGACAAATTTTAATCTGATAATCACATAATTTTTAGGGCGGGAGAACAAATCAATTTATTTTTTGTGACGATCACATAATATTCCGGTTTCAAAATTCGTGCAAAAACATATTTTTCTACCGAGTTGTGGTGTATCCCCTTCCGAAGATGGCCCATTCTTAATTGTTTGTTTTTGTTTCTCATAATGTTATCACAATTTTCTCTCTTTCTTTATGATAAACGTTTTCTATTTTTTTATTTTACATTGTACCAAGCAATCTAAACACTACAGCATTTCAGTTAATACAAAATTGTATGCACTTGTGTAATTGTATGAGTCGACATTTAAATTAAGTTATTCTAAGGAAATGAAAACACCCACGTCGCAAAAAAATGACACAACCTTGGAAACTATGAATGCATACAAAAGTTACAACTGCAAATGGACATCATTTATGTTATAATTGTTTCTGATGCGAATGAATAAAAAGCTCGCGAGGACAGGGGAGGTGTGTGCTTGAGGAAGCTTCAACTGTTGAATGCTAACAAATGTTGAGTTGTTTGCAATTCAAATTATACCTCTTATAATAACACTATGCAACACTGAAAATGCAAACAACTTCTAGTATGGATTTTTTGAAAGTACATATTTAGACTACAAAAACCCTAGTTGGGTTTTGTCCTGTCAGATCCAATTCGGATTTTATGGCCTCATCTAAACCGGGTAAATCTACACTTTTTTGCATTTATCAGACCTTTATCTCAGAAACGAACAGGAATTTGGCCTTGCTGTCTTTAGCAATATTGTAGACCTAAACTAGTAGAACTTATCTTTTGAAGAAACCACATATGAAAAACATATAGGGCATCAAAATCAATAAAATATAGAAAATTTTACATAATTGCTGAAATTCTGGTCAGTATCGGCTAAACTATTGGGAGTTGAACCAAGTAAACTTTTGCAAAAATCTTCCAAAAAAAGTTCTCAACAATTCTTTAGAACATTCCGAAACTCTAAAATGCTTACTTCATGTTGTTTCAGCAGTATTTTGCATCATATCTTTTATAACACGTATTTCGAACACAGTTCACACCAACAGTTTATCCTCGCATTTCGGATTTCACTACATTATTGACAGTTTTATTAAATCGTCGTTGAAAAATGTACTGAAAACAACAATGACATGTTCTGAAGAGTTGTGTATTACATTCCAGGGAATATTTTTCCAAAAGAAAATATTCATATAAAATTAACGGTTTTGGAGATACGGTGCGAAATGTATAAAAATTGTGTAATTTTTTCATATATTTTGAAATTTGAGGCAATAAATGTAGTTTTTCGAGTTCATTATTTCTCCAAATATTCTATTCTTGTCCTTATCTACAAACTTGCTTCAGAGGTCAGAAGAAGATTCGCATTGGTTTCAGAGATATAGCCCCGAATTTCTTTAAAAACTCAATATTAAACCATGTTTAGATGGGGCCATAAAATCCGAGCTGGATCTGACACAACAAAACGCAACTAGGGTTTCTTGTAGTTTGGGTCTGTACTTTCAAAAAATCCTCAGTTCGAATTGTTTGCACAAGATCACCTTAAAAATGTTGCACAGTGTAATAAAGGACAATACGTTGTTTCTAACATGTCCCTTAGAGTGGCACAAAAAATGACAAAACATTTTGTTGAATCGCTTACCCCTAATTTTTCTATTTGATTCCAAAAACATTATTTATTAAGTTAATCCGTGCCACCAGAGCGATTTTTGTTTCCATAGTAATTTGTAAGGGACCAAAATTCTCTAGAGACCGCATTTATGGTACAATCGATGAAACCACCATGAAATCGCTTTACAAGCCACAATTATTTTCCAATCGAAGAAATTGCTATTGCTAAGAACGGAAATGCCAATGACATAAATAAAAGTCTAATGCTCAAGATAGGAAAAAATTTTGATGTTCGGATTATCGAGACTATACTGATATACAATGTAAACTAACTGAGACTCATAGACATGATTACTTGTTTTAGTAATATGCTTGTTTTATTAATATACTGACAATCTTGTCAGCATTGATCACAAAAATTATTTTTTTATTATAAGGTCACAATTTACACTCCGTTTGATGACATGTTCACTGCCCAACTTTGACGGTTTATACTCATTAATATTGTCCAAAAGTAAAAATAACTAAGACTGTAGTAATTTCAGCCGGGCCGCAGTTTTAATACCAACCATCAATAAAATATTTTACATATGTACATTTGTATGTCAAATTGCAATTTTTGCAAAGATGGTTTCTACCATCTGCCATTTACAAAATTATAAAATTTGATTGTGTAATACAGTTTAGAGATTCATATACCATTACGCGTAAAAAAAATAATAATAAAAAAAATATTGCAGAACATTGCATTTTCGTTTGGAAACGAAACAAACTTAATATACGCTCCCTAAAATGAAGATAGGGTTTTGCCAAAAAACTATGAACGTAAAAAACTCGAATGCCAAGACCACAACGAAAAGGTTGTTTCCGATATTTTTGTTTAATCTGACATTAAAAACAAATACGTTGCCATTTGTGGGGAGTAAGTGAGGACTTAATTATTCCACTGAAGGATCCATCAATATAACTAATATCCTACCAATATAACCTAAAATCGTTCTTTTATTACGAAAGTGCTGTTATGGGCCCACAAAGTCCTAAGGCATTGATGTCAAAAGGGATCATTTTGTGGGGCTCATATCTTCTAAATCGCTGAGAATTTGAGTTTACTCGTGGAAGCAAAGTTGTAGCTCTCGTCTTAAAGAACACATAGAATCCATTCAACCTCATCTTCAATGTTAAAATCGTCAAGGCCAAATTTCCCTTATAATTTTTTTCTCGGATTTTAGCCTACAGATATCAAACCGTTCAGAATTAAAGCAAACAACCACCTACAAAAATGTTTTAATGGCCAAAATAGCAATACAATTGCAATTTTTATCATATTTTCTCGGTTTCTGGTCCATAGATACTAAACCGTTGAAAATTCAAGAAAAGAATTAACCACATTAATGTACCAATAATATCAGTAAACAACTTTCTGAAAAATACGAACTGTCTATGAACGTTCCTTATTGGCGAAAATTGCGAAAAACTTTTGAAAATGTTCGATTTTTATATTTTTTTTCTCCGATTCTGGTCCACAGAGAACTAACCACCCAAAAATTAAGAGTAAAATCAACTACAAAAATGTACTTAGATAATTATCTAAAAAGCATTGACTTCTCCGTAAAAAATCATATCGTCGATGTCATGCCTAAGTGCTCCATACACCATTTTTGATTTTTAATCTGTTTTTATGCCCCCAGCCTTAAGGCTAACGAGGGTATATGAAGAAAAGACAAAATTTTTTAGTTTTCCATAAGAAAAAAAATTAAAAATTTTTTTTAAGCTACATGAAAGATTTTTGGTACATAGATTGGGAAAAAAATCCCATTCTTAAATCTGTTAACTAATTTTGGTTGTTGCGCGCAAAAGTTATGGCGGTTTCAATTCTGATAAAAAGAAAAAATCTTTAAAAGACTGTAATCATTATATTGAGAAACTCTCTTAATTAGGGGCTCCCTACGTAATATATGATTACTGAGGCCCCATAACATTAGTGAAAAAGTTTTAAGTTTTCGCGGAAATTGAGAAAGAGTTAAAAAAATTGGTACTTTGCAACTTGTTTTAATAAAATTCAACCTGTTTATGCATCTGAAAAATATATAAAAAATATGTACGTAATCTATACATCGCGAAGATTCAAATGAAACCAAAACTATACAAATCCGTTTAGTGGTTTTCATATTATAGCAAAAACCAAAAAATATATTGAGGAAATTTATAAAATTTTTGCAAGAGAAAATATTTATTAAAATTTATTTTGTGAGTTAGTTGAAGAAAATGTAGGAAAAATAGGTTAGAGTTATTTTTCTATTTTAGTTAATTTTCACGCAAAGAATCACATTTTTTATTCTAATCACTTCTCGAATACACGCTAACATCTAGCGGAAGATATGGGTATCGTTCAAATAAATGTTGGATTCCTTTAAATGGGGTATACTCTTGAAATAAAACTGTATCGGGTAATGTTCATTTTGAAATGCGTGTAAATCGCGAAATCTTCAAAATCACTTGATGCGCATGCGGTTTACCAACACAGCGAATTCTTCTCTTTTAATTTGTACACATTTGCCAGGATTTACTTTGGCCGCTAAGATGTAGCTTCGTCTGCAGTTTAGTGTGCAACAAATTGTATAACGCTTATAATTTGCACAAAGTGCATACACTTTTTATGCGCATCCGATTTCACTATCAACCGCGAAAAAATACATCGATCTAAACATATTTCAATAAAATCCATCAAGAACCGTGGATGTAGCATCACACAGTGTTTTTTGGATAAATCAGATACAGCTCCCATGCCACTAAATTTTTCAAACCGCTGTTTTCGCACAAACGCGATTGATGATTCACTTTCTTCATTGAAATGGAAACGATCCACATAAAACGCGAATTAGTCAGCGATATTTTGAAAAACATTTTTCGCAAATTTTTCAATTTTTGCAATTTTGGCCTTTGGCAGTAGATTACTCTGCTGCTGTGTGGGCTACATACTCAATATACATATCAGATTATGCGAAATCGCGAGTTCTTTAATCATATAATTGGTTTTTCGAAATATCCGAATGCGCGTCCCAGTTACATAAAAAATACAAAAAACACCTGAAATCCGGCTTCAAAATGTCAGCATCAATAAAAGGTGGATACAGTGGAAATTTTGGAAAGTGATACATTAGAAGTGTAATCTTCATTTTGTATTCTCCTACATTTACTTTGGACAGATGTCCGTCATTTGAATGGTTTAATCAGAAATCGAATAGCAATGTAAAAAACCTGTTTAGATTCAACGTGTTTTTACCTATGGTTTTTCCTTTACGCGATCGTAACTACCACGTAAATTAAATTTTTTTGCTAAATTTTTGAGCTTTGTACAAAAACATCTAAATTAATCCAGCAATAGTCATAGTTACTGGTAAACTACAATAGTTCGCGTATTATAATAGTGCAAACCTTGGCTTCATGGAAACTAAAAAATGTTGACTTTTCCTCATATACACTTTAATACGACCAAAAATGTGCCTCATCGAAACAACGGTTTTAGACCCAAAGTATGTTTGGAAGCAATTCGTTGGATTCGATTTAGCCATGTCCGTCTGTCTGGCTGATTGTTGCGCACGAGAACTCTCGAACGGATCAAACGATTTGAACCAAATTTTAACTTAAAATCGAAGGTGGGACATATCGGTCCACTCCTTCGGGTATCTTCCCCATAAAAGTTCCAACTAACGGTAACTCTCGAAGTATTATTCCTTCACGATATATATGGGGTTCGAATATGGACTATATCGGTCCACTGCTTTGGGTACCTCCCACAAGGATTTCGGATAAAGTGCAGTTTAAGAAATCCTCTCGGATAGTTTAGACATTTTTTTCAGCAGGATGTCCTTGCGGCTCCTTTTACTGCGGTACAATTTTTTGGCGGGCGCAAGTCCATACTTCCTGAGATAATGGCCTAAAGTCTCCAAGAAACCAGGCCGAACCAACCAAACTGGCAAATTCGCAAACTAATTCTCGCAGAGAGTTTATGATTGGTCCAAACTTTGGACATCGTACAATTTCATCCACCCTTTGGGTACCTCCAACACAAAATTCGAAAAAAAGAGAAGTTTAAGAGCTCCTCTCGGATTCACAACTGTACGATTTTTTCCAGAGTAAGTCCATACTTCCTGAAATAATGGCCCAGAAGCTCCAAAATCCTGCAGGCACATACTAAAATGGCTATTACGCAAAATAGCTCGAAAACTTTTTTCAAAAATTTCTTCTTAACTTAATTCATAGTTCGAGTTCTCTATGAATCAGAAGTTTGCTTACTGAAAATTGTTGCGGTACCTACAGATTCCACGTATATTGAAAAAACTCGTGATACAAAAGCAATATATTTTATATACGGCATAATTATTGTGTTTTTTCATGAGTTTAAACCAATTGTTGAAACACTCTTTCCACTTTGATTGAGACACCTCCAAAACATGGTTTTTGAACACATCTCTTGGCGATTGCTGGTCAACTGCGACCATCTTAAAAACGTCTTCTGAAGCAGAGCGATCGTATTTTTTCCAAATTTTCTTGCACCGACCGGCACGGGATCCTACGAGAAAACCTCGCTTTTGCGTCCAGGTGTTCGTGCAATATCGAATGTTAGCTGGTGGAAGAAATGCCTAAGGATGCATCTATCTCACGGTATTTACATGACCATCTTGCATTATCCGTTCACGGAAGGCTAAAGTTTTTCTGGCACAACTACTGCTTTTAAACGACCCTCACGTCCTTCGTTTTTGAGCGAGCGTTGGCTTCATTAAACAATTTTTTCGCAGTGCTATAGGATGATGCTTCATCGACATACAAAGGTTTACTTTTATTTAGCCCCTCTTGCCGTGATTATCCGCGTCGAAAGTTGTTAAAAATTATCGAACATAAGATTTGTCTTCTTCTTGATAGTTTTTATTAAATGTTGCTGAAACAATTTTTCAGCAACTTTTCCATTGTACAACTGTCAAAATTCGAAACATTTGTAATGATTATTACAAATTATGAAGTACACGGACATGCATTACATAAAAATTCAATATTTTGGCAAAGTGATTTATTTACCACATAATGTGACCCCTACACTTTAAAGCTTCCAAATTGGTTAATTTTGCTTTAATAGATAAACCCCAACCGAGCAGACTAAACAATCAATTTTCATAATTTTTTCAAATCTTTTTAGTACATCTTCTTTCACATGCAAAAGTTCATCTAGAGCTAAGTTTGGTTTTTTTAATATTGCCTGGTTTCATTGTTTAGCTCTTGATGAAGAAAGCCTTATACATGAAATGAGCTACAACGGAGCGTATGATTTATACGAATCGCAGTTATAGCGTAGCTTATACGTCACAATGTAACAATAAAAAGGGTGTTATACCCTCCACCATGAAATATTATGAACTAAATTAAAAAAGTTGAATGTTTCAGCCGAATTTGTTGTTGTTTCAAACTGAAATCGGCGAGTTATTTTCAAATCCGGTCGGGGTTTTTCCCCATCAGCTCTTGTTGTTGAGATATAGCTCAAAATCGGTTTTCACGAGTTTTACGCAGAATTTCGTTATTTCCGGATACAAACAAATATTTTTTGTGGGTTTTTCGACACTAATATATTAAGAAGATATTGTACGTTCGATACAAGCAGTTTTTGAAATAATTATGGTGAATATATATTAACAAAATATAGAAAACATACGACGGACTTTGTAAAAATTGCATATTTTGAGTACTTTAAGCTGTGATTACGTCATCGGGGGAAGTCATACGATCTTCATATCGCACACCGGATATGCTTAGGGTGTCTACTATATAGTCCAGTAATCAAATATAAAATATAAAGTTTATAGCGCCCACGATTCGGCCATAACCTAAAAATCGCTGATTTCATTAAGAAACAACAAAACCTTCGGTTGAAACAAAATTCGTGTTGTCCAGTGTTATTACCAATTACAGCAAATTTGAGCCGGTGCACCGCCGGTGTAGTTATATGCCCGACATGTTCTATGTCCACTTTTTTACGACTAATTCGGTCGAAAATTGAGCTAAAATATTCAAAACAACGGAAATCGGGTGGTACCGATATACAGAATGTTATCCTCATCAAGAATATATCGTCACCATAAATGACCGAAGACGTAACCGATGTGAAAATCGAAATTCGTTTTTTGACGTAATGTGATACATAAAGCCAAAATACATGCTCTGGCAAAGCTTCTTCATGCTTCTGCGTTCAAAAACAACGATCCTATCCCAAGAAATGGCATTTCGTCAAATGGGATAATATTGCAGATTTTGTTGTAATGGAGGATCTCAAAACTAAGCAATTCAGCGGTGTTGGTTTCACTACCCTTCGTATATGATCGATAATATCCCATATACTCGCCTTCATAACATTAATATTCCGTAAAACAGTTTTTAATTTTATAACGTTTTTTGCTTCTCCTGTAAAGTTTTGGTTTTGTGGGTTACGTCTTCGGGCATTTATGCTGACATTTTGAAATAAAATCTTTTTTTACTTTTTTTTATCAGCTATTTAATAAAAAATAGAAAAAAATATGCACAGTAGGCTTAGATTCAATTTTCGATTTAATTCCTATTTAAAATAAAAAGTTGTAGTTATTGACACTTTGTTTTTTATTTGAGAATACATCTTAAAAAGTCTCCATTTTTCGATATTGAGAATGATGTTGCAATAATTGTACCAGCCCGAGATAAGTTTGGTCATTTAATTCAAATCGTCCTTTGTATTTAAATAATCATCTCCCTCATATTTGGTAGATTAGTCGGCTTGGATGCCCATTCATATAATTCCCAAGATGTAGTTTTTTAATTGTCTAGCTGGTACAAAAATAGCTTAACCATTTTCAAAATCGAAAAATAACAAAAGTTTTTAATATGTTTAAGATAAATTCCTAAATAGAAATACAAAGCAAATGTTAAAAAATATATTCTTTTTTTAGAAAAATAACAAATGTTTCACACTGGTATAAAGGAAAAACCTAACTGACAAATTTTAAAAACATTAGAAAAAAAGTAATAAGTTTTTGTAATTAATCGTAGTTTAACACACAAAAACATCTAAGCGTACAATAATTGATGAAAATTGGTTTTATATATTAAACCTTGAAAATTGCAAATTTTATTTTACTTTTTATTAGGGTAGAATTCCACATATGTATGTAGCAGTTTCCTCTCATAATAATTACAATTATTATTACTAAATGAAAATTGGACCATCACTGATTTTTTTTAATTAAATAATAACATTATTAAAAATAACGATTCATTCTCTGAAAGTAGATAAATTGTATTCGTAGCTACCCTACACCATTTATAACAAGCTACATACTATGTATATGCATTGTTACGCGTTGTAGCCATTAATCAATTATACATATGTATGTTTGCATTTTATCGTCTACATGACGATAGACATATAATTTAACATGTACAATTTAACAACTATGATTAACGTTAGTATCTTTGATTTTTCAGACATATTGAATTCAATCAAACCAAACCAACCCATCGAATATAAAAACGCCACAAACAAAAAAAAAACGTCATTAAAATTTAATACCGTATTACAATAATGCATGCAAAGTCAACCAGCCGAACCAGCATTTGCATACTTAAATAATTTAAATAGGTTTACGGTTACATTGACATTGCATGTTGTTATGAACTTAGTTGTAAAAGCAACAAAAAGGCTGCGGCGAAACGGAATCACTAATGTGACCTTCATTTGTTGTGACATTGAACATTTGTAGTTTGTGCTATATGGCAATAATTAATATGTCTGCTTTTTTGGGTTTATAAGAAACCGCCACTACTTCAATAATAATTTCTTATCCCTTTAAGAATAAAGTTATTTTTGTAATATTTTTAACATGTACTGCGTATAACAAACAAATAACAGCAAAGTACATGAAACTGTATGTGTTAACTATCAATCTGATTCTCTTCGAACTTCTGGGAAGATATGGTTGGAACGATTTCTGTACATAAAGAGAAGAGTAATATTGGCCAAATAAAAATGACCTTCTTCAGGACACTTAAACGACCACTCAGGGTCAGAAAGTTCGCCATATGTAACAAATGTTCTGTAGCGTGATCGCTTAGAGATAAACAAAAAAATATAGTGTGTATATTTTTTATTTCACTAAAAGTAACCAAAAAGTTTAAATATAAATTTTCAGCAGGTTTCTCTCGTATTTAGGCGAAACGTGTGAATACTTTAATAGGAGGCAGAATATTTGTGTAAACACAAATAACCCACGTATATATTATTCGAATTGGAAATACATGTATCAATCTCCAGCACCAGTAACAAACATCTAAGTGTAGCATTATACAAATGTTATTCAATGAATACAGGAATTAAATAGGAAAAACCCATATCAAGGCATTCAAGCCAACACACAGTAAAATGGTAAATAAATAAATTTATGCTAATCGGCTTTCGCTTTAAGAAGAGAACAATCCTATTTGACGTGACAGTGGGATATCGATACATTGAAAAAAATATACAGAAGGTGAAATAGTGGGTAAAACTAACAGAGTGGAATGAAATATCGTTTCATTTGAATTAGAAATGTAAATTCTGAGTTAACCAACAATATTATTATATATGGTAAAAACCAAATTTCCTTTGCAATTCCATTTGAAAAAATTTAAAAAAAATTTTGCGAGCACATCTACTTTTTTCGCTACAGAGGTTAAGGAAAAAATTCTGGTTTCAAATCTGTTCGCGTTCACAAAATTGGTCGATGCGCGCAATATATGTAGGATTTTACTAAAACACATTGAAACAATTTTGATGAATTGCTTAAATAAGGTTTTATTTAGTATTAATCCTTAAAATTATGTTTGTTCGGATTTGATGTTCCGTGATCTTAAAGCTAGTAAAATTGATGTTTTACGCAGTTGGCGATTGCTTAAAGACTAAAAGCTTTCTTCTAACTATTTCACAATTCTTTTAGTATTTATGTTGGTCTCACTCTTCAATCATATAGATGTCCTTATTTTAGTACGTACATTGTTAGAGATGGACAGTGGGTAAATACCCAATGGGTAAATACCCGGTAAATTGGGTAAATACCGGGTAAATATCCATTTGTGGGTATTTATTTGGGTATTTACTATATTGACTCGCTAATACAATATCTTAGACCCTATTTCTGGGTTTAGGTTATGAAATCGATTCAAAATGGATAGTTTTACAATACTTTAAACAATTGGTTAAATACTTGGGTAAATACCCGAGTATTTACCCAAGTGTTGGGTAAAAACTCATTAACTGCCGAACAACTTGACGCAGTCTGACAAAATTTGGCTCAAACCTTACTTATGTCAAGAGAATATCTAGCATTGAAAATGGGGTCTCTGGGTCCATGTTTTGATACAGCCCCCGTATAACCGTACCCCCCGATTTAAGGTATTTTTTGTCTATTTGCCTCATTATACAATCATAGTGGCTGAAATTTGGCACAGTGAGTTCTCAATATGTAGAAAATACCCTTGCAAAAACTCGTCAACACAGGTCAACGTTTTCTAATAGCCCTCATAGTATTTACCCAAATTTTCGGTAAAAACTCTTTAACTGCCGAACCACTTGACTTAGGCTGACAAAACTTAGCATAAATCTTACTTATGTCAAAAGAACTTTTGGTACTGAACATGGGGTCTCTGGGTCCATGTTTTGATATAGCCCCCATATAGCCGTACCTCCCGATTTAAGGTATATTTTACCTATTTTTTACCTCATTGTACAATCATATTGGCTGAAATTTGGCTTAGTGAGTTCTCAATGTGTAGAAAATACCCTTGCAAAAACTTGTCAACATAGACCCACGTTTTCTAATAGCCCCCATATAAAGGTACCCCGATTTCGAGTATTTACCCAAATTTTGGGTAAAAACTCTTTGCCGAACCACTTGACGTAGGCTGACAAAACTTGGCATACATTTTTTCTTATGTCAAAAGAACTTCTGGTACTGAACATGGGGTCTCTGGGCCTGGAGGTACGGCTATATGGGGGCGGCTATATGGGGGCTATACCAAAACATGGACCCAGGGACTCCATTTTAAATACGTTTAATACTATTGTTATAAGAAAGCGTTGAGCCATATTTTGCCAGCCAACGTCAAGTGGTTCGGCAGATAAGGAGTTTTTACCGTATATTTGGGTAAATACTCGAAATCGGGGTACCCTTATATGGGGGCTACAGGAAAACGTGGACCTACGTTGACAAATATGTGCAAGGATATATTATACTCCTTGAGGACTCACTGTGCCAAATTACAGCCAATTTGGTTGTAAAATGTGGCTAATAGATGAAAAATACCTTAAATCGGGAGGTACGGCTATATGGGGGCTATATCAAAACATGGACCCAGAGACCCCATGTTCAGTACCAGAAAGATTTATGCCAAGTTTTGTCAGCCTACGTCAAGTGGTTCGGCAGTTAAAGAGTTTTTACCCAACATTTGGGTAAATACTCGAAATCAGGGTACCCTTATATGGGGGCTATTAGAAAACGTGGACCTATATTGACAAATTTATGCAAGGATATTTTCTACACATTGAGAACTCACTGTGCCAAGCTACAGCCAATATTATTGTTAAATGTGGCTAATAGATGAAAAATACCTTAAATCGGGAGATACGGCTACATGGGGGCTATATTAAAACATGGACCTAAAGACCCCATTTTCAATACTAGATATTCTCTTGATATAAGTAAGGTTTGAGCCAAATTTCGTCAGCCTACGTCAAGTGGTTCGGCAATTAAAGAGCTTTTACCCAAAAATTGGGGTAAATACTCGAAATCGGGGTACCCTTATATGGGGGCTATTAGAAAACATGGACCTATATTGACACATTTTTGGAAGGATATTTTCTACACATTGAGAACTCACTGTGCCAAGCTACAGCCAATATTATTGTAAAATGTGGCTAATAGACAAAAAAAAATACCTTAAATCGGGACGTACCGTTATGTGGGGCTATATCAAAACATGGATCCAGAGACCCCATGTTCAGTACCAGAAATTCTGTTGACATAAGAAAGATGTAAGCCAAATTTTTTCAGCCTACGTCAAGTGGTTCGGCAGTTAATGAGTTTTTACCCAACACTTGGGTAAATACTCGGGTATTTACGCAAGTATTTACCCACTAGTTTAAGGTATTGTAAAACTATCCATTTTGAAACGAATTTACAACCTAAACCCAGGAATAGGGTGTAAAAAGTTGTATTTGCCACTCAATATAGTAAATACCCAAATAAATACCCGGTAAATACCATCTCTATACATTGTTCTAATTTATACAGTGTTGTATTTCTCATTGAATTTAATGAAGTGTTGTGTTTCTAGAAGGTAAGGCCACTACGGGTACTTCGCCTGTTATGCCCAGTTCCCACATATATATCAAACGTCTGAACTGGAAGGCATTACAATTCATGAAGAAATGTGTGTGTATTGAATAAGAATTCTAGGAAGACCAGAGACACAAGGCTCACTTGATAGTAAAAATGCTTCAAAAATACTTCACAACTGCAAATTTGCAATAAGTTTAGTATATATATTCAAGTTTTCAAAATCATACCTTGTCTAGCACCACATCTTAATATGCCTGATGAGCTGGTTTAAACCACCAGCGAAACGATCGTAGCATATTGGTTGGATGTGTGTGGGCTTCGCTAGATATCAGTTTTTCATTGCAAAACTCCTTAGGTCATGATAAGCTCGATTTTTTAATTATATAAAATAAATAATTTTAAACAAAGCTGTATAGATTTTACATATATGCTACAACTGTCACGTATCAACATCGATATCATTGATAACCTCCAACTTCATTTCGATTTCCTCAAAAAAATGTATCATCATTATTCCTCCTAATACTGGATTGCTTCACAGATTGAACAATGACATATGTCACAAAAAGAGCTTCATGTTTCATCTCCAAATGTTTTACCAACATTTGCCACTCACTGTATTAGTAGATGTATAATTTGAACACTTCCCTGGTGTAAATAACATTTTTTTTTTGCGTGCTGGTTGGTATATTTACACCAACAAATATACCCTTGAAACCAAGCAAAAGACAATGACACTTCTATTGTCATTTGTCCAATCCAATCTCTGTTATTTGCTCAACATTGAAGTGCTGTAATAAAATTTGTATTTTTATATATTCCGTTGTATCTCATTCTCTCGCTCGCTTGTTATCCTCCATCTGAAGTAAAGATATGGGAGTAGTTGTGTACAAACAACAACGACTGAACGAACGAACATCCACTGAAATATACCTCTGTCGCTCGTTTGACTCTACCAATAAAAAAGGAAAAACTTTTAAAAGATAGTCAGATAAAAAGTATTTCATATTACAAATAAATCCGCTTTTTGTTATGCAAATCCACATTCAGTATTTTCTTCGTCGCTAATGCTATTGAGAGCCTGTCTGAGATTTAGATTAAAGTTCTGCCACCCACTTCGGAATATACGACCACATCACAGCATGGCAGAAATTCATATGCTTGGGAATGTTCGAGTGTATGTGTGCGTGTATCTGTGTTAAAGAAAAGCCATAAAGTTAAAGTAGTGTATTATGGCATTAACGCTTGCAAATAAAAAGGGCTAAACGGCATTTTAGCCTGGATATGATTTGTAATTTAAACCTTCACATATATTATTTTTATATCTACTCTGTTTGGTTTTCTCTGTGGCTCTTGTTAGCTGCTGTTGCTGCCTTGGTTTTTTGTCTGTGGCCTGAAACCATCATCGTCATGGCCAGTGTTATTACCACAGTTTTTCAATCTCGTAAATCAGTGTTGTAATCTTAGTTATCAACGTTCAGCCCCCATAAGAACTTGGAAAGAACTTTGCTCCCAGAGGAGCATTGGTCAACAAAAAGTTAAAAATAGTACAAAACATATAAAAAAATCTAGACAAGGCGCAAATAAACAACCGACCTCTTCACCTTTGTCATGATGGAACGCAAAGTCAGCATCAAGACAATTTACAGAATCCAAAACAAAACGAGAAAAAACTATCCCAGCCTAGAAACGAAGAAGTCCATTATCATTTTAAAACCATTCGAAATACAACAACTATCACTTTAGTATAGCAAAAAAGTGTTACGTAATGTTCCAGTCTTTTAAACGGATATTAGGATTGGGTATGTCGATCATGATATACCCCTTAAAGGGTGTTTTAAATGTAGTTATTACCTACATAGTTTCCCCTGAACGAAGTTTGAGCACATGTAGAGATTTCTTGACATCACAATTACATACGTGCACGTACATACATATATATCTCAAAAAAGCAGGCTACCAAAAGAATGAATATATAAGGATTATTTACAAAAAACTTTAAAGATTTAGACCTTTAAGGTTTATTGATTAAATTATTCTGTGAATTGCATTTGAAAGGAATAAAATCGAACATAACAAAAGGGCAAAAATTACAAATCAGACTCAGCTTGGCTTGGTTTGTATTTGAAACTATGTTCTTGACAACCATAAAGAAAATGTTTTGTCGTCGTAATGGTAAATCTTTAAAAATGTTAATAAATTCCTTGGAAGTGGCATCGGGTCACGAGTGGATTCTGATAGAGTATAGTTTAAAGAAAAATTTAAAATTGTTAATCGTTACACAGCAAAGTTTCTATACTAAGGGCCATTATTATATGTGTTCTTTTACTATCTGATGGATTTGAAAACGCAAAATAAACCAATTTGGAGGCATTTAAAATATACTTTTTACGTTGAAAGTTAATGCCAAGAAGCTCTTCCTTGAAATTCAACCTCACTTTTAACTTTAAGTTAAGCGGAATGCTCTAAATGTGATCGGTAAATACAAACTATAACAAAAGAAGACTTGTAATAATGGTGGTAAGGTGATGACTTTTCGACTATATGAAGGTATCTCACTTTGAACCGAATGCATCTCTTTGAAAAAAAAGCGTTGACGAATTTTTTATTGAAGAAAATTAACAAGAAATAAAAGGAATGTAGTACGAAACTCATAAAATCTCCTAAATTTATGCTTAATTGCTCTTCAGGTTCTTTTATGGTAGCTACTCCGTTTACTTTCACTTTGAAGGGAAAACCCTAAAGCTTAAAAGACTATGGGTCAAAACACTGAACTTGCTGCATAAACTAACAAAACTTCTGGAAGATTACTGGTGGTGCAGAAGAAACATAACGTTGATTTATTTAAGGAAATGTCGATAGGTCAAACAATAGCAGAAGGACTCCAGAATATTTTAGATGTGTTCAACCTGTGGGGGGATCAATTGTGATCATTTTTACCGATACACCAATTATTAATGCCAGCTAGCTTGAATACCAGGCGATGTAGTTCACCTCAGAAAATGTTCGAAGAAAAAGGTCACCACACACTCAAATTTAGCATTATGTGCTGATCACGATCTTCGCGTTCCATGATGTACTTATTTGTGCAGGATTTGATGGGCAATTATGATCAATTGAATGAAGCCTTCAGTAATCGTAAATCTGAGATTATAAAAACAGGCGGCTACAGAGATGACATGTGGAAGTTTCTCTTCCACCTCAGTAGTGTAACTTTTGTACATTTTTAGCAGATCCCAAATATCGGCAATACTCGCTGGAACTCTCTTGGCATTCTAGCTCTCTTGGCCTGAAATCTAATACAGGTTCCGTAAAATCGGTTCATTCAATTCTTTCTTTCATATTTTGGTGACAAAATTCGTCAGGATTTCATCTTTGCTTGTGAGAAAAAGGAAGAGCTTACAGAGCCTGGCACTCAACAGATCTAAGAAAAAGCGTAAAGTTCTTGGAAGCCTGTGGGCACCACGGTTGACATATATGGGCTCATCCGCTGCCGTCCCTACTGCTTAGTTCGCCATAACAACGCAGATATCTGTAGACACTATTCCCCAAGTACTTCGAGTTGGCTCTTACAGATATTTTGGTAGAGCTGTAGGTATTTTTTCCATCTCCTAAATTTATGCTTAATTGCTCTTCAGGTTCTTTTATGGTAGCTACTCCATTTACTTTCACTTTGAAGGGAAAACCCTAAAGCTTAAAAGACTATGGGTCAAAACACTGAACTTGCTGCATAAACTAACAAAACTTCTGGAAGATTACTGGTGGTGCAGAAGAAACATAACGTTGATTCATTTAAGTAGACAGTGGGTGAGGTTGTCGATTGTCCTCAATTGGAGAAAAAGGAAGTGAATAGGGTACAAGTAGAGGAAAAATAACTATGAACTATGTCGTCAAGCCCCGGAATGGAATGGTATGGAATGGAATCCTCAAGGTAGCAGAATAAAGGAAGGCCTACAAACTCCTGAAAAAGAAGTCTGGTGAAGGTGTAAGAATCCACCGGAAAATCATTAAGTGAAACAAAATTAATATCAAATGAAAGATTATCTTGGAGTATGTTTGCAGAAGCCCTATGCTCCTCAAGGGTTTAAGCGGAACTCACAAGAATTCATTTCTTACTCATGAGCTGATCATTGGATCATTGGTCAATTGTTCTGCACTGAAGATTTTGTATAACTATCTGTAGGTGCCACCGTGGTGCAATGGTATGCACACCCGCCAGTCAACATCAAAATTTTCTACGGTGGCAAAATACCCCTCAGTAATATTGGCGACATTTCCTGAGTGTTTCAGCCATGTAAAACTTCTCTACATAGTGGTGTCTTAAGACACGCCGTTCGGACTCGGCGATAAACAGTGGGTCCCATATCATTGAGCTAATATGAATCGGGGTGCACTCATTGATATGAAGTCTCCCCTGTCCCGTATGGGATGTTTGTGGAACAATTATATATTACTATCTGTAGGTCTGAATGAGTGCCCAAAAACTCTAAAAAAAAAATAAATCGTCAATAAGTATTGCCAGAATCAATCAGTGTTGGGAAGGTGCGATTAAAGTTGTGCAAGATTTTTGCAGCAGGAGTCTGGAAGAAATACATATGTATAACGAAAATTATGGACACAGCCGGATTATTCCATGGGGTGTTATCATGTTCAAAAAAGATAAACTTTTGTGGAGGAGGTACCGAAAGGAATGCACCGATATCGCCGATCTTCGAACTTGATACAAGTTAGAAAAAAATAATTCGAGAACTAAATCCGTTAATTATTTCATTTGCTTAAGCCAGACAGGCATTGCTACATCGACCCAAATTATCTGAAACGGATTTCACCCTAAAAATTCTTGTACAGATTTCCTTTAAATGACTTTAAATTACAGGCGTAATTTAAGGTCTAACGGTTTTAGATTTTGTTTCCGGCAAATGCAACAACTACAGCACAGTGAATATGGACACCACAAGTATATAAATACATACGTGATGTTTATTAGGCACAGAAAAAAGAAAGAAATGCAATATTTAAAATACTTCACAATTACTGCCAAGGTCGACAGACTTTAGTTTCATTTTTAAAATATATTTGGGGTTGGTTTTTGGGGATTAAAAAAAGTTATCAAGATGATCTAACAATTCACTACACTCGTTCGCAAAACAAGTATTAGTGATGTCAAAAAAATGTAATGGCGTTTCTATTATCGATATTGACAAGTTTGCCATCGAAGGTATCAATGTCCATAGAGGTTGGCCCACCGGTAGAGTTTGCGGGCGCCCCCGCGACGCTTTTGGGTCGAGTCTCGACATGCTCCCCCCTTTGCACGAGTGCAACCTTTATTGTACTCGCCAGCTCCTTCAGTCACCATTAATTTTTTGTTGGTCACCGTAGGAGTTTTTAAAGCTTTCGGTCCAAGCCTGGTTAGCCTAAAGACTGAGGATATTAAAGGCATTTGCGGCAAAATCGTTTTAACTTTAGAGGGAGAAGTGCTGATCTCCACTTCGAACTTTATCCAAGATCTAAGAAATATTACCATAGGTAAAGTTTGGAAGAATGCAGTATCCGCTTCAAAAGTTGTCATGCTCACCATTCACTATATACTGGTGGCCGGAGATTTTGCAGCATTCGGTCCATCACTTCAATGAAACGCGTACCATCGTAATAAGAGCCGCAAGGGAAAGGTGTTGCAAAAAATTCAAAACGATTATAGAGAGTGAAAAATGTTGAATGTTTGTGTGGAAGGTACAACCTCATCCATGTCTGGTAGAATATTAGGATTCACAAAGTGTGGACCAAATCGATTATTCCTTCGAGTGTTATCGTACTCAAAATTTTAGAGAAAAATGCTCAACTCTTTTTTGGGAGATACCCGAAGTAGTGGACCGATTGGCTCATCTATCTTCGTACTTAAACTAAGTCTAGACAAAATATTACGAGGTCAAGAGTGACAGTTTGTCACGTAAACGTTCTTCATGCTTTCGATATTTAAAAAATATTCCTCTCATAAAGAAAGAATTTTCAGTAGTGTCTCTACATTTCCCACAAAATCCACCCATTGTTGTTAGGTTTTAACTGATGATGCTTGATGGTTGTGTCAGCTTGCATTAAAAAATTGTTTTTGACTTTTATACCCTACACCACACAGTGTTAAGGGGTATTATGTCTTTGTGCATTTGTATGTGACATACAAAAGGAAACGAAATAGACCCACAGTCCCTTTGGGGGATATACATATAATCACTTTCTGAGTCGATTTATGCGTGTCCGTCCGTCTGTCCATGTATTTTTGTTCGCAACATACAGGTCGCATTTTTTGTCCGATTCAGCTGAAAATTGGGGACTACAACTTTTTTAGCCATAGGAAGAACGCTATTGCTTTTGGTGAAAATCGGTTCAGATTTGGATATAGCTCCCATATATATTTTCGCCCGATTTCACGTATTTGCTGCACCAAACACGCTATATATGTCCGATTTCGATGAAATTTGGAATGTGTGACTGAATTCAGTCTAGAAATAAATGAGCCAAATTATATCAATATCGGTTCAGATTTGGATATAGCTCCCATATATATGTTCGCCCGATTTCACGTATTTGCTGCACCAAACACGCTATATACGTCCGATTTTGATGAAATTTGGTATGTTTGACTGAATTCGGTCTAGAAATAAGTGTGCCAAATTATATCGAAATCGGTTCCGATTTGGATATAGCTCCCATATATATTTCACGTATTTTCTGCACCAAACACGCTATATATTTCCGATTTCGATGAAATTTGGAATGTGTGACCGCATTCAGTCTAGAAATAAATGTGCAAAATTATATAGAAATCGGTTCAAATTTGGATATAGCTCCCATATATATTTTCGGCCGATTTCACGTATTTTCTGTACCAAACACGCTATATATTTCCGATTTCGATGAAATTTGGAATGTGTGACTGAATTCGGTCTGGAAATAAATATGGCAAATTATATCAAAATCGGTTAAGATCTGGATATAGCTCCGATTTATATTTTACATATTCACAGTGGTGTAGGGTATCATATAGTCGGCCCCGTCCGACTTTGATCCTTTCCTTGCTGGTTTTATATCAATCGATTGCTATTTATACCCTACACCACACAGTGGTAAGGGATATTATGTCTTTGTGCATTTGTATGTAACATACAAAAGGAAACGAAATAGAACCATAGTTCCTTTTGGGGATATACATATAATCACTTTCTGAGTCGATTTATGCATGTCCGTCCGTCTGTCCGTCTGTCCATGTATTTTTGTTCGCAACGTACAGGTCGCATTTTTTGTCCGATTCAGCTGAAAATTGTAGACTACAACTTTCTTAGCCATAGGAAGAACGCTATTGCTTTAGGTGAAAATCGGTTCAGATTTGGATATAGCTCCCATATATATGTTCGCCCGATTTCACGTATGTGCTGCACCAATCACACTATCTACGTCCGATTTTAATGAAATTTGGAATGTTTGACTGAATTTGGTCTAGAAATAAATGTGCAAAATTATATAGAAATCGGTTCAGATTTGGATATAGCACCCATATATATTTTCGGCCGATTTCGCGTATTTGCTGCTCCAAACACGCTATATACGTCCAATTTTGATGAAATTTTGAATGTGTGACTGAATTCGGTCTACAAATAAGTATGCCAAATTATATAGAAATCAGGTCAGATTCGGATATAGCTTCCATATATTTTCGGCCGATTTCACGTATTTTCTGTACCCCACACGCTATATATGTCCGATTTCGATAAAATTTGGAATGTGTGACTGAATTTGGTTTAAAAATAAATGTGCCAAATTATATCGAAATCGGTTCAGATTTGGATGTAGCTCCCATATATATGTTCGCCCGATTTCACGTATGTGCTGCACCAATCACACTATCTACGTCCGATTTCAATGATATTTGGAATGTGTGACCGAATTCGGTCTGGAAATAAATGTGCTAAATTATATCAAAATCGGTTTAGATCTGGATATAGCTCCGATTTATATTTTACATATTCACAGGGGGGTAGGGTATCATATAGTCGGCCCCGCCCGACTTTGATCCTTTCCTTACAGGTTTTGCGTTTTATTACCGCACAACAACTTATTATCTTAAATATCGTCGCTATTCTGTAAAAATGAGTAAAAAGTATTCTGGTATCTCATTTAATTTTCGTAAATGCAACAAACTCTTATCTTAATTTCCAGGCGAAACGGCTGAAGCTAGGATCTTGCAATTTAGAGTGAAGGTTTCTAATGGTGATTAGGTGTGTGATAAGGTAGGGTTTTTGAAAATTCGTACTAGAAGGGTTAAAATAGTACATACTAAAATGTACTTAAAATTGTACGATTTGAAAGGCAAAACGGCTGGATCTAGAATCTTGAAATTTTGGGTGAGGGTTCTTATTAAAGTGTAGGTGTGTATGTGGATTGGAAGATATGCGCCTGAAAAAAAAATATTCATCTTGATATCAAGGTCTCGAGGCTGTGGGGTTCATAACCGATTTTGACCTTAAAGATGACGTTTTATAAATTTCATATATCTGCAATATTTGTTCTTTATGGCATGAGTTAAATCTTTGCCCTTGGGAGTAAATCAAAATTCTTAACGGTTTGGAAGATATCAGCCTGAGAAAATTATCCCTTTTGGCAAGAAGGCTTCAAGACTTTGGGCGACTTTAAATTCGAAAGTGCAAGAGCTAGCGACAATCGCCTGGACACGTATCTCCTCTTTTTTGGTCTTCTATAAGGCTGCAGTGTCAGAATATGGTTAATTTGTTTATGTTGCACTGTGTTATTAATATTATTGTTAATGCAACAAACTCGTATCTCAATAAATGCGTTTCGTGCTTTAACGGAAGATTAATATATTATTACTTCTAATATGTGTATCTTTCGGCCGTCTACTTAATTTACAATTAACAAGTAAGAATGGCGTTAAGTTCGAATGAGCCGAACTTGTTATACCCTTAGTATTATTACTACTACCCTAATATCAATTCCCTAATAATTGCCTTTTACACTTTTACCCAAACACCGATTTTTAAAAAGATAAATCGTTTTTTATCTGTCCTGAGAAGTAGTATTTTTTAAGATACGAGGTTGTGAAAGTAAGACATCGATATTTGGGTTTTTTTAATACTCGAACAAAGAAACAATTGGCTTATGCAGAGATTTATTCTATACATTGTCTTAGTGAAGCCGTATCGATTGAATCATTTACTCAACAAAACAAATTGTTTGCACTTGCAAACTTATAATATTACCTCCGTAATGCTGGTTGTCAACTTTACTATTGTTTGTATTACTGATCCATGATTTAACAGGCCAAGAAATCTTAAACAATCCTGAATAAAACTACTCTTTCATACAAATATAATTTATAAACGCTGGAAGCATACAAATATGCGGGACGACAAATAAAGCAATAAAATGTCCCAACTTTATCCATCCGATTCAAACACATGTGTAATTTTGTTAACTAAAAGATTAAATGGAAATCCCACAACGTAAATTCCAACCGAACATTTAACAAGCTGCCGAGAGTAGACATTGCGAGGCAGGGGAGATGTATGAGCAAAGTTGTCCCTGGGCTGATTTGATATTTGCAAACACACCTATAAGTCAAAATTGACATTTATCCCCCCACACAAACTGTGTAAGACAATAGAATCAGTTGAGAGTGGGCGGAGGAGAGAAAATCCCCTTGGACAATAAACTTTTCTGGTGGCGACGTGGTTTTAACCTCAGCAAACTATTGTTGTTTTATTTCTATTTTAGTAATATATTGATTTGTGGATGCCAGTGCTAGTTTAAATGTGTGTGCGTGTGGGTGTTCTTTTCTGTTTGTTTTACTACTCGTCGTATTACCTTTGTTTGCACTTGGAATCATTTCGATTCGAAGCAAACCCCAAAAAGGTAAAATTTCCTCAAATAATGTGAGGATGGCATTTCTGTGAAAAAGATTTTCCACAAAAAATGCTCAATTTATTTTTGAACTGAGAAATTTTCCTATATTTATGTGAAATGTTGTTGTGAATGTATTTGTTTTAGTACGTGTGTGTGCGTCTGACTAAATGAATGAAAAGTTATAAGCTTCAGAAAGTAAATGTATTTGCAAATACTTATATACATATGTATGTATATAAATTTAATGTATATGTATGTGTATAGTTGTTGGGGGTTGTGAGTGTGTCTGTGTCCACATTAACTCATTCATATGTATTTAAACAAACATGAAATGATGAATGGTTTTTATGGTTTGTTTGGCCTGATTTCCTGCCTTCTGTCTTCCTGTGGTGTCTTTCGTTTACACTGTCATACAATATTTTACTACTACTTGGTCTTTCGTAGAGATGAATTGTGTGGTCAAAGTTTGTTTTAGAACTTGATCGTTTTACGCCAACATTAAACATATGTATGTGAGTACATTTGTATAGACATTACATAAGAAAACTTTGTAGCAAATGAAGAAATGGATGGATTTCATGTTTACACATGAAATTGGATTTTTGCATTAGTTATGCAAGTTTGAAGTTAAATTTCTCTCGAAAAATAAGGAAAAAAGTAAAGTTCATACTTCAATGTGTGCGTGAATTATTATTAGAAGTGTGCTGCTGTTTCGACATATGTGTAAGTGTATTTGTACGTATTTGCACAATCTAAGTGTTTCAGTTTCAGGAAAGTTGTAAGTGCTTTTGAAATAAATCACTCTTCTATGCCGATATGTGGTACTCTTCAGATACAAATACAACAAAAATGCAAAAATTAAATACGGAGAAACGGACAATCATTTTGACGAAGCTCAGTCATAACATACAGACTCAAAATTGTGTATCTTTCGGCCTTCTACTTAAATTACAATTAACAAGTAAAAACGGCGTTAAGTTCGTATGAGCCGAATTTTTTAAACCCTCCACAACAACAGTCTTGAAGTAAATTTGAACAATTAGTAATTGCTAACTAATAATATCTAATAAAATCGTATGTGATGATAATCACTTTATTCTGATAATTTCCTGTGTGGAAGTTTTCTACCAATTGAGATTGCAAAATACCAACTTTAAAAGAGCACGGTGCTCTTGAACCAACTTTAAATGGAAGATGCTTACATCTGGGATGTTTTATGCGGATTCTGAAACTACAATGTTCATAGAGGAGAAAAATCAATAAACCAAAAAAAAAAAAAATCGCCGGAGCGCTTTTTAAATAAATCGCGGTCAAAGTTCACATTTTTAGAGTTTTTTAGGTTTTCAGGATTTTGCTCGGAAACCGCAAGTCCTATCGAAATGGGATACAAGAGCAAATATTGTAGCTGTGAAAATTATCTACATGATTGAACTTTATAATATTTTCGTAAGTTGTACATTTTTTGAGATATAGAAGTTCACATTGGGACAATGCACTGACTGATCGTCTCCTTATAGAACAATGTCGTGACTGCAATTTCCCAACTTAAACTTATATATCTAAAAATTATACAACCTAGGAAAAAATTTCGAAAGCCAATTTTGTAGAGAATTTTAACAGCTATAAGATTTTATCTAGTCCCATCTCGATAAGACTTACCGTTTTCAAGCAAATCATGAAAACCTAACAAAAACACCTAAAAATGTAACCGAACTTCTATATCTCAATAATGGTGAAACCTAGGAACAAATCAAAACGGTCAATCCTCTAGAAAATTTACACAGCTACAACATTTTCTTTAGATACATTTCCATAGGATTTACGGTTTCCAAGCAAAATCGTGAAAACCTAAAAAACACCTAAAAATGTGAACTTGGACCGCGATTTATTTAAAAATCCCTCCAGCTATTTTTTCGTGTTTTTGGATTTTTCTCATCTATGAACATTGCTGTTTCAGAATCGGCGAAAACTTCCCAGGTGTATTCGGTTTTGATATAAACTTAGTTAAAGCGCACCGTACATTACATTGTTTTATAAGGAGGCGATACAGTCAGTGCATTGTCCCAATTTGAACTTCTATATATCAAAAATGGTAAAACCTAAAAAATTATCATAAAGGTCAATCTTGTAGAAAATTTTCACAGCTACAATATTTTCCTAATCCCATTTCGATAGGACTTTCCGTTTCCAAGCAAAATCGTGAAAACCTAAAAACCCTAAAAATTTGAACTTTGACCGCGGTTTATTTAAAAGCGCTCCGGATTTTTTTTTTGGAATGTTTTATACCCCCATCGAAGACTAATTACAAAATTTTAGCCATTTCAGTGGTATATTGAGGATAAACCCTTGAAAATAGCGAAAATCTGGAGGTACCTTTCTATGAGGGCTATTCATATAGGGTTTCATGAAGACGTGGACTTATACCGACTGATTTCAGGTGGAAAGTTTTATACCCTCAACGAATACTAAATTCCAAATTTCAGCCATTTAGGTGTGATATGGTGGCCACAACCTTCAAAATACCAAAAATCTGGAGGTACCGTTCTATGGGGGCAATATAAAAACGTGGACCCACAAATTTCAGGTGGAACGTCTTATACATACAACGAAGATTAAATACCAAATTTCAGCCATTTCGGTGGGATATTGATGGCGCAGCCTTCAAATTACCAAAAATCTGGATGCACGGTTCTATGGGGGCTATATGAAAATGTGGTTCTATACCGACAAATGTTAGGTGGAAAGTTGTATGACCACAACGAAGACCACATTCCAAATGTCCACTATTTTGGTGCGATATAGAGTTCACAACCTTTAAAATACCGACAATCGGGAGGTATTTCAACAGAGAGCTCTACAAACCAAAATTATTATCCAATCTATAAGGGAATTTTATTTAAATTTAATTTCAAAAACGAATTAAGATTTTGATATTGCCCCATTATGCATATTTGGCCAATTTTATGTGACTAGCATGTGCCCGCTACTTCGTTAGCGAAAAGTTCACATTAATAGAAAATGGGATGCAAACAGACATTTTATTTACCCCACTCATATTTTGAAAATTTATAAAGTAAAATATGACAAATTTGTTCAAATTACAAAATCCTTATGACGGGTTTCTGTAATACGATTCGAATTAAAATTCTTTCGTATTAATACCACACCAAATTTCAGAATCCCAATTCTATCCGTTCACCCTATACAAAATTTAGTGATTTTTGCAAATTATTTAAACCTAAGCACCAGTAGTGACCCTAATATCAAAATTCCAGCTTTATCCTTTCCAAGTTGTACCAAATTTAGTTCCATTTATTACTTTCAGTACGATTATAGTACTTATAGTTCTTAAACGACCTCATTATCTCAACACCACTCACCAATAGTTACCATATTGCCAAATTTCGGAATTCCAGATATATTCCATTCCACGCTTATAGTTTTCTCCTCATATCAACATATCACCTGTGACCCAGTTCTACCCATTCATCTAATACCAAAATTATTCCATATGATGTACCATTTAGCATTTTTCGTACACTTAGAGTACGCATTTTCACAATTTCAGAATTCCAGAAAGACCTAATACCAAATGTTGTACGATGTATTAATTTCGTCCCCTTATGGTAAAAATTTTCATAACCACCTCCATATCTCAACCCCACACACCATCGTTGTATTGGGTGTACCATTTAGTACCTTTCCCACACATAAGTACGAATTTCCAAATGACCAGCTATCCATTCACCCAAATTCAAATTGTTCCAAATTTAGTACCATTTAGTACGAATTTCCAAAACTCCCTCCATATCCCAATTCTACACTCCAACAGTAATCTTAAACCCAAATTTCAGGATTCCAGCTCTATTCGTTCCTCCAAATTCAAATTGTACCAAATTTAGTACTTTTCGTAACCATAAGTACGAATTTCTGAAACTACCTCCATATCTCAAACCTATACTACAACAGTAATCCTAATTCCAAACTTCAGGATTCCAGCTCTATCTGTTAACGCAAATGTAATTTGTATAAAATTTAGTACCATTCAGTACCTTTCGTAGACAAACCATCTCCTTATATTAACCCTAATTCCCATACTTGATTATTATTCCAATTTTCAAGTTATTTGCTCTATCCGTTCACATAATACCAAATTGTACCAAATTTTGTACATTTTAGTACTTTCCATATATTTATAGTTCGAATTTCCGAAAACCCTTAGGTACATCTATCCTGCACACCATAAGTGACCCTCATTCCAAATCTCGGGATTCTAGCTCTACCCGAACCCCCAATACAAATGGTACCATTTTTGGTACTTTGCGTACCTTTCTAGTCGGAATTTCTAAAAACCTAACCTTATCTGACACCTTCGGATCAGGAGGGACCTCACACAAAACTTCAAGCTTCCAGCTTCAGCTGTTTGACCTTAATTCGAAATTCCAGGATCCCGTCTTTATCCGTTCAACCAAATCAAAATTGTACCAAATTCGTTCATCCAAATCAAATTCGACCAAATTTAGTACCATTTAGTACTTTTCGTACACATTTTCAAAACCACCCCTTATATCAGCCCTACTCCCTTTCTTGATTCTCATTTCAAATTTGAAGATTCCAGCTCTATCCGTTCACATAATACAAAATAGTACCAAGTTTAGTACCAAGTTTAGTATTAGAAATAGAAGTGTACTACACTTCTATTTCGAATTTCTAAAAGCCCTGTTGTGCATCTATCTAGCTCTTCTCTTTTGTCTAATACAAAGGGTACCATATTTAGTACCTTTTAGTACTTTTCGTACCGTTCTAGTTCGAATTTCCAAAAACCCAACCTCATCTGACACCTTCGGACCAAGACTGACCCTCACCCAAAATTTCGAGATCCTAGCTTCAGCCGTTTGGTCTGGGCGTTGATGAATCAATCAGTCAGTCAGTGAGTCAATCACTTTACTCTTTTATTAATATAGATTCGGGCTCTAGAGTAGTTAAATTAAAATCGGGTCGATTTTCAAAAATTTGGGTACGATATTTGTAAAATGTTCTCATCGATTGGAAATAAAATCACTCATGGGGCGGGTTAACATTAGCCGATCGCCATGAAATTTCATATTTGAGTTTTCATGGATCAAATGGAAAAAAATTGTTCAATAAAAAAGTTGCTTATTTGGTCATCCTAATATACACTTTCGTAGATCACAAATGTACCATATCGAAATAATGGTTTTAGGACTCAAGTATGTTTGGACGAAATCCGTTTCAGACAATTTGAAGTCCATCTAGACATTACTGTTCGTCTGTCTGGCTGGCTCGTGCGCATGATAACTCCCGAACGGGTCAACCGATTTTATCCAATATTCGAACCTTGTAATACATATTTCAGGCAGATATAGATCAGCTTCGAATATGGACAATAACGGTCCATCCACACAACATTTTAAAATTTTTCGCACAAGTGCAATTTAAGGTAAAGTATGTAATTGCCGCAGCAAGTCCATACTTCCCGAGACAATAGCCCAAAAGCTCTATTAAAACCTGCCGGCACCAACTAAAATTACAAACCGAAAGTGTACACAAATTTCTTCGAAATGTGCATCAAGTTCCATGAAGATCTCCTCCCTTACCAAAGTTCAACATTAGATGGAATTGTCGGTACATACCTTCATGTACCTCCTGTGAAAAATTAAATCACTTTTGCGATATAGGCAATTTCTCGGATGGTATGGCTGATGGTACAATTCTGTCGGCAATTTTGAATACGATGTTTTGTGATCAAATGTGCTACTTGGGTTTTCCATCGGTGTCTTGGGCTTCCCTTACCGCACATACCACCGCAAGGATTATATGCATACGCCTTTACAGTGGAGCATCTGCACTCATTCTCATAACTTGACTTGTCGGTTTTCATTAGTTTTTTTCTCCGTAGAGGTATCATCCCAAGAATTTTTCCCTTTAATACACCAAGAGTTGCCTCATCTGCTTTCGCAAGCACCCATGCTTCAGATCAATACATTAGCACGACCCCTATCAGTGTCTTGTAGAGAGTGAGTTTATAGGAAGAGATGGTTTTGTTTTGCCATTATTAAAAAATTGGAAAAAATACTTTGGGATTATTTCTAAACTGTATTGTCTATTCAGGTCAAGAAATAAATTACCAAATCAGTTCATCAGAAATTTACGAATGATTCAGACTCGGCAGCATAATTTCTAAAGTTAAAAAATTGAAAAGGGATAGAAAAATAAAGAACAAATACTTTCATAATTAACATTTCAAAAATGCCAAACAATGCCCGAGCTGCAGCATGTGGTTTTGAAACTTATATTGAAACTTAAAGTGAAACAGGCTAAGTATGTTACAGCTTGTGCAAAGATGATTTGATGAGTTGCTCTGGGCCAAAAGTCAAACATTAAACTATCAACGCCCACAATGAACACAACTAACACCCAGCCATCCAATGCCACAACCGACAACTCAACGCCATTCATATTTCTTTGTGCTTATTTTGGGACTGAATATGTGTCTGTGTATGTATGTGTGTGTGAAGACACTTACATATATGCCGCTGGCAAATGGAAAACAAATCAGTTTGACTGGTATTCATTATGAACGTTCGTTCTACAACTTTGGCTGGCTTTGAATTGCCATTCCACCATCATTTACGGATATATGGATGGATGAGTGAATATTATGAAGCGAGAAGCTTTCCATGAAAATGAATTGAATGGCAAACACCATTCATCATAAGAATCAATAATAATCTAGCTTTTTTTGTATTCGCATTCGAAGAATTTTATGTTGTCCTCACTTTACCCTTTATTTATAGCAGCATGTAAGCCACGGCATGGGTGTTTGCCGATCTTCTTAAAACAATAAATACCACAGCACCATCGAAACAGTTAATGCCACCGCAAACGTCCCATTGTCAATGAAAAGAAATGAATTGAAATTTCAATTAAAAAGAATAAATGAGTAGTGAAAATGGGAGATTCTCAAATCGATCAATATTACATAGGAAGGTAACCTAAATTGAGGCAGCAAAATTCGCCTCTTATTTTTAAAATTTTTAATTTATTTTTGTATATATGGGTCCTGATTTCACACATTTTCAAGGTTTTAGGCGCATTTTCCTCCCGAATATTTCGGTATTTCGAGTTTAGTATTGACATTAAATCTACCTGCCAACATTATTTGAACATATTTCCATGTTTTGTATTTAGCATAGGAATTAAAACGTGTTTTTCTCGAAATGGCATTTTGAAAATGGTGCCAACTCTAGCTCGTAAGAATAGCGTTAAGTTTGGCCCGGCCGAACTTGGTATACCCTCCACCACGAGTTGTATTGAAGTAAAATGGAACAATTACTTTCCTTTCGTTTATGAAGAAGACTAATTACCAAATTTCATGGACCTATACCGACAAAATTAGAGGGGAAAGTTGAATACATCCAACGACGAACAGTAAATACCAAATTTCAGCCACTTCGATGGATTATTGTAGCTATAACATTAAAAATACCAAAATTCGGGAGGTACCGTTCTATGGGGGCTATATTAAGGCGTGGACCTGTACCGACAAATTTCTAGTGGAAAGTTTTATTCCAACAACAACGACAAATTTCAGCCATTTCAAAATTCCGAAAATCTTGAGGTACCGTTCTATGGGAGCTACATAAAGCGTAGACACCGTATACCGACAAATTTCATATGTAAAGTTTTACACCACAAATGAAGACTCAATATCAAATTTCCCTCATTTCTGTGGAATATTGAGACCACAACCTTCAAAATACCGAAAATCGGGAGGTACCGTTCTATGGGGGGCTATATGAAGGCGTGGACCTATACCGACAAAATTCTGGGGGAAAGTTTTATGCCCCCCAGCGAAGACTATATAACAAAAATTAGTCATTTCGGAGGAATATTGAGGCCACAACCTTCAAAATACCGAAAATCGGGAGGTACCGTTCTTTGGGGGGCTATATGAAGGCGTGGACCTATACCTACAAAATTCTGGGGGAAAGTTTTATACACCCAGCGAAGACTAAATACCAAACTTTAGCCAGTTTGGAGGAATATTGAGGCCACAAGCTTCAAAATACCGAAAATCGGGAGGTAACTTCTATGGGAGCTATATGAAGTCGTGGACCTATACCGACAAAATTCAGGGGGAAAGTTGTACACCCCCAACGAAGTCTAAGTACTAAGTCAGTCATTCATTTCGGTGTGATAATGAAGCTAAACCCTTAAAAATACCGAAAATCGGGTGGTACCGTTATAAGGGGGCTATATCAAAACGTGAACCGATATAGCCTATTTTCAATGCCAAACATCCTGGGAGTAATAGAAACTTCTATACCAAATTAAAAAGTTCTATCTTAAAAATTGCGAGCTGTATCTTGATTTCAACAGACGGTTGGCGGACGGATAGACAGACATGGTTATTTCGTCTTAGAAATGTATCCTGATCAAGAATATATATATACTTTATAGGGTCTCCGATGATCTTTCGATGTGTGACAAACGAAATGACACATTTAATTATACCCTCCATATCATGGTGGAGGGTATAACAAACATTTTTGCCCCTTTAACGACCACAAAATCGTTAGTTTTTTAGGCCAAAAATTTAATATTTGACTCCTTCTGTCCACCATTTCCGTAAAAACAAGTACTTTTTTTAAATCGATCTATAAAGGACTAGATCTTAATCGTCTAAATAAGCTCACAATAACATATGAGACGATCGATTCATTAGTTTTCAAGCTAGATTTGCCACCGCAAAACGCTTTAAAATGTACTTTTTCAGATGCAAGAAAATCTATCAACAAATTTTGTAATTTTCTTCGAAAAAAAAATCATGAGAAATGGAATTTATTGCGCTTTACAACTGGGGATTACCCCTTAACATACGTCATACAGTGGTTCAAAATAGTTTTTTCCTGGTCAAAACTCTGTAACTTTTAAAAGGATGGAGAAATTTTTTTACCCATGTAACTTAAAAAACTAAAATAAAAAAGTTTTAAACGAACGGAACGGGTACAAAAGTATATACTCGTATGGACTGAAAGAGGACACTCTCGTACATTATTCTGCGAAAATGGAACTTTGTTCCAACAGAATCATAATTTAATTCTTCTGTTTAAATAACAACAGCACCCTTTAAAGAGTAAAGTGACACTTTTAGTCAACGAGACCTCCTTTTTCTTAACACAACCTATAGATACGTTTTACATGATTGAAAAATTATTAGAAAATGTAAGGCTAACGGATTTTGCACCGCTCTATCCTGGGAATCGAACGTACCTTGCACCCATATACTTTCTAAGGCTCGTCGATTGTAAAATCCTTCTTATAGCCCTTCTTGATTAGTAACTCTCGCTGAAAATGTTCGCCGTTTCTCCACTAAATCCCTTGTAAAGGGATATTCTTCCCAGTTTTTAAGGTGTCCAATATTTCCCGTGTCGACTATACTACTTTTCCTTGTATCTAGTGTCCCATCATTCATTTAATCATTTTCCCAACTACAAATTTATTATGAAGTCATATACATATGTATAATATAAATATAATTGCATCATCTTACAAAAAAATATCGCAAAAATAAATTCAAATGTCAAATTTGACAGCATAAGAGAGAGAGAGAGAGAGAGAGAAAGTCAAGATTGCCTTTGGCCACAATGTCAAACCAACATTTACGTCCTTTCTGCTTACATTCGCCTTCTCTACGATGGCATCAACAATTTTCATACTCAGCATGCACTACGGAATACATTCAATTCCATTTACGAGAAGAAGAAGAAGTAGAAACATCAATGATGCTGTCATTGGTTTTGGCCATCCTTATCATTGGCACCACCACCATCGCTCGCCATCAGTGCAATCGTAAAGTTGGCAACATTTTTTGTAATCATCGATATCAGCCTTCAGTTCAGTTTAATATTGTAACTTTTTTAATTATTTTTCTTTCCCTTACGTATTACTATTACCAGAGGCAATGCAAACAAACATTCCATTGCTCCAACAATCATGACCGATGCTATCCACATCAACCGTAAAATAAATCCGACCACCTACTCTATCCCCACCACATTCATTTGCGTTTTTCACTTGAGCTTCGTCGATTGATTTGGTTTGATTTTCATTGTTTGTTTGCGTTTTTTGTTTTCTTTGTGTTGGTTGCATTTCCTGCTGCTGTTGTTGCTGTAGTAGGGTTTCATAGTGTGATTTTGTTGTTATTTTTTGTAGTATTCCAAAATAAAAACAAAAAGTGTTGAAAGTGTTTCAATACTACAACTGAATGGGTATTATTATTGTTTTGCTGTTGATGTTTGAGTCACTGGGATTACACAGTTTGAACATTAGGCTGTAGCGAATAGAACGTATGCACGGTCTTTGGATTTTGTCTGTTATAAAATATTGTTTATAAGAAAAAAATAAAATTTACACTGAACTAAGGGTCAATACCAGATAGCAATTAAGAGAGAAAGTGATCATACCTCGAAATGTTTACCATACTTTGTCACACTCTCTATCTCTATTCTATTTGCCTTAGCCAAAATCCTTAGATGTCAGTGCTATTTGTTTTATATAATTTTTATTTTAATAAAAATTTCAAATAAATAAAAATATTCCACTTGTCAATCGAAACAAGATGCCTGTGGATTTAAGAAGCTATCAACTAAATTGTATGCCTCTCCGCTTTTTTTATATATAGTTTTTTTTTATATTTTATTCACATCAAATTGTACATATTATACAACCTAGTATATACATATAAATTACAAAAACAACAACTAAATCGGCGTTAGTCTGTTATTTGAATTTCTATCCACTCAATTGCAATAGAGGTAGATGTTTTATTTGTACCCACTGTGGTTGTTTTGTTATATTGCCATGTTTTCCTGTTTGTTGGTTGGTCGGTTGGTTGGCCGTACAGTCATCATTATTGTTGATGTTGTCGTCATTCTTGTTGCTGTTGTTGTTTCTACATCTTTGTTTGTTTAGTGGATCATGGTATTGCAACTTGCTTGTTGCTGCGGTTACGGCTTCATTAATGTATCAGTAGTTTTTGCGTAACAAGTTCACACATTTTGCCGTTGTTGTTGTTTGTTTTGTTGTTTTTGGCCACTATGGGCATATGTTTCCGCTTACCACCCTCCAGCATAATATACTGCATTTATTTTGCTAAAGCAAATGTTTTTTCTTCAGCTCCACTGTTTGTATTCATTTCGATTCCTTTCAATGTTGCCGTTTTTTTCCTACACTTTGGACTATTCAATTTCATTTTGCCCGTTGTCACGCCTAGTGAATCAAAAGTTGTTGCTTTTTATTGAAAACGGAGTTCTGTATGAAAATTGAGTTTTGACTTTTTCTGTGGCGTACTGCAAATTGCAATGGAAATCAGCACAGCCCCACATTTTAATTTCGCAGCTTAAATAAAAATTGTCACATTAAAGTTTATTTCAGGCGATGGGGGAAATGGAAAAAAGTGGTCAGTTGATTATGCAATTCGAGGGAATAATTGTAGATTTTTATATGTATGTACGTGGATTTAAATCTAATCTATCTTTTAAGCAATATTTTTTTTAGTAGATATGAATTAAGAGATTGGATATTAAGCTTTTACACCGCCTCAGAAATGTAAATTTAAGATAATTTGAGAGTATCGAACCTATACCGAAATGATACAATCAATTGCCACTTATGTCGCAAGTAAGATAGTTAGCTTTGGTTTAACGTATTATATCTGCTGAAAGAAGGCTTCGGAGTCGAGGTAAAAATTGCCTCAAGTATGTTTGGACGAAATGTGTTTCAGACAATTTGGAGTCGATCTGCCTGTCTGTCTGTTTGGCTGGAGCGCACGATAACTCTCAAACGGATGAACCGATTCGATTCAAATTTTTGCTTTCGTAATATTTTGTCCAAACTTAAGTTCCAAGGTGGGCTATATCGATCCACTCCTTCCGGTACCTCCCCCACAAAAGTTCGAAAATTTTCGGAAAATTTGTGCGAACTATAACTCTTGAAGCGAGTAACCGATTTGGTCCAAACGTTGCCCATTGTGAAATGTGTACCAGACTTAGATAAGGTTTCAATATGGACTCAATCGGTCCACTCCTTCGGGTACCTCCTACACAAAATTTCGGAAAAGTTCAGTTTAGGGCCATCCCTCGAATCGCTTAGATTTTTGTTTCAGCAACTTGTATTCACTGCCCCCCATACGACGGTACAAGTTTTATGAGGGGCAAGCCCATACTTCCTGAGAAAATAGCCTGAAAGTTGCAAAAACCCACTATGACACCGTGTGAGGTGATTGGAGCGCAAGATAGCTCTCGAAAAGATCTGCCGATTCGGTCCAAAATTTGGCCTTAGTAATATTTTGTCCAAACATAGTTTAAGTTTGAAGATAAGTCATATCGATCCACTCCTTCAGGTACCTCCCCCACAAAAGTTCAAAAATGTTCGGAAAATTTGTTCATACAGTAACTCTTGAAGGGAGTGGCCGAATTGGTCCATACTTTACACATCCTAATATATCTACTAGATATAGATCAGGTTCAAGTGTGGACTAAATTTGTCCAATCCATCGGTACCTCCCACACAAAATTTCGGATAAGTTGACTTTAAGACCTGCTATCGAATCGCCTCAATTACGATGGTAAACGTTTTTACAGGGGCAAGTCCATACTTCTTGAGCAAACATTCCGAAGCTTGTAAAAACCCCATATGGCACCATATGTAGTGGCTGGAGATCCACTTCCATAATGGTCAATGTAGATCCATTCCTTTTAGTATCTCCTCCGCAAAACTTTTGATCTCTAATCCTAATGAACATTTTTGTCGTTTCAAATTCCCAAAATTTTTAAAACCCTCTAAATACATACGTTTTTTGGGAAAAAATAGTTTCAATATATTCCGGCTGAGGGCATATCTCTGTCAGCAAAGCCGACTGATACTTTTTACTTGTTTTGAGGAGAAATCCATACTTCCTGAGATACATATCCAAAAGCTTTAAAACAACGAAAATGGCTAATGCAATTTTTGGTCTATCTTTTTAAATCGTCATAGTCCTTCCAAACATACATGCATCTAATTCGAACATGGTATATATGTGGCCACTGCTCCTGTAATTGCTTAATAAAAGTTGAAACGTTTTAACTTATGAAGAGATTAAAACAAGTAAAAAAATCGGTTCTTTGTGTTTATTTCAGCTCGAATCCATATTTTGTTGTATTCAAACATTTGAATTACATCAAAATGTTTTACAGTGGATATGAAACTGATTGAAATTGTGTTTTCCCCAATAATTAAGAAAGTTTTTAGATATTGTGGCCCGTTTTAGACGTACTAGCTTTCCGAGAATAGTATATTATATTTGGATTAAAGCTCAAAAGTGTTGCGGAGGAGGTACCTGAAGGAAACTATCTTTTCGATAGATAGCGCGCTCTCCAGTAATTTTATATGTCATACTATAGGTAAAAATGTAGCTAAAATTCTCAAAATACCTAATACCTAGAATTGTTAGAACAGACGGAGAAACCAGAATATATATACTTTATGAGATCGCAAATGAAATTTCGATGTGTTACAAACATGGTGGAAGGTATAAAAAACTACAGCTACCAACCAAAGTAATATTTTCTATGCACTCAGCCTTATGGGTACTGAGCTACGTCCAGAACATTCTCTTTCCGCTTGTAATAATGGAAATATTCTTCGGAGGCCCTATATAGCATATATCTTCTTGATCAACATAAAATTCTAAGTCGATATAATCATGGTCACCTGTCCTTCCGTCTGTCTTTTCATACATAATCAAAATTTTCAGGAGAGCGAAAACAATACATGTCGATGATTTTGTTTTGGTTTTTACAGTGTTTTGTTTAACTTGATTTGTTTCATGTCTGTTTATTTCAAATCTAGGAATTTCTTATATATTCATAGAGCATATCACAAATAATCGTTAGGAAAAACAAAGTTTCAGTTTTTTTATAAATGTATTTTTTATTAATTTTTTTAAAAACGTATCTTTGCTTGTGCGTTTTATTTTTTGAAAAAAGGCACATTTATACTGTGTGGTTTTCTATGAAAAAGAGAGGAAGAAAAGGAAACCACATGTACACTTGTGTTTTAAATAAGAAATTCTTAATTTAAAAGTGTTATCAGTTTTTGCAGGTGATAATCAAATAATAATCAAAAACGAAAATAAACTAAACAAAATCAAAATGTTCTTCATGCCAATATATTTTAGAATGGACGGTATTATAAATTATTCATTATCGATATATGTATGTATAATTCAATTTTAGAATTTAATGACTTATTATATAATTTAAAAAAATTAAGTTTCAGTGTTTTATTTAGAAATGCACTTAAAACTAAAAAATAATTTGTGGCTTAGCCTCAATATATGTATATATTCTTTCTCATGATAGAATCTCTCAAATAAAACGCTTGCCGTTTAATTTTGCCACCATTCATAATTTAAATGCAAGCGTTTTATTTGAAAGATTCTATCATGAGAATGAATATATTTATTGAGGCTAAGCGAAAATTATTTTTTAGTTTTAAGTGCATTTCTAAATAAAACACTGAAACTTAATTTTTTTAAATTATTTTTTATTTCAAAGATATAATATAATTTTTTAAACAAAAAAATTAAAATGTTTGTCAACGTGTGTGGTGTACGTTTTTTTTAACTCCAACCATTATTTATACAAAGAATCGCCAGGAGATGATTTTATTTCATTCGTCTAGGCCATATGAACCATAGTTCATTTCACTGGTACAATTATCTATTCCACTTATTGCTCTGCTCGGAGCTCTTGAACTTTTGCTTTGATCCTAGTAAAACAGAACAATTAAACCAAAATAATGAGTTCACCCGCTAACGAGAATACGTAGTGATTATTTTGCAATACAATTCAGAATTTTATTCATTAATGAACTTTTCACTTTTCATAAACAATAATCAAATTGTAAACATTAAATTCTGGTTGTAATACACAATTTCATATTGATTGCATACGTTAACTGACGAAATTTGTTTTTGTTTTGCATTCCAATTTCGTAAACATTCATCACATAACAGCAGGCATATAATTATTGTCTGTGACAAATCTCCGCTGTTGGAAACAATGCCACTTTGACCACAATCTTTTGCATACTGCCTCCAATTTCAGCATATCTGGAACAAAAACCACCAAATGAACAGAGAACACCTTTTCGAAACTTTTCATATATACTCACTTATGTTTATTAATTTGAGAAATTTTAATAAGAATTTTTTTTAATTATAAAGAGTTTCACTCCACACTTTGTTTCATCCCACGAATGATTTGTTTGTTTTTGTAATTCCCTCTCTATGACATTTCATTCATAAATACCTTCGTGTTTATAATATTCACCACCATAGTATTTAATGGTTGATGTCTTCGCTCGCTAGTGATCACACTACGGAACAACTAAATACAAGTTATTTTTTAAAATACGACTTTAAGATTAATTTCGATGTAAAATTCGGAATCTGCGCATATTATTTGGTGTATCATATACCCTTAATCCTGTATACCAGGAATTTGCATTTTTTTCGATAACAACTTATTTTTGGCTGGCAACATTGTGAACCGATCGATAGCAGATTTCATATTTTGCTTTGCACATATTTTTTAGCAACCAACTTCTGCTTGTCATCTTGCAAAGCAAAAAAATTCTTCCTTTTCGTTTAAAATGTTAAAACTGAACAGATCGTGATCTCCAAAAACCGAAAGTTAAAAAATCTGGAAAAATCTTTCTAATCGAGTTTTTCATAAATTAAAAAATTAATAGCGAAGTATATTTACGAACTAAATTAGCAGATTACCCACGACTTTTCAAGGTAAATTTCGCATTTTCGGTCCAATAGTGGAATATTTTGTAACAAAAGTGCCTTCTAGGAAATTGTTTCCTTTCAGTGAGAATTACCCAAAATCAGCCTATCAAGAACTGCGAGTTCTTCTTGGGCAATATTAAACAAGAGTCTGTATTCTGGAGTTTGGCGTAGACAAAACCCAACTGGCCCAATATTTATCAATTGGAAGATACAAAAAACATCTATTAAAGTTCATACTACCCACAGGGTAGTTGTGGAACTCCATATTTATCAGCACACAGTTCACAGTCATCTTGCAATTTATCTTTGGGAAAATCCTTGCATTCTGTATCCTATACTCCCGATAGGGTAGTTCTGGAACCCAAAAGGCGCAGTTTCGGGAACCCTTGGGATACGCAACTCCACGCGGAAACCGACTGCGGAGCCTTTTCAAGTGAAACTATCAAACCCTAAACCCATCAACGTAACCTTTCATCATTTATTGGTTATCATTTGAGATTCATACTAACGGGTGCCCCTATGCATCAATGATGTCTGCTGGTGTTGCATAACCTCCCCAACATAACCATAAAGCCATAATTTATCTGATGGAACCCATGGAATCTTAGACTCCATATATCATGATGGTCATGGAACCGTAATTACCACGAACTAATCTGGACGTCAGGCTTTAATATATGTAATATTGGTATAACAAATACTTGGATTCTGCATGTTACAAATTAGCCTGAATAAAAATTACTATCCTCGAATAAGTATAATACCCATAAAATTTGCTATTGAATTTGATATACGATCATATTTAAAAACAAAAATTCTATTAAATATATTTTCAAATGTTCCCATATTTTAAAGTACAACTTTTTCATTGAAATTAAGTAATTATTTTCCTTGAAGATCCATAAATTACAAACCCGAAACTTTGCATAGTAAGTAAATATGAATTTAAACCATAATATGTCTTAAATTCCTATCATCCGTTTACTTTATGAATATGATTATATATCAAATTCGGAGTTAATGTAAGACCTATCTAATAACCTTAATTTTTATATAAAACCCATAGGATAAATATTATTGCATGATAGAAATTCACAACCACATAAAACCAAATTCATTCCTAAAAATTATACAGCTCAAAGAGATCCAGCATAAGGTGATTGCAGAAGGCCTTCAATAATACCAGAGTGCATGGTGAGTAACAATATGATCTGTATGTATGTCTATATTTGGTTTTGATTTCTGAGCATAAGAAACATAAGAGAATATCACTAAAGAGAACGGTAATTGATTTTCTCTTTTGAGATATTATCTTAGATTTTAAATTTTTCGCTCAATAAGTGATACCTTAAAATATGTTATCACTTAAATTATTTTTTATTATGTGCTGCTCTGTTGTGATTTCTATCTCTGCTCTATAAATAATTATAATTCTTTTATTAACCCTTTGAGGGAATAATGATAATTTGTCCTTTGGATAATTTTTTCCTTTTTTTTCTTAAAATTATAAATATCAGTTATATTTAAATTTTTCTCGATTTATAAAATTGCAATTAAATTTTATTTAATTACCGAATTCTAAATTTAATTGTTACATGTATCTGAATATGATTTGAATAAAATATAAATGAATTCAAAATGAATGCTTAATTGAAAAGAGATAGACGTTTCGCAATAGGGATGACAATTTAGATTAGTAGATTTGTGGAATTTGGGGTCCATAACATATTACGCCAACATGGACATAGGTCGGTGTGGGTTTAGAGGCCATTTCTCAATACATCAGAGAAATACCATAATTTAACCATATGATTAAAACAACTACCTTCCTTTTCTGCTCTAATTTTTTTTTACATTTTGTTTTGTTATGGGGATTTAGTTTTAACATTTCATTTTATCTGGTCCATAAGTTTATTGATTTTGTTTTTGAGGGAGTCTATAATAATACGGTATTGTAGAAAAGCATTGGTTAGATTAGGACAAGAACCCCCCAACCCCGACTGCAGCTACCTTCAAAGGCTCCCGCCGTCCTTTTCTTAATCAAAGGCCAAGATGCACAAAATTCAATATAAATCTTTCTAGATATGCATCACCACGAAATTTTTCCTTCGGGAACATTACACGTGGTTTGGTTTATCAATATTTAAATGGAATAAACGTTATTTTAGTTATTAGTATTTATTTATTTTTTTTTTCTTTTAAAACAATTTGAGCGTGTACTTTTTATATTATGATTATATTAATTGAGCCGCGCTGCACGAAATCATTTTTGAGAAAAATGTCGAAAAGTCATAACCCTAATTTACACCTCTCTGCATTGAGGTCAGCATATAATGGCTGACTTCCGAAACGTCAGTTGCTTTGTATTCGTGCATGAAACTAGGGATTCTAAGATCGAGTTCCATACTAGTTTCATACACAAATACAAAGCAACTATCGTCTCGGAAGTCTGCTAATATTGCAAAAGACACTGCTATCATCTCACCAATAATGGGTTGCGTATAATTCATATAAATTTAAAATTAGATAATGTATACGCACAAAGCCTCAGGAAAACACAGTGCGATGACATTTATTGAGATTATTATTTTTTTTTTTTTTTTTTTATAAATAACATCCGTACCATAGTACCGAGGATGGGGGCATTGGAGAACCATACCATATGTCTTTAGTAGACCATAAAATACTTATATAATATATATTTGTTCCACAAACATCCATAAGGGACAAGGGAGACTTCTCTCATATCAATGAGTGCACCCCGATTCATATTAGCTCAATGATATGGGACCTACTGTTTATCGCCGAGTCCGAACGGCGTGTCTACGACACCACTTGTAGAGAAGTTTTACAAGGCTGAAATACTCAGGATATGTCGCCAACATTACTGGGGGGTATTTTGCCACCGTTGAAAAATGTTTGATGTTCCTTGGCCGGGAAATCGAACCCACGACCATGGCGGGTGTGCATACCATTGCACCACGGTGGCACCCATAAAATACTTATAAAATACCTTAAAAAAGATCTTAAAAAAGATCTAAAGTCTATTAAAAAACCCAGTCAATAGAATACCTTTCAGTCTATAGAGGGCCGGCAAGAGTTATTTAGTTTATAGAACTCACTTTTATTCTTGTAAATATTTTTCAAAGAAGTTCTTAATAGTGGAAATAATCAAAACAAGGGACAAGCATTTTATTGAAGTGTCTTCCGGCCGCACAGTGGTTGAAAATCGTTTCTCCTGGTCAAAACTCTGTAACTTTTGAACGGACAATTTTTTTTCATAATTCCAGTACTTGCAGAGATTTTCAAAACCAAATTTTAAATGTTAAGTTTTTTTTCCTATTTTGCATCAAAATATGAGTTTCTTTGAGTTATTCAAATGTTACAATCTATTAAAAAAGGTCAAATACCAATAAACAAACAATAAAAATACAAAAAAATTAAATTAATTATCAAAAATTAAAATTTGTTCAAAAATGAAAAAGGCTCCTTGAGTTTTCAGAAAACTCATATAATTCATATCAAAACTCATAAATTAAAAAAACCCATTTGTGTAAAAGGTTACATGTAATTCATATGAGAAAACGGTAAGGAAAAGTATACTTTTTGCCCATGTAATTTCAGTTAAATTACAAAGTGCCAAACGGACGGAACGGGACGGGTACAAAAGTATATGTGGGCTGATAGAGGGCACTCTCATCACTCTGTGAAAACGAAATTTTGTTGCATGCTGATCCCTTAAAGTTCTAGTCCACTAAAGTTGGACTTTCACCAAAATTTAGTACCTGAAAAAAAAACAAGTAAAAAAGGTTCAGTCGGATTTGGATATGAGCTCAAAAAGTTTTGCGAGGAAGGTATCTAAAGGAATGAATCGATATATTCCATTTTTAAAGTGGGTCTTATTTTGGGTGTCATTCCCCTCGATAGATATCGCGACCACCTGTCGTTTCAGTTGGTCACCATATAATTCAAAGGTTTTGTACCATTATATCAGGAAGCATGTACTTTCCTACGAAAAACATGATATCGCTGTAAACAGGACCACTAGGTAAAATATTTTAAGTGATCCTCGCACAGACCCTCAACCGGGTTGCTCTGTTTATGAGATATTGCGCGTATTTTTTGGCTAATATTTTCGATTTTTTGTGGGGGAGGTACTGGAAGTGGTGGACCTACAACACCACCTTCGAATTTCATCTAATATTCGATATGCAAAGTGTGGATCAACTCAGTATTTAGTTCGAGAGTTGTCGTGCTCTCCAGCCACTACAGCCCAAAAAGTGTAAAAACCCTCTATGGCAACATATAAAGGGTTTTTACACTTTTTGGGCTGTTTTCTCAAGAAGTATGAACTTGTCCCTGAAAAAAACTTTTACCGTCGTAATTGAGGCAGCGAATGAATGTTGCTTCAACAAAAATCAAAGTGATTCCGCAGCAGTTCCTAAAGTCAACTTATCCAAAATTTTGTGTGGGAGGTACCCGAAGGAGTGGACAAATATAGCCCATATTCAAACCTTATATATTTAATATATTGGGTTAATATATTGGGATGTGTAGAGTATGGACCAAATCGGTCACTACCATCAAGAGTTATCATGCGCACAATTTGTCCGAACATTTTTAAACTCTTGGGAGGAGGTACCTAAAGGAGTGGATTGATATGGCTTATCTTCGAACTGACAAATTTTGGACCGAATCGGCCGATCCGTTCAAGAGTTATATTGCGCTCCAAACACTGCACACAGTGTAATAAAAGTTGCTACAACAAAAATCAATGCGATTCGAGAGCAGGTCCTAATCTGAACTTTTCCGAAATTTTGTGTGGGAGGTACCCGAAGGAGTGGACGGATTGGGTCCATATTGGAACCTAATCTAAGTCTAGTAGAAATTTCACGATGTGAAATGTAGGGACCAAATGGATTATTTCCTTCAAGAGTTATCGTGAGCACAAATATTCCGAACATTTCCGAAGTTTTGTGGGGGAGGTACCGGAAGGAGTGGACCGATATAACCCATCTCCGAACTAAACTAAGTTTGGACAAAATATTACGAAAACCAAATTTTGGACCGAATTGGATGATCCGTTCGAGAGTTCTCGTGCGCTCCAGGCAGACAGACAGACGGACGGACGGACGGACATTGCTCAATCGACTCCAAATTGTCTGAAACACATTTCGTCCAAACATACATGGGGTCTAAAACCATTATTTCGATGAGGCACATTTTGCCCGTATGAAAGTGTATATACCCTCGTTAGCATAAATGCTGAGGGTATATTAAAGTAGTAACAATGAAGACAATATCTGTTATTGTAGCCGAGAAATAGCAATTTCTTTCTCCAGAAACTTGCAACAATGACGTTTTTTTTTTAAATTCGAAAAAATTGCATCTTTAGGAGGAGGTCTTCTTAGTTTCAATATGTCTCCCATCGAATCCCATAAATTAACAATCGGTGACGACAAAAACTAGGGGTTCTGGCCAGGAAAGTTGATTTCTGAACGAAGCAACGGCGAAAAAAGCATAATGTTATAATCAGTAATTGCTAATTTTAGATATGTTGCAGACTTTAACCACTTCGTAAGATTAAGTGCTTGTAATCGAGGATTTGAGTGTTTCTTCATATTTAATCGTTATTTTGAGTTTGAAATTGAATACAAATTTTACGACTTTCGTCATAATATCCATATACTAGCACAACACAATTGCTTCGAGATATCTATTATTACTTACTTCACATTGTAAGGAAATTAACTATTTCCGGTTAAATGGAAATAATTTCCAATAGTAATATTAGAAATATATTCGAATAGTCGATTGAGCCACCTTACAACGTTAACAACGAAAAAAACTTATCTTACCCATCTCTCTCCACTTAAAACATAAAAGAAATGAAAACAAAAGAAACGTAACAGCAACGTTCGAACAATGTGTCAATTACTTTTCAAGTATTCCGAAAATTAATGTCACAAGCATGATTTACCGTCAACGAACAACGACATTGCCCCACGGGGTGGAGTAAGAGAAACGCCCAAATCAATGCCTTTAATGAAATTTCTAAGTTTAACGAAACCAAGTCATTACGTGCCGGGCTGGCTAAGCAATTACGCGAGGAAATAAATTACATTACCATTCAATTCAGTCCGTTGGGAAAGGCAAAAGGAATGGTAAAACTGAATATTGATTGTTCGGACACTAAATTTTGTGTTATATATAGAAGAGTGAAAAATTGCCTTGGGGGATAATGACCTTTACTGTGATAGGGAATAATGTGATTATTTAGCGATGTAAATGCTATGCAAAACAAAAACCGAAAATCGGTTTATATTCAAATACACCCTGTATTTTATTGGGGTATTAATATGTTATGCGAACGAAAAAGTGCTCTTGAAAATGTTGGAAAAAAAAACACAACAAAACGTTGAGCGGAAAATGAAATAAAACATATTTTTATTTGCACATACATTCATTATCTGACCAAATAAGCCTATCAAAAACATCAACACGAAAAATGCCAGTTTAAATGGTCAAGAAGGCTTATTAAAGTCAATACTAAAAAAATAAAAAAAAAAGATTATTCAAATTAAAACTGTTTAGTTGTACTTACTTAAAACATATAATTTAACGGAATCATTCAAACGAAAGTAATTTATAAGCCGAACTCAGAATAGGTGCCCGGTCTCAAAGTCATACAACACAACACGAACAATGTCAATGTCCTGAGTCAGTGTGATTTTGTTTCAGACGTGGCTTCGTTTTTATGCCGACAAGCCAGCTCAGAGTAGAGGAAATCGTGGCGGTAATCATGTTAATTCATTCACCAATCATAGATAAGCTGAAATCACGTTTTTATCCGTTCGTGCTTGACTTCTTGATAGCTTACTTTGATTTAATCTTATTAATTTAACAGTTATCCAGCGAAAATTTCAAAGTTCCGAAGTTTTTATAGTAGTTTGCATAAGTCCGAAGACAAATTTTCACGAAATTGCTCTACAGACCACATTTATTGTCCAATCGATGAACAATTTTACCAGTTCTTTGTTGTGGCTAAAAACCTAATCCTACAAAAATTGTGAAATTGTGAAAATTATAATAGCTTAAATTTTAGGGCCAATGTAAACTTTCAGCCCACAGTGGCACGTCTTAATATATCCCAATGGTGCTCAAGCTTTGGCAATCTTAAAATCTAACAAAACTATACACTTTAGGGGGGTGCGGCCTAAAAAACCGACATCGATTTTTGTAAAGCACGCTAGTATACATATTATTGATCAGGTCGTCTGTTGAAATCAAGACACACCTTGCCATATTGAAGGCAGAGCTTTTTAATTTGTTACATTTTTAATTTGTTCTATTTAGTATTGGAAATGGGCCATATAGGTCCACGTTATGATATAGAACCAAAGAAAGAATACCGCTGGATTTTTCACATTTTAACCACATTATCCAACAGAAATAACTGTAATTTTTAAACCCTCAGCTTCTAGGCTAACGAGGGCATATACACTTCAATATGTACGACCAAAAATGTGCTTTATCGAAATAACGGTTTGGACCCCAAGTTTGTTTGGACGAATGCGCTTCAGACAATTTAGGGTCGATTTAGCCATGTCCATGTCTGGCTGGTTGGTGCGAAAGATAACTCTTAATTCGTATATTTTACCCAAACTTAGTTTATGTTCGAAAATGGACAATATCGTTCCATTCCTTTGGTACCTCCCCCACAAAAGTTGAACACTTTTCGCTAAAAAACTGTCGAAGGCAGTAACCAATTTGGTCCCTACCTTGCATATCGTAATATTTATATCAGAAGTAGATCAGGTTCGAATATGGAATATATCGGTTCACTCCATGAGTAACCTCCCATACAAAGTTTCGAAAAATTGTAGTTTACAACCTCCTATCGAATCTTTTTGATTTTTGCTGCAACAGGTTGTACTCCGGTCACCCTTTACGACTGTACAAGTTTTTTCAGGGGCAAGCCCATACTCCCTGAGAAAGTGATCGGAAATCTGTAAAAAAACTCATATGGCACCATGTGTAGTGGCTGGAACGTACGATAACTCTCGAAATTATCAGCCGGTCCAAAATTTAGCCTTTATATTATTTTGTCCGTAATTAGTTTATGTAACAATCAGCTATGTAACTTTACGACGGTACATTTTTTCGGCGGCAAGTCCATACTTCTTCAAATAATGGCCCAAAAGCTCCAAAACAGCCTGGTGGCACAAACTAAACAAGATAGTACGTAAGATAACCCTCGAAGGGAAACACGATTTGGTCCAAACGTTGTACAACGTATTATTTCTCACCGGCTCAGATTATGTCCGAATATTGATTATATCGGACTATTCTTTCGGGTACCTTCCACACAAAGTTTGGAAAGAGTGCAGTTTAAGGTCTCGGCTGGGATCGCTTTTAAATTGTTGGCAACATGTTGTTTTGCGGTCCTTGTTAAGACGGTACATTTTTTTCGGGGGCAAGTTCATATACTTCCTGAGAAATTGGCTAAGAAACTCAAAAAAAACCTCTATAGACGTCAGAAGCATTGTTTTTTCTTCTATTTTTTGGGTCTGAGGCTGAGGGAATATCTCTGTCGGCACAACCGACTGATGCTTTCTTACTTGGTATTATATAATTTGATACCGAAGCTTCTATTAATCCAATGAGATTCTGTATTGGATATGTGATATATCGCCACCATAGAACGGTACCTCACGATGTTCGTTATTTTGAAGGTTTTAACCTCAGTATTCTACCTAAATTATCCTGGAATTTGGTATTTAGTAGAGTTGGGCAATCTCGTTCAATAGAACGATCCGGATCACTGTCCTCGTTCAAAAAACGGATGAATTCTAGATTGAAGGCCCCAACTATACGGTGTTACATCAGAACACTTATATTTCAAATCAACAAAAATTAGGAAAATGGGGTTTTGCACGTATCGCCGGTGTCGGATTCCTTTTAGGATCTTGTTTCTTAATAACTCAAATGAACTCGGTTTTAAATCATCATAGGGAAACAGGACATTACAAACAGAAACTTTAAATTCAAAACCTTTGTCAATAACCGATTTAACATAAAAAAGAAATATTCGGTTTCCTTTATTATCTTTATTATCCTCATCAATACCAGTTATAACCTTTTGCTTAGGTTATTGCATGAACTTCCATTCAATGTAAACAACAGTCAACTTTGAAAGGACATTGGCATTTATTTGTTTTGCCGCTACATGACTAATGACTATGTTAAGAATTTTGCAAATTACGGACCCCCGCAAAAACTCACACCCAACTCATGCAGCAGTCAAATGCTTCAAGACACTCCCACTCGCAACAAAAATAGACGGGCGGACTACAGGAATGCAATAAAACAATTTAGTTTTTGGTTCAATGATCTTTCCTATATTTGGCTACATCCACAAAGACCTTATCATATGGCAAACAACTGTGAAGTATTATTTTTTTTCTTTTTGTATCCCTTCTCTTATTGAAGTTGCCACAAAAAATTGCCATCGGACTAATAATGCCTAATGCATTTTTACAATGCTATCCTTTTTGTGATTGCAGATATATGCATGTTTGTATGTATGTGTGTATATTTTGTACTACTCTTCTGTCTTGTTTTGTTAATTCATTTCTATTTTTGCAACTCTTTTTTTCTCTATCAGTGGAGTGCCAAATTAGTTTTCCCAATATCCTTTGTTATAATTGCTGGTGTTACAACTGTCATTGTTTTTGGACGGAATAAGTTTTTTTGGCTTATGTGTTATGAAATAACACAGGTTTACAAAACAAGGTAAAATTTTGACAATACATCGTTTTTAGACGAAATGATGAGAACTTTTGATTCAATTATGTATATCTTATTACTTATTTTCAAACATATCAATTTAAAAGTAATAACAGACTTAATAATCTAGGGATTACCTAATGGAATAAATATTCTATAATTTTACCGAAAAGCAGAATATAAGTTAATTTTCAAGCACAGCGTTTGAAATACTTTTGACAATTAGACTGAAAATAATTATTTTATGGTTAACGTAATAATAATTTTTATTTTAACTAATTAACATTAATTAATAACAAGAAATAAAAGAGTCAGAAGGTGTGTTCACAGACTGCAGGAAAAAACAGTGTGTCCCCACTACGTACAAACTAGTTTTGAGAACGACTCGGGACTATGATTAATACAACAACTAATACTGCAGCCTTATACCTGGAAATCCACTAACCCAACGCCAAATTCTGAGAGCGAAAACAATTTTGCCCAGATTTTTTTTAACATCTTTCTTTCGAAATTGTTGTCGACTTGTGCATGATGTAACAAATTCGAATGTATTTTCCAATACCCTTATCTTTTATAGAAGACCATGTAGACATACATACATATACATACATTATTATTGCAAGCTAATACAAGGAAATGAAAAGAAGAATCATGTAAAATCAAAGTCTATAAATTGCATTCACCATTACTAACAGTTCCTCATACATTTACAAAAAGTGCAATGAACTGTAATTAAATGCTGAAATATTTTTTGTTTTCATTTAAATGGAAGTGCATTTAAAATTCCACAGCCAATGCTACTTGCAGCAATGTCAGCTTCGTGATCTGAATTTTATCCGTTGGCTTAAAGGAATTTTTGCTGCAAGGATTTTTATTTTTTGCTTGACTTTCTGTGGATATGGAGTTGAAAGCAACTCACTCAACTCGTATACTGTGAAAAGATAATGATTTTGAATACTGAAGATTTCAAAGAAGATTACTTTTTGAAAATGGTTTTAGTTTTCCCGGATTCCAGAGCAACATATTTTCTTTTTCTTTCCACGTTATCGATATTCTGAAGGTCTTTACAAGAAATTTCTATTTTATATCTCTTTCAAAATATTAACAAAACAATTTCGAGGTGGGCAATAACAATTTTCGGAATGGAAATTTTAGAAATTGTAATTTTTTTATTATATTCAATTAAAAGTATTAAAAACCATAAAAAACAATTCGGCAGGGCCGAATTTTTGTACCATCCAATATGAAATATTCTGAATTGAAATGAAATAATTAGTTTTCTCCCTGTTACGAAAGTAATTTTGTCCACAATTTCTTTGATGTGGTTTTCTTATCACTGGCATTCTTGCAATCCACTATTACAGTCAATTTACACCGACAATGTAGATAAAACTTCTTAATACCAGAAATCTGGCTGTAACGTTATATGGACGCTATGCCAAAAACTAATCAATATCTGAAATTTTTGGGAAAGTTTCTTGGCCACTCGGAACCCTAAATGCGAAATTACATGCAATTTGTAACGAAAATGTTGATAAAAAGTTGAAAATGTCGGGCGGTACCGAAATACGGGCACTATACCGATACCCACAATATATGTATGATCGAAAATTTTTGACCACTAGGAACTCTTATTGTCAAATCACAGCCAATTTAGACCGAGAATGTAGAGAAAAACCTTCCAAATAACTGAAATCAGTACCGGTGTATGGGAGATATATGAAACGTAGACCCATGTCCACAATTTTTGGTGGAAAAGTTTCTTGATTTAAAATGCCTGAAATCAGGCGGTACCGTTACATTGGGGACTATTCCCAAGCGTGAAAATTTGTGCAAAATTTTTGCTTTAGAAGTTTGTTGAACAATAAATGCCAAATTACAACCGATTTAGGCCGAAAATGTAGAAAAAAGTGCCTGAAGCCGGATGGTATGGTTTTATGGGTCGTATTTCGAAACGTGGACCTACGTCTAAAAATGTCGGTGGAAAACTTTCTTCACCAATGGAACCCTAATTGTCTATTTACAGCTAGTTTGATCCGAAAGGATAGCTATTAAATTTAAAATGCCTAAAATCGACCGGTTCCGTTATATAGGCCTACACCAAAACGAACTTAACCTGCTCGAAATAAAGACGCGTCGTTGCAAAAATTTAGCGTCATATGTCAATTTCTTTTGTAGCCTAAAGTGATTACACCAGATATATGGACGTGCATATATCGACTGAGAATTTTATCCTGACCAAATTATATGGATATATTCTACGAGCGCCTAGAGAGAGCATATGACCGCAGCCCTGGCCATGACATTAACATTATTCTAGGAGACTTTAATACTAAAATTGGAAGGGAAAATATATTTGGTCCCACGGTCGGCAAGTTCAGCCTTCATGAGGTAACATCCGACAACGGAATGAGGCTGATCGATTTTACAGCGGCAAAGAACATGGTAGTGAGCAGCACCAGGTTCCAATATCTCGACATACACAAGGCTACGTGGGTATCCCCAGATGGGAAAATCAGATTGATCATGTTGTGATAGACGTAAGACACTCGTCCAGTGTGTTAGATGTCCGATCGAACACAAGACCGAAGCTGGATGTCAAGAAGCTGGAAATACAACAGACAACACATGCCTCCTCGGCACCGCCATAAATAAAACTAATAGCATAAGTTTTGAAATAAAGAGATAAATAATATTGGTCAACTGGTGCTACTTTGGTCTAAGTAAACAGTTTAAAAGCAAAATCACCTCTCGTCAAACAGAACTTACATCCTACCAGAAACGCATGGGTACTTGCGAAAGCAGATGAGGCAGAACTTGGTGTGTTTCGGAGAAAAATTCTTCGAACGATTTATGGACCAATATGCATTGACGGTGAATACCGACGTCGTATGAACCACGAGTTATACCAGCCGACCGACATCGATATAATAAAACGTATCGAACTACAACAATTGCCTTGGCTGGGCCATGTCAGCAGGATGGATAAAGATACCCCCGCCAGAAGGGCATTTAAATACGAGCCACTCGACGGTATACGTCCCAAGGGAAGGCCAAAACTCCGATGGAAAGACCAAGTTGAAGAAGATATCAGAAAACATGGCATCAAAAATTGGAGAAGTAAAGCAAAAGATCGGTGCGTTTGGAAATTTATTCATAGTTCGGCTTATGGAACAAGACGTTCTGTTTAGTATAAAAGCCATCTAAATAAGCAAAAAAAGTTATAGTTACTTCAATGCCTTGCAAAGGGAAAGTCAAGCTTAATATACCCTTCATACCATGGTGGAAGGTATACAAACTGGAGTATTGTCATTTACATTAACCCCCGATATATTTCATATGCGATATTTCCGCCTCTTAAGAGGCGGTTTTCTGCGGGAAGAAATCTAGAAAAAATATGTATATAGCTTCACAATTTGATATAGCTTCCACATGCCTTTACCTTCGTATCGTGGTAGCAACTTGTCATGGTCCGGTACCTCCCGATTTTCGATATTTTGAAGGTTTAAGCTTCATTATAAAATGACTGAATTTTGGTGTTTAGTGTTCGCTGGGTTATACAATTTTCCACCTGAAATTTGTCGGTATAGATATACGATTTCATATAGACCCCATAGAACGGTATATCCCCATCTTCGGTATTTTGAAGGTTTTAGCCTCATTAACACACTGTAAAATCTGAAATTTGGTATTTTGTTTTGGTTGCATCCTCAGCATTTATGCTTTCATACGGACAAAATGTGCCTCGTCGAAATAATGGTTTTAGACCCCAAGTATGTTTAGATGAAATGTGTTTCAGACAATTTGGAGTCGATTTAGCAATGTACGTCCGTCTGTCTGTCTATCTGGCTGGTGCGCACGATAACTCTCGAACGGTTGAGCCGATTTGGTCCAAAATTTGGCTGTCGTAATATTTTGTTCAAACTTAGTTTAAGTTGGAAGATGGGCCTATCGGTCAACTCCGTCAGCTACCTCCCCCACAAAAGTTCGAAAATGTTCGGAAAATTTGTGCGCACGATAACTCTTGAAGGAAGTAACCAATTTAGTCCATACTTTGAACATCTTGAAATTTCTACCAGACATAGATGAGGCTCCAATATGGACTCTATCGGCCCACTCCTTCGGGTGCCTCCCACACAAAATTTCGGAAAAGTTCAGTTTAGGACCTGCTCTTGGATAGTTTTGATTTTTGTTTTAGCAACATGTATTCGCTGCCCCCATTACGAAGGTACAAGTTTTGTCTGGAGCAAGTCCATACTTCCTAAGTAAATTGCCAGAAAGTTGTAAAAATCCCCTATGGCACAAGTGTAGGGGTGGAGCGTACGATTACTCTCAACGGATCTTCCGATTCGGTCTAAAATTTGGCCATCGTAATATTTTGTCCGAACTTAGTTTATGTTCGAAGGTGGGCCATATCGGTCCATTCCATTCCATTGTGCCCACGCTAACTCCTGAAGACAATAACGGATTTGGTCCATCCTTTGCACATCGTAATATTTCCACGTGATATAGATCACGCTTGAATATGAACTATATATGTCAACTCATTCAGGTACCTCCCACACAAAATTTCGGAAAAATGCAGTTTAAGGCCTGCTTTCAAATCGATTTTATCTTTGTTGTAACAACTCGTATTCGCTGCCCCCATTACGACAGTGCAAGTCCATATTTCCTGAGAAAATAGCCCGAAAGCTATAAAAATCCCTATGGCACTATGCGTACGATAACTCTAGAAAGGATCAGCCGATTCGGTTCAAAATTTGGCCTTCGATTGGCACTATCGGTGCGCACCTTTTAAAACCTTCCCCCACCCCCAAAAGTTAAAAAACGTCACTAAAATAGTACGCGCTATATCTGCTGACCAACTGAAAAGACTGGTGGACACAAAATCTATCAAAAGGAATGAATCCCAAAACAAGATCCTCTTCCAAAATGGACTATGTCGGTCCATTCCTTAAAGTACATCCTCCCCAAAACTTTTGAGCTTCAAACCAAATATATTTTTTGTCGGAAAATTTCAAAAAGAGCTACAAAATCCGTAATCCGTAGATTCGATATTGTCAGTAGATGGACGTTTCAATTCACACAGGCTGAGGGTATATCTCTGTAGGCAAAGTCGACTGATACGTTTGTACTTGATCGGTATAGGTTCACACCTTCATATAGCCCCATAGAACAAACCCTCCCGATTTTCGGTATTTTGGGGGTTGTGTCCGCAATATCCCCCGGAAACGGCTGAAATTTGGTTCTTAGTCTTCAGGTTTCCAAATGAAACTCTTCGGTATTGCTCCATGTCTTCATATAGCTCCCCTAGAACTGCACTTCAAAATGGAAGATTTTTTATCCAATATCCCATACAAGCGTAGTCACCATTTAAGGTTTTTGAAGATTTTAGTCACATTTTTCTACCGAATTGGTGGTTAATTGGGTTTTTGTGTTCCCAGAAGATAGACAACTTACTCGCAAACAAACTGTCCACATATATCCAAGTTTAAGTCTAGCCGGTATTGCCCAATTTTATTATTTCGAAGATTTTGTCCTCAAATTTACAAACCGAGATTGCAGAAGTTCAAAAGCTCAATTCGGAAAATTGTAAATATTGATCCATGTTTTGGATAGAACTCCGATGACGCCTCATATGAGCTTTTTTGAAGGGAGTATTACCAGTTGGGATATACTACTCTTACAATAAGAGGAAGAGCTTAGTACTTTCATAAACAAGAAAGCGTCAATTCAAAAAGCTGAAAATCCAATTGTAAATTATCTTCGCCGGGATGAAATCAAGATATTGGTAGCGATCAGTAAATTTTGCAGCTCTCCATAATAGAGAGTAATAATTAAGTTAAGCTAATGGGAGAATACTACATAGTTAAGCAATCATATGATTGAATCTTCAGCAAAAACAAAACAAACAGTTGTTCTTATTCACTTCAATACAGTTCATAGTGGAGGGTAAAAAATGTTCGACCCGATCTATTTACAGTGTTTTTTAATTTAACTTTTGCTTCAAAAAAACATATCAAAACATTAAAATGAAACAACAAATTCAGTTTCATTGCATACTACCCTCGATATTGTTACGTTCACAATTGATGTCATCCAAACTACCACCCATCCCAAAATTGTCTTACAAAACTCTTGAAAAATCTTTGTTCGCAATAGTTTTTGCGGTATTCATATCTAAAACGCCATTTGTGTTGGCATTATGTGTTTTTCTTTTTGCGATTTTGATGTTTTTGATTTTCCCTCTTTATTTTGGTTTTATGTTGAAAACTTTTAAGCGCGTCACTTTTGCTGCAGCTGTTGTCATAGCCATTGCATTGTTGTTCCCAAGCTCTTTACTTTCTATTCCTTGACAAAGAACAGCAAAACACCAGCCACCAACTTCAATATAACGATTGCTAGAGCATCACTCCAGTAACGCCAACAATTTTTATTCACACACGCACAACACATCCTTTCATCTCTAAATGTCTTTCATGATATCCTTACTTGGGAATAGCTTCACATACTTACATACGAACGAAGAAACATGAGCCATATGTACATATGTGTGTGTGTATCGTGAGAAAATCCCCGTTAGATAGTCATGAAATGGTGTTCGAACAAATTGATTATTGTGAACCTTGATCACGGAATCGAGGTTGAATATGTTTTGATACATTTTAAAATAGGGGAGTGTCAAAATATTTGCTCGAGAATGGAAAACCATATAACCAAACTTCATTGTTGTGAAAATGCAGGTGTACATGTGTATGTACTTGCACCTGTTTCTGTATATATTTATAAAATTTGTAGTTTAATTCCACCAGGGGCGTAGTTTGTTTTCATGAATATGAATATTCAATTTGTATATCCGTTTGTAACATACAGATATAACCATCTGCGACCACTTGAAATATATATAATTTTTTTAACTTTTTTAACAGCAAAAAGATACATTTTTCAACCTTCATAACAATCGATCTAACCAAGTCCGCCAGTCTATCTGCTGTAATCACTTTAGCACCTTAAGAAGTTGATACAGATATGAGTTTGGAAATGCCCAAATTTCGGTATTATACAGGTTTTCCCACACATCTTATTTGCAGTTTTCATGATTCAGTGGCCAAAAAACATTCTTAACAAAAATATTCGCCAAAGGTCCACGTTGGAGTATGACCTCCATTTATTTATTTATTTATTTATTTATTTATTTCAAATATTTATTATAATAAAAAATTACAATAAAATTATATAAAAAATAGCACTAGCATCTAAGGCTATCGGCTAACCGCCCCCCAATTAAACGTTCCCTCCCTGATGGACTTGCTTGGGGACTGATTTCTGATCCTCAAAACTCGGATAACTGTAGAATTACATATCCTTCCCGCTACTAAGCCTCTGTCTGAATCCAATTGTGTGTGTATTTCTCATTTTCGTTGTTCTTGGTGAGGGGAAATTATATCAGCCACAGTTTGACTTTACGTTTTCAACGTGATTTTTTGCCACCAAATGAGACAATGGAAGCAAATATGCATGCGTGAGTGTGTGTGTGGAACAAAAACTCCAAATGCATTCAATACAAAATGTCAATATGCCACATGATCTGATACGCGTTTGAACATGAACAAAACTTTACTTTCTTCTTAGGCACTCATTCGAACGTGTACCGACAAACCAACTGATAGATAGAAAGACAGACAGACAAAGGTGCAGCATACGTTAAAGATGCATATCGTTGCTTCACAAATTCTTTTCCCTTCGACATTCATATCGAAATATACAATTTTGTACACTTTTAGCAACGAACGAAATACCCCATTGAGAAGCATTCAAATGCCACAAAGTAAGCAATACAATTCATATTCTCGAAAGCATGTGCAATATTGAACAGAAATACATATACACATATTTTTATTGTTACAACAGTGCCGAACTACAACATTTCCTTTTTTCGAAAAAGAACAACAATGGAAAGATTTATCGTTGATGCACTTTCTGTTGCTGCTTCCGAATATAAAATACTTAAAATATTGCAAAATGTACAAAAAATGTATTCAATCGGTCCTTACTTTTTCTCATTTCAATAAAGTAGAAGAGATTTTGATAACGAAAAAGAATTTGTTTGAATGACATTGCCATACTTGCTTCATTTTATTGGGTGTATGACTTATTTTTGGATGATGAAAGTAATAATAAAAATTAAGCCAGGTGCCGTTCTTAAATCTACCTTCCTTCTACCTTGTAAGCAGAGCTCCGAACAAATACAATTGAACACAAGCTTTAGAACCACGTATACATATGTAACATTAGATAGGATCATCGAAAACACAAGGAAGTTAAATAATTACGTTGTCATTGGAGACGATGAATCTCAGTGGTAGGTTGTCCTTCTTACGGAAGGAGTTGTATAAGTCTTACAAAACTATGATCGCAATCTCACTTCACTGGTAGCTTCGGGAAATGTGGTTGGAGATTCATTGTCTGTATGTCTTCAAGCATTTAAGAGCTTTTGGATGGTCTTTTAGAGCTACAGATAGTTCATCAAAACCCTAAGCGTGTAAAAAATTCATGAATAGATTTTAAGACACCTGTTCCGGGTGTCAGACATAAGAATAAACACAAAGGAGCTAGAATGACACGAGCGTTCTAGCGTACATTGCAGATATTTGGGATCTGCTTAAACTTTACAAAAATATACTCTCACAATAAATAGAAACAAACACTATGGGTTGTTTTTCCAAAATATTACTGTTGTAACGAGTATTGCGATAACTATCATAAAAAAATTTAAAATTCGCCATCGAACAGGTCTCAACCTGTTCTTAAATCTAAACGTATGAAATTTTGTGAGAATGATACTTCTTCGGGACTCTATCGGTACGTAAATTTAGAAGAAGAATTACAATGTGCAAAAATTGAATCACATCAGCGTATCCTTAAAGAGCCATAGTTGGTAGCCGCAGTGTTTTTACAGGTTTAGGGTAATTATTGGGTGCCACCGTGGTGCAATGGTATGCCCGCCCGCCTTGCATGCTGAAGGTCGTGGGTTCGATTCCTCGGCCAGGCAACATCAAACATTTTTCAGTGGTGACAAAATACCCCTCAGTAATGTTGGCGACATTTCCTGAGTATTTCAGCCCTGTAAAACTTCTCTACAAAGTGGTGTCTTAAGACACACCGTTCGGACTCGGCGATAAACTGTTGGGACCTACATTGAGCTAATATGAATCCGGGGTGCACTCATTGATATGAGAGAAGTCTCCCCTGTCCCTTCAGGGATGTTTGTGGAACAATTATATTATATCTCAGTATGAACTTACGCCCGATAACAATTATACTGTCGTATAACACTGTGCAACATTTTTAAGGTAATATTGTGCAAACAATTTGAACTAAGGACTTTTTGAAAGTGCAGACCCAAACGACAAAAACCCTAGTTGGGTTTTGTTGTGTCAGATCCAGCATGGATTTTATGGACCCATCTAAACATGGTTAAATAGTGCATTTTTATAGAAATTCGGAGCTATATCCTTGAAACCAATGCGAATCTTCATCTGACCTCTTTATATCTAAAAATTCCATAATATATTTTACACCCTATCTCCAAAACTGCCAATTTTTGTTAATATTTTTCACAACTCTTTGAACATGCCATTGTTGTCATAAAATCCGAACTGGTCCTGACAGGACAAAACCCAAATAGGGTTTTTGTGGTCCCAGTATGTACTTTCCAAAAATGCATTCTAGATGCTGGTTGCATTTTCATGCTAAACTGCACTTGTGCCAAAAATTTTGAAATTTTGTGTTGGAGTTATCCAAAGGAGAGAACCGATACATACCATATTCGAAGCTCATCCATGTCTGGAAAAATTGTTACTACGTGCAAAGTTTGGGCACAAATGGTTTCTCCCTTCCAGATTTACCGTGTGAACTTTTGTTAAGAGGTACCCTAAGGAGTGGTCCGATATATCCCATCTTCAAAATTAATGTAAGTCTGAGCAATATTTTACGAGAACCAAATCGGCTGTTCTGTTCAAAAGTTTTCGTGTGCTCCAGCTAGACGGACAGATGCGGCTAAATCCACTCAAAGTCTACGAGGGCGGTTCGGAAACTTCTTAGCCTATCAATGAAAGAGAATAGTTATTTTTTCAAAAATATTTTTATTTTTCAATATAATCTCCTGAAACTTCAATACATTTAGTCCAACGCTTTTCTAGCAATTCTATCCCTTGATTAAAATAGTTTTCCTCAAGGTCTTCAAAATAGTGGTTTACAACTGTAATTGCATCTTCATTTGAGGTAAAACGCTTGCCAGCAAGGAATTTTTTAGAGTTGCTTGACCAATTCGTTGATTTTAGCCATTGTTAAAACACTCTTGTGCGCTGGTGCGTTGTCTTGATGAAAAATTATTTTTTTTTTTGTGTTGTAAGCCAGGACGTTTTTTTTTTGTACATTTAATTGATCCAAAAGGTGCAATAGTACTCTGAATTTATTGTTTTACCCTTTTGCAGATAGTCAATCAATAAAATACCTTTGAAGTACCAAAAAAACCGTTGCCATAACCTTACCAGCCGATTGAATTGTTTTTGCCTTCTTTGGGGCACTTCCTCCAGCTTCAGTCCATTGTTTGGATTGTTCTTTTGTCTCTGGAGTATAGTGGTGGATCCATGTCTCATCAACAGTTATGAAACGACGCTTAAAATCCATTTTATTTCGCTTAAAACGATCCAAACAAGTTTGAGAAATGTTCATTCTTATGCGTTTTTGATCGACTGTTAACAAATGCGGCACCCATCTTGCAGAAGGTTTTTTCATCTGTAGTTCTTCATGCAAAATTAAATGGACTCGATCATTTGAGATGTCCATGATATTAGCAATTTCACGCACTTTTATTCGTCGATCATTTAATATCATATCATGCACTTTGGCTACAATTTCTGTTGTTGTTGCCGTTTTTAGACGTCCACTACGTGGTTCATCTTCAACGCTTGTACGACCACGTTTAAATTCAGCAACCCAATTTTTTACTGTTGCATATGAAGGAGCACTTTCACCTAACACATTCACCATGTCATTATGAATTTCTTGTCCCGATAAATCTTTTTATGTAAATATTTAATGACAGCACGCATTTCTAATTTTTCCATTGTAAACAAAATTGCGGATGCGTCTTTTTTGGACACCTGTTTCTATATGAAGGAGTTGCCAGATCGAAACAAAATTTAACATGTGTTCATAACAGAGATGGAAGTTTCCAAAACACTTAACTTTTTTCTGTTTATACCGCGCTTTTTGTGCTAGGCTAAGAAGTTTCCGAACTGCCCTCGTATATAACCTCATTAGCCTAAAGGCTGTGGATATAAATAAGGATCTCACTCCTCTCATTAAAATGGCGGAAGAGAAACATAATGTCATCTCTGCAGCCGCCCGTTTCCTTAATCTAAGTTTTGAGCATAATTGCTCCTCAAAACCTGCATAAAGAAGTACACGATGTTTGGTGATTTAGTCAACCCATGAAGCTCATCACATGAAGCTGAATTTCAGTGTGGGTGACCTTTACCATCGAACATTTGCTGCAATCGAACTACAATGCCTGTCATTTAGCTTGTATTCGGGAGTCCTTTTGCGATTGTTTGAGTTTTCCCATCTTTCAATTTGAGCTCAGCCAACTTAATTTCTTTAGCTTTATTCTTGTTGACCACGGTCTGATAATCAACGCTCTCAAGGTGTTAAATACATGATCAACTTCTCCAGATAAATCGTCCTTACCATGTAATCCTTCACCCGAGCATCTTCCTTGTAGATAGGCTTGTTGATTTCTGACTGACATAGGGTTGGGATTTCAGTGGCTTCAGCGGAAAGCTAGTGACACGTCGTTTCTGATTTGTGGGACGACAGCTGTACGATGAGTCTGTGGTGCTTTTGGAACAATCATTTGTCGTTGTGCTGCAAGTATGGACGCAGTTGCTTCGATTGTCCTTTTTCGCTTGGATAGGTGGATGGTATTGGTAGCAGATTCGCCGCTGGAGAAACCAACGCGGCTTTTGCTCTTGATTTGCAGTTCTTTCTTTTTCTCTTTGTACACCCATTCGTCTTTTACTTTATTGATGTGAAACAGTTCCTTCAATGAATCAACGTTTTGTTTCTTTCTACACAACTCGTACTCTTGCAGAAGTTTTGTTAGTTTTTTTTATAAATTGGTTAATCAGATATATGTATGAGGCTTTTAATAGTGACCACTAATTAGTGTGGTTTCTGTAAAAAAAACCGTCCCTAGCAGGTAACCAACGGAAAAATAAACATCAATAAAAATGCACTTTCTTGTTCCCCCTTCAAACTAAATGTACACGGAGTAGCCCCAATGAAAGAACCCAAACAACAACACAGCATATATCTACGAGACTTTATAAGTTCTCTATCACAATCAAAAATGTCATATCCATGTGATTCTCACTATCTTTTTTCAATTGTGAGAATCACAAAAAAATAATAAACGTTTTTTTCCAAAGAAATTGGTAGGACCCTAGGATTGCGGGAATCGGGAATCTACTGTATCTGTTATATACCCCATTTTATGGTACTTTCAGATTCTACGCATTTTAATTATTTATAATTTCAGAAACTTTGCTTTCCCAGGGAGTAAAAATTCCCAACCGATTATTTAGCAGTTTAAAAACTAAACCACCTCTCATCGAACGAAAATCGTACTGTACAGGACACTGATATTTTTGTCGCACCTCGGATCGATGAGGTAAAACAGAATTGGAAATATATTCTTCGTTTGGCTAATACAACAAATTTTTAATATCCGCCAATTTATGCACGGATAGAATAGCTACCAAAATACGCACATACATACACTCCGTTTCAATAGCACATTTCAAATTGTTATTTGTTACTTCATTTTAGTTGATATTCGTCGAATAATCTCGGATATGTTTATATAATTTTTTTTTGTAATCTTATGAAGTATCTTTCAACAAAAAGTGTTGCTTCGATAAAGTCCCGTTATATATTTTTTAATTTTCATTCAATAAATACCAAAATTTGTATGGTTTAAAGTGTTTCACTGGTTCGGCACATTCTTTAATAACTTGGGCACAACTGCAAAGTTTGAACGCTACTTTTACTTTTACGAATCTAATTTGAATAAATAAAAGACATTTCAAGTTTAAAACGCTTAAATTGGTCAAACTATGGCTTTAATACCAGGGAATATTAAGCCATTTCCATTTACAATTTTTCTAATTTGAACAGAAATGAAGGGAGAGCATACCCCCAATATTTTAGTTTCATCAATATAAGTGTAGTCCATACATACGTATTTGAGCATGGATATGATGCTTTTACATAAAAGTAAGTATGTACAACAAAAGACATATCAGAACTATTAATCCGATTTATGTGGAAACAGAAACCCAACAATAGCAACAATGGCAAGAACAACAACAACGTATCCTTATACAACCCCAAAATAATGAGTTGGAAAGCAAAGAGAATTTCTATCAATTGCCATGGCAAACAAAAATGATGTCCTTACATCGGATTTTAATTTGTGTTAAAATTTCTGCTGCAACAGAAAATGAACAAATATTCCGAAACTAAATAAAATAAAAAAGAACAGCAACAATGCTTTGGATGGAAACTTCCCTTTTAGTTTAGTAAGCTATATACATACATATAGATGAGCTGATGCATATGTGTATGTATACCCTCGAACATACCAGAGCCAGGCGAGGCGATATTACCAAAATGCCTTGCATAGTTCTTTCTAAATCTTTTGTAGGGATTTTTCTTCTAATGATTTTCCAACTAATTATCTGAAATACCCTATTTTGGAAAAGAGCGCCTGTGTGTGCGAGTGTATTCTCCTAAACTGTATTAAGAGTTAATGAATTTATTTATATGAACTAGTCGTTTAGAAATAGAGAATCTCAAAATAGGGTGTATATGTTCATGTCTTAATCCTATCGTTTGTTGGTCATTTACCCATTACCCCTCCCAAGGACATTCAAACTGACGACATGTGAATGAATTGAATTTCTTTCATTAAATGTTCCTTTAATCTTCTGCAAGTTCACATTCATTACGTGAAGACAATGTTAGTGTAGCTCAAGTGGGTGATTTCTGTTGGACATACGAATTGGACATAGAATTTGTCAAAGATGTGTTTCTGCTTGTGGCATATAGTCCTGTTCGTCTTTAAGATGACAAAACCCAGGACTTATTCTGGTTCCTCTTTCACCCCAAGTGGTTACTGATCTCCCCTTGGTGTCACCTGGGGAACTGCATTTAGCACCCGTTATTAGCTTGAGAAGACCGCGGGTTAGTACCCAAGCCTATAAGAAATATCCTATTATGAAAAAACAAGTAAGAACGGGGATAAGTTCGGCCCAGCCGCACTTTTTATATCCTCCACCACGAACTGTATTGAAGTGTATAAAAGTACTAAGCTCTTCCTCTTGTTGCAGGACTAGTACATCCCAACAGACAATACTCCCTTCTAAAGAGCTCATATGGGCCGTCATCTTGTTCTTTCCAAAACATGGATCAATATTTACAATTTTCCAAATTGAGCTTTTGAACTCCTGGCAACACACAATATTAAATTACAGCAATCTTGGTACGATAATTTGACAAACGGCCCTCGAAAAAACATAAAATTGGCCAATTCTGGCTAGGCTTAAACTTGGAAATATATGAATTGTTTTTTTGCGATTAAATTTGATATCTTCTGGGAACACGAAAATCCAATTCGGTAGGAAATGGTTCATATGGGACATATACCAAAACGTGAATCTATACCGCCTAATTGTTTGCAAGGGATGTTTTGTACCTGTATAAATGTCTTGTACCTTTAGCGACGACTAATTTCAGTTATTTTGTTTAAATAATGTGTCTATAAAATCGGACTATACCGTTCTATGGCGCCTATACCGACAAATTTCTGGCGGAACGTTGTATGCTCCCAACGAAGACTAAATACCAAATTTAAACCATTTCGGTAGGATATTCAAGCGAAAATCTTCAAAATACTGAAAATATGGATGGGCTGTTCTACGGGGACTATATGAAGACGTAGAGGAATACCGAAAAATTTCATTTGGAAACTTGTATACCCCCAACGAAGACCAAATACCAAATTTCAACCAATTCGGTGGATATTGAGGCCACAACCTTCAAAATACCAAAAATCGGGAGGTACCGTCCTATGGGGGCTATTTGAAGGCGTGGATATATATCGACAAAATTCAAGTGGAAAGTTTTATACCCCCACAAAGACTAAATACCAAATTTCAGTCATTTCGGAGGGATATTGCGGCCACAACATTCAGAATACAGAAAATCGGGAGGTACCGTTCTATGGGGGCTATATGCAGGCGTGGACGTATACCGACAAATTTCAAGTGGAAGGTTTTATACCCACAACGAAGACCAAATGCCAAACTTCAGCCATTTCGGTGTGATAATGAGGCTTAAACCTTCAAAAAACCGAAAATCGGGAGGTAGGGTTCTATGGGGGCATGGACCTATGCCAACAAAAGTTTTATACCCCCGACGAAGACCAAATAATATATTTCACATATGTCGGTGGAATATTGAGGCCACAACCTTGAAAATACCGAGAATCGGGAGGTACGTTTCTATGGAGGCTATATGAAGGCGTGGACCGTGGCTATATGAAGGCTTCATTTCGTTGTGATAATGAGGCTAAAACCTTTAAAATACCGATATAGCCTATTTTCAATACCAAACATCATAGGAGTAATATAAGCTTCTATACCAAATTATAAAGCTCTGTCCCAACAAATGCAACATGTATCTTGATTTCAACTGACGGACATGGCTATTTCGACTTAGAATTTTATGCCGATCAAAAATATATGTATGTATGTACTCCCACGAATATTTTAATGTGTTACAAATTTGTCATTCCGTCAATTACAATTACAAATTTAATCAAACAAAGAAAAAGAAAAACAAACCCCTTGAAAGTTACCGACCCCCGTACACGTTTTGAGAAGCGTGATTTGCGAATCTGCACAGGATGTACTTGCAAGTTACAAGGCTGATATTACTGTCATAAAGGAAATACGATGGATTGAAAAAGACTTTTCAGCAACACTTTATGCGAAGCACTGTATTATAGCCACAATGATATAAGACACGAGTTTGGTTGCGGATTTATAGTTACGAATCTTAAAACATCTAGTCTCCAGGTTTGTTCCCATTGGATGAAAGATTTGTTTCAATTCGGATAAAACAAAGCAGGAAAGTAGGACATGAGAAAGCTGAGCACGAGAGATAGCCACAGCATATTCCACTCAACGTACCCAATTGCTTATAAAGCAATCCTCGTTTCACGAAAATAAAAACCCAGCGGCTAAGTATTGCCCAGTTCATACAAACAACCGCAAAATCCAAACATGGATACCAGAGGCCACTAACAAGAAACCCATGCTTTGATCAAGTAAAAGTGTTATGTTCACGTTTTCTAGTAGAGTACCTCAAGTGCCGGCACGGCTGATTCTTTACCAGTTATTTTTTTTGTAATTACTTTCAGTTTAGTTTTGTTCGTCTTATACTGGGAATACCATTTTATTGTGATGATAAGCTAAGCACTAATTAAATGATTCAATGATTTTCGTCTTCGTCGTTTTCCTTCCTTCTTTTTTTGGAAATTCCTTTTTATTGTTTTTCATGTTCTTTCAATTGCTTTTATGAGCTTACAAGCAATTTCGAACGTAACTCCTTCAATTGTTTTCATGGCACGAGCCGCTCGCTCTGCTGCTATGGCGTGTGTTCAATTAAGTTCTTAGTTTTAATCAGCCAACAAGGACTGCAGCAATTCCAACAACCCGAGAAGCAATGACAACAACAACAACAGTAAATTCGCCTTTTCAATATTGATAGAGGTTGCCTTTGGAAGGTGGTTAACATTTCAGCACACCCTCCAACATGCGACACTTTGTAGTTCGGTTTAATTTATTCGCAAGGATGACCATATAAATTAAATAGAATGAGCCTGGCAACCAATTTTACAAGTGAATCCTTGGCCATAACATCAATGTCGTCCTCCCAATGAATAACGGACACACGCAGGCACACATACAAATTATGTTCTCCCACAGAATTTGCTCGATAAGCTACTTATGGAAATAGTGTAACATTAAAGAGGAAAACTATTTCTGAACGTAAATACATACAATAGAAGGCACTTCATTGTCTTTGAAGGCTGAATTCTTGTTCTATGAAAATATTAATTGAAATATATATTTTTTTCCGCCCAATCATTTTCCGTTCGGACTAGAATATAATGTAAAATGAAAATCTGGTCGATCATGAAGGTGAAACAGATGACATTCAACGACAATTCCGTACCGAAAAAATGTTATAGTTAACAGGTAACCTTAGACTTCTGTAAACAAATGACATTCAACCCTCGATCGTATCGTATCTGTAGTTGAGTGGTGGACTGGGAAAATATCAACACAACTAAATAAAATGAAACCCCCATAGTCAAATCTGTGCTGGTGACCATGCAAGAATTCCATATTAACACTCACTCCTAATGGCTTGCCCAATAAATACATTTTTAATTTTAAGATAACAAAACAAGTGCCAGGCACACAATGCACGAATACACGTGTCACAATTGAAAACAAAACAAAAAGGAAGCCAACGACCACATAACAACCCCAGACCCACAACTTCATTGATTCCTTGAAACTCCTACCACAACACAGCTGAGGAAACCTGGATGCGTGTGTGTGTGTCACTTGCCCTCCCACATTGTCTGTTATTGTTGTTTTATATAATTGTAGTGTAGTCGGGCATTTGCATGATTTATAATTTTGTTTGTCAGGGAAATTCTCACGTTCTACAGAAAAAAAGCTGGGACAAAACAATAAAACAATTTTATTATGAAAATATTTATTTATGTCCCCAGCGAAAAATGTCCCTATTTTCGGGAACAATACAAACACTCCTTATTCCCTTAAAATAATGAAATTTTTTCCCACGAACGTTAAGTATGAGGCATACTTGTGGCGGACACGTTATGAAGATGTGATTAGGCAATGTTCGAGGCAATGACGCGTCAACAAAGGTAGCCCAAAATACCACCTGTCTGTCATGCTGCTAATTTAATTTGGTTTCCATAAATTATAAATCATTTTTTTCTCCCAGTAGATGAAAAATAAAACAAGAAATTCCTCTAACAATTCCCAAATTCCTTATTTTAAAAACATTTCTACTAATTTCCTTTCGATAAAGCAGGTGATAATTTAATAATGGATGGCGTTGGGATGAGCTTTAGAAAATGTTTAAATATTCGTGGATACTTTAATGAATTTTTCCTTATCAGGCTAAGTAAGCAGTAAGGATTCACTAAGGGATTCATACGCATTATTGGGATGCCTCCCAGATGCAATGGTCAGCATGTCCTCCTTGCAAGTTGAATGTCTGGGTTCGATTCCCAGGCTAGGAAACATCCACATTTGTCATTTCCCTTCAGGGATGTTCGTGGGAAATAAAGGTAAATAAATAAAACATTGGTGGCGTTTATTTAATTGGGATAGCTGTTACAATTTTGATTTTTCAAAATAGTCTGGCTTAATCCCTTTTGTTGTTTTAATATTTAAAACAACAAGTTTATTAGTGGAGAAGGTTTGGCATTGTTCGCCAAGGGGTAAGGCAAGGAAGACTAGTTTCGATCCACGCCACTGGATCTCATCAGTTCCCTTTGTTTCTTGTTTGTGGATATTCTCCACCGAAGTTATTTTTCAATAACTTCTTCAACAAGGAACTTTTTATACCCAAACATCAATCGGAGTTGTGTTAGGTACCCAAAGAAAAACTTCTCATTGAAGGGTTTTCTTTGTTTACGTTTATACTTCGAGCTGACGATTGATGTTTGGGTATTAAAAGTTCCTTGTTGAAGAAGTTATTGAAAAATAACTTCGGTGGAGAATATCCACAAACAAGAAACAAAGGGAACTGATGAGATCCAGTGGCGTGGATCGAAACTAGTCTTCCTTGCCTTACCCCTTGGCGAACAATGCCAAACCTTCTCCACTAATAAACTTGTTGTTTTAAATATTAAAACAACAAAAGGGATTAAGCCAGACTATTTTGAAAAATCAAAATTGTAACAGCTATCCCAATTAAATAAACGCCACCAATGTTCTATTTGAGAAACACTGGCACGGTTTTGTGTGTTGTTGGTATATAAGCTACCAAACAGCATTTGGGTATGTGCATTTGTTGAAAAATCAACGACACATACGAGTGGAAGAAGGTTTGCTTTGTTTCGTAAACACTTTCGTCGGAGTTGTGTTAGGTACCCAAAGAAAAACTTCTCATTGAAGGGTTTTCTTTGTTTACGTTTATACTTCGAGCTGACGATTGATGTTTGGGTATAAAAAGTTCCTTGTTGAAGAAGTTATTGAAAAATAACTTCGGTGGAGAATATCCACAAACAAGAAACAAAGGGAACTGATGAGATCCAGTGGCGTGGATCGAAACTAGTCTTCCTTGCCTTACCCCTTGGCGAACAATGCCAAACCTTCTCCACTAATAAACTTGTTGTTTTAAATATTAAAACAACAAAAGGGATTAAGCCAGACTATTTTGAAAAATCAAAATGGTAAATAAATAATAAAAACTCTTGAAAAAGTAGAAAAAGGGCAAGTGACGTCAAGCTATATGAAATGAAAGATTTACTTTCATCCTTCATATTTCCAAACAGAACAGTTGTTTATGATTCTCTTTCTTTATAAATTATGCCACTGTTGTGCAATGGTAAGTATACCCGCCTTCCACACTAAATATCCGTATTCAATACCCAGACCAGAAAACATTACATTTACAACGGTAGCAAAAATACCACTCAGCGTAACAGTGGAGACATTTCCGGAGTATTGAACGAATATGAATCGGGATGCACTCATACGGAGGGTCTCTGTAGGGTCTCTTGTGGATTGGTCTCACTCCATATTATTAACAAACCCGTTAAGCCAAAAATGCGCCTCATCGCTGAACACAATTTTGCGATAAAACAACGGGTCATTTGCCAACTGCTCTAGAGCGAATCGACGACTGATTTTCAAAGTAAATTTGGATAATTTCGTAGGGTTGTTCAAGCGTGAGTCTATTCATGATGATTTGTCAGAGTATACTGAAACAAATAAAAAAAAAAGTTTCATCAAAATTTAGTTTTGTGTGTTACTTTTTACAATTTAAAGTTCTATCTAGCTTAAAAAACACCCTGAGAAAACCACAATATTTCTACAGAGGTTACTGCAGGCTCTTTCGCATAAGATCTATGATTTACAAAAAGGACGAAAGCAGAATGTTGGGTGATTATAAGATCCAACCTTTTTTTCATATACATCTATACATATAAAAGAGTTGAGTAATGATGACTCACTGATTCACTGACTGATAACACTGTGAACCAAAATTTTGGGGGGTGGAAAATTCCTTGATGAGTATATACTGAACCCCATAGGGCAGATCCGCCGTGAACGAACTTTTGAGTTATGGCGTGATGAATTTTTTAATTGAGACCCTATAAGCCATCAGAAATTAGCGTTATATCTTTGTTCGCTGTTGTTTTGGCTAATTTTTGATATAACATGCCTTCAGTCAAATCTATTGAGGATATTTTTCGTAGAACATTTCGACCTCCTTCTTTTTTTAATTGTACTAAATTTGGTACAATTAGGAATTGAGCTAACCGTTAGAGTTGGAATCCTGAAATTTAGACTAACGATTACTGTTGGAATGTCGGTTCGAGATATGGAGACAGTTTTGGGAATTCGAACATACGGGTACTAAATTTGGTACTATTTTGATTCGGATGAACGGATAAAGCTATAAACCTGAAATTCGAATTTAAGATTACTGTTGGAGTGTATGATTGAGATATGGAGGCAGTTTTGAAAATTCGTACTTATGTGAACGAAATGTACTAAATGGTACTAAATTTTGGACAACTAGGATTTGGGTAAACGGATAGAATTGAAATCCTGAAATTTGGATTTAAGATTACATATGCGTACATATGTGTACGAAAAGTACTAACTAGTACTAAATTTGATAACATTTGAAGTAGTTTTAGAAATTCGCGCTTATGGCTACGAAGTGTACTAAATGGTACCAAATTTGGTACAAGTTGGATTTAGGTACTGGAATCCTGAAATTTCGAATTAAGATTAATGTTGGAGTGTAGGATTTAAATAGTTTTGGAAATTTGTACTTATGGGTACCCAAAGTACTAAATGGTACTGAAGTTGTCACAAATTGGATTTGAGTGAACGAATAGAGCAGGAATCCTGAAATTTGGAATTAATATTACTGTTGTAGTGTAAAAAAACAAAATACATGGTTGTGAGTAAGAAAAATGACCATTATCACACCACACTAAAAATTAATAATAAAAATATTGAGCGAGTCACTAATTTCACATACCTTGGAGTATTGTTAAATAAAAAATGGGACTCTTCCAAGGAAATCAAACGTCGTATAGAGATGGCCAGAGATGCATTTTTCAAATACAAAACAGTCTTTACAAATCACGATATAAGCCTCTCAACAAAAGTCAGATTCGTGAAATGCTATATCTGGTCCGTACTACTTTACGCAGTTGAGACATGGACCATTAAAATTGCAGATGAGAAAAAACTTGAATCCTTCGAGATATGGGTCTACCGAAGGATTTTAAAGATACCATGGACTGATCATGTAACAAACCAGGACGTTTTACGCAGAATGGGTTTAGATAGACAATTGCTGCGACATGCCAAAGCTCGGAAAATTGCATATTTGGGACATCTGATGCGAAATGAAAAGTATAAACTCCTGCAAACCATCATAAAGGGCAATATAGAAGGAAAAAGAGGAAGAGGCAGGAGAGAATTGAACTGGCTGAAAAACATACAAGATTGGACAGGCTGCCATGATGAAAGAAGCATGATTTCGGCGGCAAAAAATAGAGAGCTGTTTATGCCTGTATAATATAAAATAAAATAGCATAACACATTTATAATAATATTGTATGATCGCTTATATCCGGATAACGGATTTGCAAATAAAGAAGAAGAAGTAGTGTAGGAATGAAGCAGTTTTAGAAATTCGTGCCTATAGGTACGAAGAGTACTAAATGGTACCAAATTTGGTACAATTTGGATTTAGGTGCTGGAATCCTGAAATTTGGAATTAAGATTACTGTTTGAGTGTAGGTTTGAGATATGGAGGCAGTTGTGGAAATTCTTACATATGGGTACCAAAAATACTAAATGACACCAAATTTGGTACAATTTGTATTTGGGTGAACGAACAGAGCTAGAATCCTGAGACTTGGAATTAAGATAACTGTTGGAGTTTTGGATTGAGGTAGATTCAGGTATGTTGTACTGCTATGTGAACGAAAATACTAAATGGTACTAGATTTGGTAAACTGTTGATTTTGGAGAATTAAGATTAAGATTGGAGTGGAGGATTGAGATATGGAGGTAGTTTTGGAAATTCGTGCCTACGTGTATAATAAGTAATAAGTGATACTTAGGTGAAATTTGAGATATTGAGGTAGTTTTGTAAATTCGTACATACGCGTACAAAGAGTACTAAATGGTACTAAATTTGATTTGGGATTTGGAATTAAGATAACTGTTGCGGTTTAGAATTGAGGTAGTTTTAGAAATTCGTATTTATTGTTACGATGAGTACTATATGGTACGAAATTCAGTACAATTTGGTCTTAGGTGATCGGATACATTTAGAATCCTGCAATTTGGAATTAAGATTATTGTTGAAGTGCAGGGCTACAGGGACGTACGCAGGGGTGCCGGGGCACGCCCCCCCCCCCCCTCTAATGGTTTGGTCCGACAACATTTTTGAGCTACTTTAACAACTTATAACGTTTTTTCTCTAAAATAATTTTTGTTATTGGAAATTTCAAATGTAAATTTATACTGTTCTGAAGATTTTTACTAAAAATGTACTTTATTAACAAGTTGTCTAAGAAATAATAATTTTTTTGGGAGAAATTTCCAGTAACACTGAATTACTTTTTAATGTAAAATCATTGTCAAATAATAAAGTGTTTTGGAATCTGTAATAAATATAAAGATCTTGAAGCTTTAAACTCAATCTATATTCAAAAAATAAAAAGTTCAGTTTTGTGCGGACTAGAAGTGCATAAATGAAATGTCTATTGGACAAAATATACGTGGAGTATATTTCGAAAACCAATTAGAAAATTGTGTTACTGCCTTAATCACAATTTTGTATTCCTATTTTATATCCGCTTGTTGCTAAATAGTTAATAGGCTAACGACAAAAATATACCTCATCGTAATAATGGTCGTAGACTAATCATACATATATTTTGACGAAACCCGCTTCAAATAATTTTGAGTCTATTTACTCCAGTTCGTCCGTCTGTCTGGCTCGAGCGCATGATAACTCTCAAACAGATCAACAGATATGATCCACATTTTGGGTCTCGCAATATTTTGTCCAAACTTTAAGTCATATCAGTCCACTCCTTCGGGCACAATAACAGTCGAAAGTCCAAATCGATTTTTTCGAGACATTGATTAGGTTTGAATAGAGATTATATCGATTCACTCCTTCAGGTACCTCCCACACAAAATTTCAATAAACCGATTTGACTGAAACTTTGGACATCCTAAAATTACTTGCAGACGTACTTATGTATATCAAGTATCAAGAGGACCTATATGGGACAACACATTCGGATATATCCGTCACAAAAGTTCAAGGAGCCATTGCACATTTTGACCCATGGTACTCCTTGCGGTCTTTTTTACATCGATATTATATTTTTCGTGGGTTAGTGTTTGCCAACATAATGGTCCAAAAACTGTAACTCTTACGGTGACAGAGTAAAATTACATTTTGATACGATAACTATCAAAAGGAATGACTTCCAAAATTAGGTCCATTTCCAAAATGGAGTATATGGGCCGATTCTTTTAGGTATCTTCTGTACAAAAGTGCAAAACTTTTGCGCTTTTATCGAAGTCAAATTTATGAGCACAACATAAGTATTTATTCGCAATGCCCACAATCGTGAAATTACACATACCCTAAATGTTTCGATATTTTTGTCGGAAAGTTTATACGTCCAAAAAAGACCCCGAAATTCTGGAACTCCCTGATTACACAATTTTCAGGAAAAATATTTTGGTTTGTAGCCCGTATTCTGTCTTCAGAAAAAAAGTCTCAACTCATATAGGCTGAGGGTATATCTCTGTCGACAAAAACCGACTGATACTTTTTTACTTGTTTTCCAGAAAACAAAAGTTATAAATTTTCATAAGTTTGCCTCCGCTGTGCCAACAGAAGTGATTAGTCTTTGGGCATAGTCCTTGGAAGGTTTCTAATATGTACTTCGTACAATTAAAATAGAAATAATCGGGAAGAACAACCATTGAGGTATCAAAGGGAGTTATTTTGACTTGAGTTGACTTAGCTAAAATTTTGCCGAGTTTTTTTTAGAGATATTTTTTCAACCATGTTTTTGCATAGACTCAAATATCGCCCGACTTCTGATAAAAATGTTTTCTTTTTTCTTAATGTAATTTCTGAATTTTTAGTTGGCTTTCGCGGACTCCGGACTCTATCACTTCTGATAAAATAGTAACATTTTGGTGTTCTTACAATAATACAAAACTTTTTTAATTAGTGTGTGATATCTGGATATGTACTTTAAAGAGGAGAAGGCGTTATGTTCGGGCCAAACTGTTTTTATCCTCCACCACTTTAAAACACTCTATATCTCTCTATCCCTGTATTCGAACGTGAATCTATTTTCACCATACTCTCCATGGAGGAACCCCCACCAAAAGGATTTCCGATAATTTTAAAAATTATGGTAAAACGTGGAGGTATATTAGTAATTCTCTGCGGGATATAGAACCCAAAATGCCAAAAAAGAGCTAATTTGGTTGAAAATTCTGGTATACCACCAAAACGTAAACCTATATGAGTAATATTCATTTGAAAAACTTTTGTAAATGGACTATACCGAACGTGGTCTGGCAACTAAACTAAAATAGCTATTAGTATACAAAAATCCAGTGTTCATCATCAGTGTTGTTTATTTGTATTTTATTCCCTTTCCGCATACGAAGTAGCGGGCACTTTGCTAGTATATATATGGAATGGAAATCTTTTCTTAGTTCGGCTTATAGGACAAATGTTCTGTAGAGGACAAACTAAGTAAGAAAGTAAGCTAACAGAGTACTACAATGTTGAGAGAAAGTGGGTTTTAAAGTCACCACTTTACTATTTCATCGATAAATTCAACTATGAGAAAGTCACAAGTTTTCTACAGAGGTCCTGTCGCATAATATCTATGACTTACAAAATGAAGGATAACAACAGTTCCAGACTGTTGGGTGTTTTTGAGATCTCAGATCTTTCCCATGGTGTTCGAATATTCCAGGAAGTTCGAAGATGGACTATATCGGTCAATTACTTAAAAGTGTTAAAAATGTTCTACCCAAGCTTATGTGTGGTTTCCGGATAGTTTTTATATCAGCCATGCGACTACGAACGGTTTATTAACTTTGATACGGGTTTAAATCTGCCTCATCAGAACAATGGTTCAAGACCCCATATATTGTAAGACAATATATTACAGACAATTTGGAACCGATGTTCGATGCCCATGTCCCTCGAACCCGATAGCCGATTAGGTTCGCACTTTACAGAATCTAATATTTTCCCAACCTTAGATCAACTTCGAAGATGGATTTACCGGCCTAATCCTTCTGGCACATCCACTTTAATACTTCACAATTCTCAGATGGTTTTAATGTTTTCACCTCATGCTTTCCTTTAGCTCGTGATTACAAGGATTACAACTATATTTTGTATTACGTACGGAAGTAAGAACTTCCGATGTAATGTCCGCAGGGTTATTTAGGAATCCCACTAAAATAAATGCTGAGCACATTACTTCAAGTAGGAAGTACCTAGTGTCGTCCATATTTTGCAATAGACGTGTCATTGCATTTGCTAAATGAACCGTTCAATGCCCAAATCAATTAACTCCACTTTTTGAAAAATCTTAAATGTTAGTGTCAAAGCCCTTCAATTGTCAAATTGTTAAAATAAAATATATCGTCTGCTCCGTCGAAAAAGGTCGTAAGTCCACTTTTTTTTGAAAATCGCGTTTTTGTTACAGAATGATAGTACAAGTCAAAACACGTCGTATGATACAAAGAAAATAGTAGTATGTCGCGTTTTTCTATATGTTTTGCCCTTGTCGGAAAAGGTCGTAAGTCCATAAAACGTACAAATTTGAGTACGAAAAGGTCGTAAGTCCACAGGAAAATGTATACTTTAAAAGAATGCTACAGCTAATGTAGTTCAGATATAATGTTTGACGGCATCCACGGTTGGGGTACAATGCAAAGAACTAGCCTTGACGTTTGGATGATAATCGGATGTAATTTGGCGGAGCCAGTGGACCAAACTTTTGAACAAAAATATGAGAATTTCTATATTTCACCGAAATTTTACATTAGAAATCTATTTTATTCTATAAGCGAACTGACTTTTAAAGATTGTCTTCTGGTCTTTTCATTAATACTGATTGGGATGCTGTATGTGCTCAAATACTTCACATATAGAAAAATTTGTAAAATATCACTGGTTGTTTTCTGTCGTATATCTTAGTTAATTTTATCATTAAAGGAATAAAGATATATAAATTAAAATAATCATGTTTTATATTAAATACTAACAGACCCCAGTCCGTGTTGCTGACCCGTCGTAATGAGTTTTGATGACAACTTTTTATGGAATTTGTGCGTGAAAATTCAAAAATAGGTACATCAATTCTTCGGTCCATTATCAAACCTAGGAGAATTTTATATTTATCAACAGATTTGGTCTGTAACCTTTCTCTTCCCTGGCGGACTTTTTCGCTCACTGACGATATTATCTTGTCATCATTGCTTCCAAAATGTATGCTAAAACCGATATAATCATAATCATGCTTATACATATAGCGTTTAAAAAATGCATAAAGTATACATAACAACGGCAAACCTTGAGCTGAGAGAAATCGGTTCAGTAGTATTGGAGATATAACATACATATGTTTATAAAAAAGTACGCGTGGTTATTTCTTTAGGCCCCAAAGAAGTACCTAGATTGTAGATTAATTCGTAAAAAACCGATACATCCGCAATCATTGAAAATATATCGTTTTTTTAATGTCGCATAGGGGAGGTACCCCGCCGCCTCTGGAATTCATTAAAATAAGCATCCTATTTTACCGGGGGCCATCCCTATACATATCCTGGCAATTTCAGGAAACTCGGTTCAGAAGTTTTTGTAGTAAAGATTATAATTGAAAACAGTGGGAGTATAAGTGGGCGTGGTCAAATTTTGTTTACACAAAAAACCTAAGTAGGGTTATGACGAACATGTCACAGGAAGAAATACCCAAATCGGTCCAGCCGTTCTAAACTGATGTCATTGCCAACGAACGACATTTGATTTTTATTAATTTATATTTCACCTAAAGGTTTTGGTCCATAAAACCCGCTAATAATTATCTGATCACCATGTTAAATTGCAAGCTTATTCTCTGTCTTAAACTCAAATCGTTCTTAAAATTTCGCTCTGATCGGAATATTACTGCGATCTACAGGACAGCTACAAAGTAGGGTAAAAATTGTGGGTTTGGTCCATTTCACACCTTTCGATAACAACCAACATCTAATGGGGTCACTGCTGGTCGGAACCCGACCTCTCCACAAAATTTCGTGACGGTCGATCCAAAATTGAGGTCTGGAGTATTATTACAATTGTTAATGGATGGACGGACACATAGCTAGATCGCTTTATCTCGTCAAGATATGAAAAAATGGCAAGGGGAGGGGGTCTACGACGAATACTTCGCGATGTTACACGAATATTGAACAAAACAAACCTTTCCACATTGTTTTGTAAAGTATAAACATTTTATTTTAAAAACGTCCGTAAATTGTAGGAAAAGGTCGTAAGTCCCTACAAAAATACAAAACTGTACAAGGAAAAGGTCGTAAGTCCAAAGACATCCAATTATCTCCCAAACGCGACGGAATTTTATCAAACAAAGTACAGGTATTGAAGCGGAATAAATAAACGAAGAATACTGCCTTTACCACCATAATAAAATCTTTAATGCAGAAAGCGCGGGAATGTTTTTTCTTCCTCCTGAAAAATTTATTGAGAGGGACTTACGACCTTTTCCGACGGAGCAGACGATATTTTCATTATGTTTTTACTGTCGTAGGCAGAGTCTATATTTCTATCTATGTATAAGGCCGACAAGTACTTATTTGGATACGGTTTTTGGTTAACAAGTACTTTCAGAATTTACATTTTTCAAATGTTATGACTTTCTTTTCTCCGCTAAAATTTCCTGCTATTTCAATTACACATTTCCACGCAAAACATTGTCTCCAAAATAATTTAATTGCTCGAAAAGAAAATTTTCTTTTTTCACATCTAAATTTGTTGCATAAATTTTAATCAATGTTTATTTAAAAATGCATAAATATTTCCACCATCACGCAACATTTAACTTCTATCATTCGTATTCGAATAACATCCTACTCTCTCCCTCCTGTCTCCCTTGCTTATATAACATAGAAACGACAACAAATACATATTTCCAAATTTCCAACACAAAGAAAGACCACAAAAATTTTAAAAACGAACAAAATAAAGACAAATATTTACACCAATTAATGCCAAAAAACCATTTGTCCAAATATGCCGACACAATTTCGGTGTGGAGTGCCCGAGAATATTGAGTTTATATTTGTCATAAAGCATTTTCTTTTGGGTTTTCATATGTTGGTGGTATTAGTGGTGTTGACAATGGCAATAGCTATGACCATGTTGGAAGTTCTGTTCTAATATTAGTATTTCTGTTTTTTTTCTAATCTACCATGGTGTGATTTTTATGCCAAACTTTTTTTCGCACATCCAATGTTGTAGTTGTTTTTTTTTTTCTTTGTGTGTTTTTATTTCAGTTTTGACTTGTTTATGGAGTATAAAATATTTGTGTTCCGTTGTCATACTTTTTATTTTCTTCTCTTTGTTTGATTCGTGGAAAGGAAACAGTACCAGGATTTTATATTAAAGCCAATAAACGCATACCATGGGACCATTCTTTCAAATCGTTCACACAAATTGATGAAGGAGAAAACCGAGAGTTTCGTCATCGGTTTCGTTACCCATTTTCATCGAAAACATCCACTACGACAAAAAAGAAAAGGTGAATAATGGCAAGTACATATGTATATGGAATCTTATTCTGAATTTCTTTTTCATTTACAAAGATCTACGGTCAACCCGAAAGGTATCTTTTAAAATCAGTAAGGGATAGTGACGTAGAGGATGAAAGATACCAAGGAACGGTTCTGATCAGCTTTAACATAGCAAATCCCAGGATTTATCTTGGTCCCTTTCTCATCTCAATTGGACACTGACCTCCAACTGGTGTCACCTGGGGATCGGCCTTTAACACCGGTTAAAGGTGAGAGCTAACATTCACCCATAAGAACGTTAAAAACTTGGGTTTGGGCGTCGGGTTAGTAACGCACCCTACTATGAAAAAAAAACAAAAGAAAAACAAACCCCTCTAAAGTTTACGACCCACGCAAACGTTTTAAGGGCCATGATCTGCGAATCTGCATCTGGAATGTTTGCACTATTTATCGAGAAGATGGTATTTACGCGCTGGCAGATGAACGTGAAAAGAACAAGGCCGATATAACTGCCATACAGGAAATACAATGGATTGGGAAAGTCGTCACAACAACGCACTGTATTATAGCTGCCATGACGCAAAGAACGGGTTTGGCAGCGGTTTTGTAGTTGGTCGGAGGTTAAAACATCTGGGCCCAGCTTCACACACGTGAATGAAAAACTTGCTACAATTCGAATAAAAGCAAAATTCTTCAACATTAGCCTTATCTGCGCTCATGCTCCAACCGAAGACAAGGACGAACAGACCAAAGATATATTCTACGAGCGCCTAGAAGAAACATATGACCGTTCTCCTGCCTATGACATTAAAATTATTCTAGGCGATTTTAATGCCAGAATAGGAAATGAGAATATCTTCGGCCCAACAGTCGGGAAATTTAATCACCATAGTGAAACATCTGAGAATGGAATGAGGCTGATAGACTTCGCAGAGGCAAAAAACTTCCTAGTTAGCAGTACCAGATTTAAGCATCTCGATGTTCATAAGGGCACCTGGCTGTCTCCAGATCAAAGAACAATGAATCAAATTGATCACATTGTGATAGATGGCAGACATTCATCGAACGTGTTGGATGTACGATCGTTTCGAGGACCAATGTCTTGTTGGAGCAAAGGTACGTACCCGTATAAACGTTGCAACACAACACGGAAGTTGGACATCAGTAAGCTGCAAATACAACAGATAGCCACAGCATATTCCACTCGACTAGCCCAATTGATTAATCAAAACACTCCTCGTCCCCACAATATATCAGCATAATGGCAATATATTGCCCACTCCATTCAAAGAGCCGCAAAATCCATACTTGGATACAAAGAACCTATACCAAAGTACCCATGGTATGACCAGGAATGTCGTTCTGCTACTGGAGAGAAAAATGCGGCGTATAGGGCTACTCAACAATTAGTAGCACGAAAGAGGAGAGGACAAACGGCTTTTCGCAGGAAAAAGAGTGAAATGGAAAAACGGGAGTGCGAAAAAATCGAGATGTACAGGAGCCATAATTAAGTCCAAAAATTCTACGAGAGGGTGAAGCATCAAACTGATGGCTTTGGTACAGGCACTTCATGCTGTAGAAACCAGCAAGGTAATTTGGTAACTGATAGATATAGTGTGCTCGAGATATGGAAAGAGCATTTATCCACACTGCTGGTACGAGGGTCACAAAAAACCCTTTGGCCTAGGCAGCAAGCAGTGTCGTCAGGCGTCATTTGATTTTTTTTTTAAAGTTTGATAGCTTTTGGCATATGCGTACTCAGGACTGTTTCACTTACAACCATGTGTTGTGTTATTTACAGTGTCTTGAAAAATTCACTTTGCATAAAAAAGTGAATTTACTGGTGAACATTTTCGTCCGATAATTTTTTACAACTTTCGGCATGGATAATCACGGTAAGAGTAGATCGATCAAATTAAATCTTTGTATGTCGATAAAGGACCATCCTGATTCAATGAAATCAGTCGTGGCCGACACTCGCCAAAACAACGAAGTTCGTGGGGGTCGTCCAAAAACGGTCGTTGTGGCAGACAGAATTAAGCCGTGCGTGAACGGATAATACAAGATCGCCATATTATGTACCGTGAGATAGAGGCCAATTACAGGGGCATAAGTCTAGAGTTGGGCAATCTCGTTCAATTGAACGATCCGTATCACTGTCCTCGTTGGTCGAGATAGTGATCCGGATCGTTCAATTGAACGAGATTGCCCAACTCTACATAAGTCTGCTCCCTATTGCATATTATATAGTATCTGGCATATTGTGTGAGCAACTAAATTCTATGGTCAATGAAATTCTTGGACCCTATCAGTGCGGCTTTAGAGCCGGCAAATCCACCATTGACCAAATATTTACCTTGAAACAAATCCTGGAAAAGAGCCAAGAAATGCAGATCGACACATTCCATCTTCCTGTCGATTATAAAGCAGCCTTCGACAGCCCTATACGTTCTAAGCCATGTCTCATTTTGGTATTCCTGCAACGCTCATTCGGCTTTTTAGAATAACATTAACTGAGACGAGATCCTCAGTTAAAATAGGAAAGGCCTGTCGTGTGATCTCTTCAACATCCTGCTGGAAAAAGTATTACGAGATGCGAAGGTAAAAAGAAGTGGAACAATGTACACAAACATACTTGCTTATGCCGACGACATTGACACCATGGGTAAAGGACTTCGTCTACCTCGGTACGGCCATAAACACAATACGAAGAAGAATAGTGTTGGCCAACAGATGCTTCTTTGGGCTCAGTAAGCAGTTTAAGAATAGAGCCACATCTCGTCAAACAAAAGTAACACTTTACAAAACACTGATGTTCTAATGTATGGTTCCGAAGCATGGGTACTTCCGCAAGCAGATAAGGCAGAGCTTGGTGTGCTCGGGAGAAAAATTCTTCATAAGATCTACGGGCTAATCTGCGTTGACGGCGAATATCGACGTCGTATGAACAACGAGCTGTATCAAATATACAACGACATCAATATACTCGTATACTATTGCGATGGCTAGGTCATGTTATAAGAATGTGTGATGATGAACTCGCTAAAAAGGCGTATAAATACGGGCCGCATAGAATAAGTGAAACGAGACATCAGAAAGCTACATATTCCAGATTGGGAAATACAGCAACAAACAGAGAGGATTGGAGATCTTTCCATAGTTTGGCTTACGGATCAAATGTTCTGTAAAAAGTCAGCTAAGCAAATAAGGGATAATAGGGGTGTCTTTTTACTTACTAAATGTTGCTGAAACATTTTTTCAGCAACTTTTCCTTTATACAACTGTCAAAATCTGCAACATTAGTAATAATTATTACTAATTATCACGTAAAAAGACATCTTCCAGTCAACATAAATGTTATTTTCTTACCGACAAAAATAGGTTAAATTAAAAAGCAAAAATATTAATGAAAATTTTATATAAAAAGGAACACTTTTTGCCGCGGTAAGTCGTCGCTAGGACTTTATTACAGAAAAATTTGCTTAAATACCGCAGTTATAAGTAACTAAAAATTTGAAGTTATCCACATTTGTCGGTAAATCTGTTGTAAATCATTTGCAGAACCACACTACTGACTACTGGTCAAGGTAGTGTTGCTATAAACAGAGTAGTTCGTTTTGCATATAGGGAAAATCGAAGTGTACACATTACCCCGTATGTAGTAAAATTTCTAAGTACCAGTTTTCAAAGTTTGATTGATTTACGCCTACTTTTAGTTTTTTTAGAAGTTGATTTTTTGTTTCTTTAGATTAGTTTTTTAGCTCAACGTGGCGGCTGCAGTTGAATATTTCAAGCGTCATTAATTTTATGGATAGAGCATTTGAAATTAAGAGTAGCGCTGTTTTCTTATTTCCCTGCCTAATGATTTGAAGAATTTCAGTGTTTCATCAACATCTTTCGGTAAAAAGTTCGCCACTTAGGTTAATTTTTTTTATTATTCTTTTGATTTATGAGATTTTTGATCTCAGTTTTTTTTAATTAAAATTTTTTTGTTTATTAATTAAGGATAAAGAACATATATCAGCAAAAATGTCTAAAATCGTCTTTTCCATTTCAAAAAAATCAAAAAAATTTTTTGATACTACATCAATGATTTTTGGTAAATAGATTAAGAGAAAAATCGTCATTCCAAATCTGTTTTCGTTACCAACTTTGATCGTTGCGCGCAAAAGATATGACCGTTTTAATTATGATAATTAGAAAAAATTCTAAAAAAATCGCGGCTTAATATAGTAAGCTGTAATATCCTATTATCGTTAACTGAATTCGTACTCTTTTCGATGATGCAAAAATAAATTTGAAAAGTCTCAATGGATTCGCGAAAAATTAAATTTGTTAAATAATTTCACGTATTTACAAACATATTTTTGAAACAATAGCGCCTATACTTACAAAAAAATATATAATAAAATTATAGCAGCATCCAGACATTGTGAGGAATAAAATGAAACTTAAGGCGTGAAGTTTGGAGCTACAGTATTCATGTTATTTGCAAAAATACAAAGAAAATATGACGAACAAAATAAAAATCATGTTATTCTAATTTTATTTATTTATGGTTTTATAGGAAAGGCTGAAGAAAAATGTTTAAGTTCTTCGTCATTTTCGTCCAAATTTCACGCAATAATGAAGATATTCCGTTGCAAAAAATTTTTCGCTAATAGTTTTCCTATTGGCGAATATTTTTAGAACATTATATTAAATCACAAGGAATACCAATTGTGGCATTACATAAAATAATGTTATATTGAATATTACAACATTTGAAACGCATATAAACCGCGTAATAGTGAAAATGACATGATGCGCATCCGATTTTCCAATATAGCGTATCAATCCCTTTTATTTGATGTACAGTTTGTGAAATTCTATTTCGCGGCCACGATGTAGCATCTGTTGCATATAAGGGCGCAGAATACAGTAAAATGGTCATAATTTCCATGAAGTTCATTTACATTTTATGCGCATCCGATTTCGATGATAACCCTTAAAAATACATCATTTGATGTCGTTTCATTGCGATCCTTCAAGAACCGTGGATGTAGCATCGCACTTAATTTTTAGAAAAAATCAATTGTATCTCCGGTTTAGCGATAGTTTTGAAATACACGTTTTCGCACATTTTAAACAGGCATATAGCCCTATTTATTTCAGTAAAAAATACACTTCCAAAACGCGTTTCAATGCGCGCAATTTTCAAAAACATTTTTTGCATATTTTCGAAATTTGAGGGGTATCATATCCGCCAATCTAGTGGACGGATTTGGACGCATCATGGCTTATTAGATTCAGAACGTAAAAAAACTAAGTTCACGCGGGTTTCACCGACAATTTAATGGCAGTTGCAAATTTTGAATCAAAAAAACAGGTTTTTTATAAAAATTTACGCACAAAAATTTCGACTTTAAGCTGAGATTGTTGTGAACCTTTGAAGGCTACACGCCCGAGTTATACATCAAAAAATGCGTAATCGCGAGTACTACAATCTCATAATCACTTCTTAAACGAGTACAGTTGCGCGTCCCGATTAGAGCAAAAATTCAAAAAACCCAATTTTTCAGTCGTTATATTAAAAAATCAGTCGTTATATTAAAAAATCATACATTAGAAACTTCATCTCTGAAGTGTATTCTTTAACTTCTTCTTTGAACATTATACTCTACATTGTATTGTAAAGCCACTAATTGAAAATTGACTTAAAAAATTCGTTTCCTTCAACGTTTTTTCCTATTTTTTTACATTAATATGAACACAGCTTCCGCTCAAATTATAATTTTAAGATATCCATCGGTGAATCGTGCTAAAACAGTTTATTTTACGTAAATGCGTTCAAAAGTTATGGTATATTACAACAATTCGCGAGTTACAATACCACATATCTCAGTTTCAACATAAGTAAATTTTCTACAAAAAGGGCGATATGCTCATTAATTATTTTAATTATACCTTTTTGCTATTGGGGTAGTGTAACATACATACATACCCAGCGAAAAGTTTGCCTCCAAAGAGGCAGTTAAATGATATGTACAAGTGATTTGGAAGTGCATCAAATTATGCATTTTCACTCATGATTTTTACAAGGGAGTGACCCCGGAATGAGGCACTCCATTGCACCGCATTTTAACTGACACTTTGGCATTGCATTTTAACTGAACCTTTGGCACTGCATTTTAACTGACCCTTTGGTGTAGAATAGGAGGAAGTCCAGAGCACGTGTTTTGAATAACAAAATAAAATGCATTTATTATTTGTGTAAAACAAAAATATTAATAAATTTATTAAATTATACACCAGTTATGAAAATTCTCTATTGAATTCAATCGCAAACATGTGTGTTTCCTCCGCTCTTCATTTAATCCAAGCTTAAGTGCTTTTGCTTCATCTTGTAAATGGATTTGATATTGTCTTCCCATCACCAGTTAAGATTTCGACATGTACTCCAACAGCACTCCATTCGGAAATTTTCTTCTCGTGAGTTACCGGAAAAATATTCACAAATTAAATATTATTTAGTTTGTATTAACAAATGTTTGGAAATGTTAACACGATTATCTCTTTTTTGAAATGTATTCCGCTGCCTGTAGAGATGTACAAACTGATTTATGTACATGTAGGGATCTCTAACAACTGCAAATAAAATGTAGTGAACGGAGTGCCTTTTTCACGACTCCGTTGCACTGCCTCCGGATGTTGTTAAAATGTGACAAATGGATGTGATTCTTTGGATTGCATCTAAATGCGGTTAAAATGTGAGGAATGGAGTGCCTTTTTCACGACTCCGTTTGAACTGCATAAAAACATGCAGTGAAAGAACTAGTCTACATTACACTACTTCCAATTTATTTTACTGGGTAGTAGTTGTAAAATACTTTGTTTGAATTCGTTATGGCCCCATTTAAAATGTTTTGTTTTTGAAAAAAAATTCAAGAATGAAAAACAGTTTATGGGTCATTATTACATGTATTCTTTTACTATCTGATGGATTTGAAAATGCAAAATAAACTAATTTGGAGGAATTAAAAATATAATTTTCACATTGAAAGTTAATGACAAGAAGCTCCTCCTTGAAATTCAATCATCACTTTTAACTTTAGGTTAACCGGAACGCTATAAATCTGTTCGGTAAATCGAAACTATAACAAAAGAAGACTTATAATAATGGGGGTATATGTTTGTCCTATATTTAACAACTAAAAGATTGTAAGAGTAGGCCATAAAAATGACATAAATAAGCTATTATAAGCGCTCAAACAGGAAAAGTTTAATAGAACGCTTCACACTGTTTATGGCCGGTGCTGTGAGATGTGAGAAAAATACAAAGCCGATACTACCTCTTTGATTAAATGGGCGTTCGGAATGCAATGAAGCAACCTCCCAGTTTGGCTGTCTGTTTTGGAAAATGTAATCTTCACAGTGAAACATCCTACAACAGAATTAGACTGATCGACTTCGCAAAACGAATGATAGTAAACGGCATCATATTTAAACGCTTTTACTTTCTTAGTTGGCCTTTTACAGAACATTTCTCCTATAAGCCGAACTAAGAAAAGATTTCCATTCTTCTCTGTTCGTTGCTTTGCATTTTGGAATACCGCGTTTTTTGATCTCGTCTTCCATTTGTTTGCTTCATCGAAGCCTTGGCCTGCCGTCATGTGGCCCGTATTTATATGCCTTTCTAGCGGGTTAATCATCGCTCATTCTTATGACATATCCTACACAACGCAATCGCTGTATCTCGATACCTTTAACTATACTGATTTCGTTGTATAGCAGATATAGCTCGACGTCATTCGACGTCGATATTCACCGTCAACCCAGATTGGCCCGTAGATCTTTCGATCTAACTACTAGCGCAAGTACCCAGGCCTCGCAACCATACATTAGCACAGGTAATTTCAGTTTTTTGTAAAGTGTTACTTTTGTTTGACGAGATGTGTTTTTTTAACTGCTTACTTAAGCCAAAGTTGCATCTGTTAGCCAATACAATTCTTTTTTTATTTCACAACTGATGTTGTTTCTTGTGTTTATGGCGGTGCCGAGGTTGACGAAGTCTTTTACTACTTCAAAATTGAAATAACCAACTTCCAATGTTGGTCCGAGCTGTAAGGACGCATTACGCGTCCACACAATCAACTTGGTCTCCTCACCGTTTACCGCCAGCTCCACTTTTCTACTTTGAGCTTCTAAAGTAATCAGTTACCTCTTCTACTAATCGCTGTAAATTGTGCTATATCTTGTCTGTATCTCGTATGACCCTTTCCAGTAGAATGTTGAGTAAGTCACACAAATGACTGTCTCCTTGTCTGAAACCTCTTTTGGTACTAAACTCTTGGTAGAAGTTCTTTCCTATTTTACCTGAAGACCGTATCAATTTATGTCATTTTACAAAGCCGAATGACCTTTGTGGAGATACCTAATGGCTTGAAATACATTTGAACGTAGGGGGCTGTCGAAGGCTGCTATATAATCGACAAAAAGGTGGTAGTCGTTCTTTCTATAGCTAAAAAAATAAACGTTGCATGTAAGCTACAAACAACTGCCACCGTGGTGTAATGGTAAGCACGTCCGCCTTGCAATCATAAGGTATGCGGTACTTCCCAACTGTGGCAAAATAATCTTCAGCGTAGTGTAGGCGTCATTTCCTGAGTATTCTAGATATGTACAACTTCTCTATAAGTCGTGTCGTAAGACATGCCCTTTGGACTCGGTGATAAAAAAGTAGGTCCCATACCATTGAGCGAAGTCTGCCGAGTCCCTTCGGGAATGTGTGTATCGCCAAATTTGCAAATTTTTACTTGCCGATTGTTTGTAATTCTGTCGATAAGTTCGCACTACAAGAGTAGAGGAGAAAAGTATTCATATAAGTAATAATTATGTCATGTTATATTTTCGATACACCGCTTCATAAGGTTAACGAGATGCACTCATAATGACAAAAATATAAATATAACTCTATAAGCCGGAAGAGTCACCTTTTAAAAACTCGAAAACAGAATCCGAAATACATAGTCGAATTAAAACAGCGAAATTAATTTACTCAATGTCCAAAATACAGCTGTGGAAGTTGGAAATGCATTCATTAAGCCATAAACAAAACAGTCATCATCAGTTTTAAGAAACAATAAGAACAGTACTGTTCAATAAATATTTTTCTTCGGCAGGCATTAAACATATCAGTTGTTTAAGACCAAGAATCAAATCGAAAGCGACCGAGGCATTACATGGACCAGTCTAAGTAGATGGACCAACCTGTGTAGTAGAGTTGTGTAGCTCGCGAACGAACTAGTTCAATTGAACGACTCACCTGAAAGAACGACTGAACTAGATCACTCGAAGTCGTTCTTTATAGTTCAGTAGTTCAGTAAAAGAACGAAAAAATGTCAGCTGTTTCAACCACTTCATACAAAACGCTGACCTAGTTTAATGTGTCATCATCTATAACAACATGGACAAACCATTTTACGCAGCCAATGGTAGTACGATATACAACAAAATAATCATTTTGTATGTATTAGTTAAAGGCATTATATTGAACTTGGATTTGTGTTAATTATGTAAATCAGGGAAGCATGCTCCGAAAGGTGTTCCTCTTTAAATCTTCAAATGGGTTATATGTAGTTTGGATTTCTTTTTGAATGTATCAGTAGGCCCAAAAACTGGCGATGCTTCGATGTTTGTTTCGCAAACTTGCAGATATCAAATGTTTACAATCTGAAAAACAAAATTGTTCATTTATAAGTTAAAAAAAATATATATATGCAAAGCCTATTTATTACTTTTAGAAATCACGTTAACCTCGTAAAAATTTACCATCAGCCCGTGAAAAACTTGATTTCAATAATTGTTTGTACATTTTGTATCAAAAATAATTTTTCTGCATTAAAAACAATTTTGTTTGTCATACAAATCAGAAAACACACAATTTTATAATGTTTACGATATCCACACACAGAATACAAATTAATGCTTTGTATTCTGCGAACTACTGGAATGTTCCAACAAGAAGACAGCTGATATGCAGAGCTGAACGACGAACTGAACTACTGAACTAAAAGAACGACCTAGTTCAATCAAAAGAGCTGAACTTAAAAGATCGATCAGCTAAACGAACTAGAAAGCACAACTCTACTGTGTAGATGGCTATAATGACAACGGAAACAGCAAATTACAAGCATAATGATGGATTCACCACGACTTCTAAAGAGTCATTTTGGTTCTGACCTGTTGATGACCTGACCTTCCACCCAAACTGAATATTACAACAGTTATTCTCAGAATATCGTTTTTTGCATATATGATGCTCAATCCTTCAGACAGTTTTAGTGTTCAAACAGCACTGACACTTCTCGTTTGGTCCCCAAATTAACACCCAGAACAATCCATAGAATAAAGTCTGTTTAAAATTTATTGTATGTGGTTTTGACACATAAAAAGTGTATAAATAATAATAGTGGTGGCAAAAGACAGAAGCCCTATTGGCGGTATTTCAGAGCCAACGTACACTTGAAACGGTGGCACAATAAAAGTGCCGACCAATATCAAAGTGAGGCTGAGGTACTTCTCTCTTCTTGGTGTTGGCGTCCTTGTACAGTTTTAGTATTTTTCTTTAAATTTTTTTGTTGTGTTCGTCCTGTTCTACAGTCGCCTGCTGTTACTCAAGTGTCATAAAAACTGACACTTGTTTTTGCTGGTGTGTGTTTTTTGCTCTTTGTTACGTTGTTTACAATTCGTGTTGAAATGTTTTTATATCAAAAATATAAATAAAAAATAAAAATCCATAGAAAAAAACAACAACAAAATTTAACGCCAACAAACAAGAAGCTTTGTAACAACGAACACTGCTGCCACTACCGGCTATGACAGCCCGAGCAGTGATGACAATACCAGGCAACGTTTCTAAAATGTTGGTATAAAACAAGAGCTTGTTGTAGATTCTCGTCTATTGTTGCTGTTGTTGCTGTTTTGGAAGACAAAATGCCAAAACATAAAATACAGAAATATAAAGCAACACCACCAGAGAACATTGGTCGGATGAGCATTTTTTGCAGTTTTTATTTGTTGGCTTTGTCTTGGATTGCTGTTTGACAGGCAACCACAACAAACACATTGGTACGGACTCTATCGTATTAGCCCCCACACCCCCTGGCACAGAACACATACCAAAATCCACCTTAAAACATTTCACTGGTTTTTCATTCTCGTCCACATTTCTGTGTGTTCTTACTATGTATGTGGCTGGCCATGCTACCTACCTACATATGGAATAACAAAATATAAAAGCAACGACTGACTTGTGTGAGTTTAGTGTGTGTTGTTGTAGTTTTGTTTTAAGGCTTATTTATAAAATAGCTTGCAAATGACATATTACAATGCGACTATGTAATGTCTTGTAAAGCAAAAAAAACGTCAACATATAAGAAGCCAGTAGCCGTAACATTCACATTTGTACAAATGTAAATGTTGCTTGACCAGATTTACAAACTCACACTTTAAACAGTTCCATGTTGTACATATAGAACTCATGGAAAGTTTTTTTCTTCTGTTCTTGTTTTCTTTTTGTAGACATTATTTTACACATTCACACGCAACGGTCTATGAACACGACAATGGTCGTGGCGGAGGTTGATGTTGATGGCGATAGCGATGGCAGCCACAATGTGGGTAATCCAATCAAAGCACTCACAGCAGGTCAGCGACATTCAATCCAAATCCCTTCACAATCTGTCAAAGTTGGTCATTGTCCGTGTTAATGTACTCCAGCTGCTCACCAGCTAATCTATTAAATGTAATTGGCTACTGGAACGCAACGCAGCAACATACCCTGCAAAGTATTTTTTAAAACGAAAATTGAACTGTTCGCTCAAAAGTCAGAGGAGGACGGGGAGGGGGCGAGGGTGGATGTAATTGGCTGCCATTAAGACGACACGGCAAGGACTTTGTGAAGAAAAACAATACACACAATTTAGTGAGGTAGGTTTAATTTTTTTTATTTTTAAGTACATATGTTTAAACATATTTAAATTTGTATATTACCACCAGTTACACGATATTTATAACATAAATTTATTGTTTTATTCCTTTTGAATTTAGAATGCGATGCAGTGGTGAGTACGACGGGCTTGCGCACCATAAGGCCGTGAGTTCGACAAGAAAAGCTCTAAGTATATTCTGCCTGTTAGTGGTGTTGGGAACCAAGTTCGCATACAAAAGGATTGAGGCCTTATATTGAAAAGTACGTATAACACCGCCCGACAATTTCCAAAAAAAAAAAAATTGTTACACATGATTTGGACTACATACGTCTGAAAATATAGGCAAATGGAGTAAATAGGAATTTTTGATTCCTCGTTTTCTCATCCTGTTGATCTTTTCTTTGACGAATTTCAAAAATAACTTACAAAGCTAGGATATTGAAATTTCGGGAAGTGTTGCACTACATAAAGGATATTAACATATATTTTCTTGGAAAAATGCATGATATTTTCAAAAGATTTTTTAGTATTTTTATTTTAAAGGACATTTTTGATCTCCATGTTATCCTTGAATGCAGTAATTAACAATTATTATATAAATACAAAAGTCCTCTTTAATATGACACTGACACGAGCAAGTTGAAAAATGTTGTACTTTGAAATTTAAAAGTTCTTTGAAAGGTCGCCAGGATGTGAAAACGAAAAATCGAAAATGCCAACATACTCCATTTTGCATATACAGTCCGGTTTATGTGTAATATTGACTGTCGGACGCTGTAATCAAGCAGTACTCTTCGATAAGAAACAGTTGCTGTAATATGATTTTACACAACCTGTTCCAAGTTTTAGTCAACAGTATGAACACAGTAACGGCTAGAATGAGAATTCCGGAGTGCATTTCAGATGATTAGAATCTGCTTGTGAAGTATGACCACGGGCTAATATTCAAAGCTCTCAAGGTGTTTATTGTCAAATTTTTTGCTCCACTTCCGCATGTAAAGCGTCATTGCCAAGTGCTCCTTTCCCGAGCATTTTCGTTGTAGAGAGCCTTATGGATTCCTGACTGACATGGTGTTGGGATTACACTACCCTCAGCGAAAAGCTCAGACACCGTTGCCGTTTTGTGAAATGACAGCCTTACAATGCCTGTTGGCATAAAATTTTCCCTTGGCACACTCTCTTTTAAAAAATCCAAAAATTCATGTCACAATTTTAAAAATTTAAAGATGTAAACTGCTTCTAAACATTTCAAATTTTTCGGAACTCAACTTTTTTGCCATTTTTCGCGGTTCTTAAAGAGAAAAAGGCTTACAAACATGTCTAATTTTGGAGAATTTTAAAATGAAAAAAAGTGGTTACATTATAAGCGAGTTTCTGAAATAAAGGACGTCTTAACTTAAGTAGAATGATTAAATCTCGTAAGTTTCGTTTTTTCAAAATGAAAATATTTAATATAGATGTATGTATTTCCTTAAAGTTTTAGTTACTTTGCAAGCATATGCAAGAATCGCCAATAGTACCAAAATAAAGTCAAGGGTCTGTAGATTTCAAAACTGTTTAGACTTTCTGCGGTTACGACCAAAACTTTAGACCGGTTTTTATGTGCTAAATTTATATTTTTTGGAATATTTTTAAGCAATTTGATTATCTTTTCTTACATTTATGTTCAATATAATTTTTTTGTGCTATTAGTGATTTGTTTTGTAATTGTAACATGGAGCCGCACTGAAAACTAGTGAAAGAAAAATAAAATGTTTTGAATATTTGGCTAACATCTGCCGAAATAAATCGAGATATAAATCATACCAAATCCTGGACATATACTGACAATTTTTCGCGGGAAGGTTTACTATGCGATAAGTACTCCTGGTACAGCATTACAGCAAATTCGATTGAACAATGTGTTGGTAACAGTAAAATACTACATTCAGGATGATTCCACGCGAAACGTATTATCAAGCACAAATAATGGCTCTTAAAATTATGTTGTGGAATGCTAATGGCCTAAAAAAAAGTCAAAGAGAACTGGAATTAGTTCTAAATTGTGAACAAATCGATGTTTGTCTTATAACGGAAACCCATTTTACTCGAGAATCTTTTATCAAATTTAAAGACTATGAAGTATATCATACTATACATCCGCAAAACACAGCCAGAGGTGGAAGTGCCGTCATTATAAGAAAAAGTATACAACATTATGAAGAAGAAAAATTAAGCACCGACATTTTTCAAGCTACAACAGTGAAGATAAAGGCTGGGTCTAAAAACCTTCAAATAACCTCTGTGTATAGCCCTCCACGCAACACAATAAAATCATTTGACTACAAGAAACTTATCAAAAGGCATGACTCAAGATTTGTAATGGGTGGAGATTTTAACGCCAAAAACACTTTTTGGGGATCACGATTAAATACTCCAAAAGGCAACGAACTTTACAAAGCCATATTAGAAACAGGATGTGAAGTTTTATCCACTGGAAGGCCAACATATTGGCCCACGGATCGAAATAAAATACCAGATTTAATAGATTTCTTTATTATTCAAAAAATTTCGAAGTCATGTATAAATGTAGAAAGCAGTCTTGACTTTAACTCTGATCATTCTCCAGTAGTAGTGACTATATTCGAAAAGGCTTTAATTAAACCCGAACCACCATACCTCTCAAATAAATTAACGGATTGGTCATATTTTCGATTCGTTCTTGAGAACACAGACATTTCTTATCAAGAACCACAAACCACAACTGAGATTGAGGAAGATGTTGAGCTTGTCACCAACCTAATTCAACACGCAGCATGGGAAAGCACTCCAGAATTTGCCAACAAACCACAAACTATTTCTTATCCGTCGCATATACAAAAAATGATTTCGCAAAAAAGAAAATTAAGGAAAAAATGGCAACAATCTAGATTTCCTGCAGACAAAACTAAACTAAATAAAATATCCCAAGAGTTAAGTCTTGAAATTCAAAAGTATAAAAATCAGAATTTGAACAAATATCTACAAGGTCTTAATAACGATAAAACATCAGATTATTCGTTGTGGAAGTCAATCAAAAATTCAAAAAAACCTACAGCACATGTCTCGCCACTACAAATGCCAGATGGAAACTGGGCTAAAACTAACAGTCACCTGAACTGCTGACACATGAGTTGAATACTCCCAATAATGAAAGTGAATCAAGTATTCCAGAAGTAACGCCACAAGAGGTCTTACTACACATCCACAAGAATTTAAAATTGAAAAAATGCCCTGGGTTTGACTTGATAACCACAGAAGTTTTAAGACATCTACCGTACAACGTAGTAGTAAAACTAACACAAATTTTTAATGCTTCACTTAAGCTTCAATATGTGCCATTGTACTGGAAAGTAGCGGAAGTGATAATGATAGCAAAACCTGGAAAACCTCCAACGGAAATAAAATCATACAGGCCAATATCGCTTTTACCGATTTTATCAAAATTATATGAAAAATTACTATATACTCGCATTAAACCAATAATAGATCAACACAATATAATACCTAACCATCAGTTTGGATTTAGGAATGCGCACTCAACGATTGATCAGGTACACCGAATAACAGATGTAATTGAAAAAGCTTTTGAAAGAAAAAAGTTTTGCTCCGCAGTATTTTTGGATGTTTCGCAAGCTTTTGACAAGGTATGTCACACATGTCTGCTATTAAAGCTTCGCACAATATTGCCCAGCTCTTATTGCACTATATTAAGATCATATCTAGAAGATAGATTGTTTCGTGTCAAATACGAGAACGAGTATTCACAACTAAGAAAAATACAAGCAGGAGTTCCGCAGGGTAGCATCCTGGGTCCGCTCTTGTATCTTTTATATACCTTTGACGTTCCAGAATATCCGCATACTACGTTGGCCACCTTTGCAGATGACACTGCAATTTTGTCTGTGGCCAGTACAGAGAAAGAAGCCAAACAGAAACTTCAAGAAGCAGTAAACTCGGTCATAGAATGGACCAAAAAATGGCGTATAAACCTGAACAGCACAAAATCAACTCATGTAGACTTTTCGAATCTAACCTTGTCACATGATCCTATATTTATAGATGACATACAAATCCCCTATTCGAACACAGCAAAATATTTGGGTATGACGCTAGACGCAAAATTACGCTGGAGTGAACATGTCAAAATTAAAGTAAAAGAAATGCAACTTAAATGGAAAAAACTAAATTGGTTGATTGGAAGAAAATCCAAACTTTCCACACAAAATAAGCTATTGATATACAATCAAACATTGAAACCAATATGGTCGTATGGTGCACAACTGTGGGGGTGCACGAGTAAACAAAATATTAATACAATCCAACTTTTCCAAAATAAAGTTCTCAGGTGCATCGTAAACGCACCTTGGTATATCCGATTGACCGATTTACATCGAGATCTCAAAGTCAATTATGTTACTGATGAAATTAGATCCATTGCAACAAAACACAACATTAGATTGAGAGGCCATAAAAACACTGAAGCATCAACTCTTGCTGATCAAGATGGAATAGAGCGGCGGTTAAGAAGGAAGAAGCCGTTCGACCTAGTTCGAAATTAAAATATTCCTTTGAGTATATGTATTTTTACATAAACATGTGAATTATCTAATTAGTTGTAAATAGCTTGTTAGTTGTATAACTAGTTGCAGTATTAAATAAATAAAGAAAAAAAAAAAAAAAAAAAAAAAAAAGCACAAATAATGGTATTACGGTAATATAGAAAATTTAACAAATTGAAATATAACTCCAAACTCATAGGCTTAATATGAAATGAAGGTTATGTAATGATTTTATCGCGTTCAGCATATGAAATGTCTCCGACCCCCATTCTTTGAAAATCAGAAAATGTTATGAAATTTCCAAATTAGGACATTTATAACAAATATTCAAAATTGGAAAATTGAAATTGCTTAGCCGCTTCTGCAACATCTTTAAAGTTTCTTTTAATGTCAGGTACTCTTTGGGAATAAACATAAAATAAACAAACATATTAGCCTCTACAAATATTCCAATTACCCAATTTGCCATGACTCCGATAAGGCGAAGGCCATTACATACGTACGTATTACCCATAACGTCGTTTCTTACGACATCACTTGTAAAGAAGTTTTTCATAGTTATGATATTCAGGAAAAGTAATGCCACATTACACTGCGAGGACTTGCCACAGCCGAAAATTTTCACGTTCTTGTCGGAAATTGAACCCCAGACCTTCAGAGTGCAAACCGCCTTTACCAAGATTAATATTTCAAAAACCTTCAAGGGTGTAGCTAAGAGAACATTTTGCACAAAACTATAAATAACAAGTAAAAAAGTATCAGTCGGCTTTGCCGACAGAGATATACCCTCAGCCTATGTGAATTGAAACTTTCATCTACGGTCAAATCGAATGTATTTATGGTCATTTCATTATTTTGTGGCCTTTTTTGGACATTTGAACTTGCCGACGAAAATATGGATTAGGATTAAAGTTCAAAAGTCTTGCAGATGAGGTACTTAAAGGAATGGACCGACATAGTCCATTATGGAAGTGAATCTTATTTTGGGAGTCATATATTTTCGTATAACGTATAGACCAGTATGCCAGGTGACGTAGGGGATGGAAGATACCAAGGAACGGTCCTGACCGGTTTTAACATGGCAAAGCCCAGGATTTATCTTGGTCCCTCTTTCATCTCAAGTGGACACTGACCTCCCCGTGGTGTCACCTGGGGAACTGCCTTTAACACCCGTTAAAGGTAGTGAGCTAACATGTGCCGCGCGTTCACCCATAAGAACGTTAAAAACTTGGGTTTGGGCGTCGGGTTAGTAACCCTCCCCTAGAAAAAACAGCCTACTATGAAAAAACGAAAGAAAAGAAAAACAAACCCCTCTAAAGTTGACGAACCCCGCAAACGTTTTAAGGACCATGATCTGCGAATCTGCACCTGGAATGTTCGCACTCTTTATAGAGAAGGTGCAGTCTTCGCATTGGCAGACGTACTTGAAAAGTACAAGGCCGATATTACTGCCATACAGGAAATACGATGGATTGGGAAAGGCGTCACAACAACACCTAAAGGTGACGCACTGTATTATAGCTGCCATGACGTAAAGCATGAGTTTGGTTGCGGATTCGTAGTTAGTCGGAGACTAAAACATCTGGTATCCAGCTTCACCCCAGTGAATGAAAGACTTGCTGCAATTCGAATAAAAGCTAAATTCTTCAACATCAGCTTTATTTGCGCTCATGCTCCCACTGAAGAAAAGGACGAACAGACCAAAGATATATTTTACGAGCGCTTAGAAGAAACATATGACCGTTGCCCTGCCCATGACATTAAAATCATTCTAGGCTATTTTAATGCCAAAATTGGAAAGGAGAATATCTTTGGCCCAACAGTCGGGAAATTCAGTCTCCACAGTGAAACATCTGACAATGGTATGAGGCTGATAGACTTTGCAGCTGCAAAAAACATGGTAGTTAGCAGTACCAGATTTAATCATCTCGATATTCATAAGGGCACCTGGCTGTCCCCAGATCAAAGAACAAGTAATCAAATTGATCATGTTGTGATAGATGGAAGACATTCATCCAGCGTGTTGGATGTACGATCGTTCCGAGGCGCAAACATTGATTCGGACCACTATCTTGTTGCAGCAAAGGTACGTACCCGTCTAAACGTTGCAAATAAAGCACGAACAGACACAACGCGGAAGTTGGACATCGATAGGCTGCAAACACAACAGATAGCCACAGCATATTCCACTCAACTAGCCCAATTGCTTAACGCGAGCACTCCTTGTCCCGATAACATAACAACACAATGGCAAAATATTGCCCACTCCATGCAAACAGCCGCAAAATCCATACTTGGATTCCAGAGACCTCCACAAAGGAATTCATGGTATGACCAGGAGTGCCGTGCTGCTACCGAAGATAAAAATGCGGCATATAGAGCTACTTTACAATCAGTAGCAACGCGTAGCGCACGAGAGAGATATCGGGAGAAAAGGAGAGAAGAGAAACGTCTTTTCCGCAAGAAAAAGAGAGAGATGGAAAAGCGGGAGTGTGAAAAAATCGAGATGTACAGGAGCCAGAATGAAGTCCGAAAATTCTACCAAAGAGTGAAACATCAAACAGATGGCTTTGGTACAGGCACATCCTCCTGTAGAGACCAGCAAGGTAATCTGGTAACAAATACAGATAGCGTGCTCAGGATATGGAAGGAACATTTCTCCAATCTGCTGGTGTCCAATAGTGGCGAAGACGATGATACCGCAGATCCAATCCCAGAAGATGGTATAGAATGTATACCACCCGGCCAAGATGAGGTAAAAACAGCAATCAACCGGCTGAAGAATAATAAAGCAGCAGGAGCCGATGGCTTACCAGCCGAGCTGTTTAAAACCGGAGGCGACGCGCTGAAAAGGTGTATGCATCAGCTAGTTAGCACCATCTGGCAGGAAGAACGCGTACCCGACTATTGGAACCTGAGCATCCTATGTCCCGTCCACAAAAAAGGAGATAAGACTGTATGCTCCAATTATAGGGGCATAAGTCTACTCCCTATTGCCTATAAGATAGTGTCAGGGATACTGTGCGAACGAATAAAGCCTATGGTCAACGAGATAATTGGACCATACCAATGTGGCTTTAGACCTGGTCATTCCACCATTGACCAGATATTTACCCTGCGGCAAATCCTAGAGAAGACCCAAGAGATGCAGATCGACACATTTCATCTTTTTGTCGATTATAAAGCAGCATTCGACAGTCCCCTCCGATCAAAGGTATTCCATGCAATGTCTGAATTTGGTATTCCCGCAAAGCTCATCCGGCTTTGTAAGATGACTCTAACTGATACTAGGTCCTCAGTTAAAATTGGAAAGAACCTCTCCGAAGAATTTTGTACCAAAAGAGGTTTCAGACAAGGAGACAGCCTTTCGTGTGACCTATTCAACATTTTGCTGGAAAAGGTAATACGAGATGCAAATGTCAAAAGAAATGGCACAATTTACACCAATAGCCACATGTTACTTGCCTATGCTGATGACATAGACATCATGGGACGATCAGTAAAGGAAGTAACTGATACCTTTAGGAAGGTCCAAGCAGAATCAGCGAAAGTGGGTCTGGCGGTAAACGGCGAAAAGACCAAATTGATGGTGTCCATAGAGCTCGGACCAACCGTAGAAGTTGGTACCTACAATTTTGAGGTAGTTAAAGACTTCGTCTACCTCGGCACTGCCATAAACACAACAAACAACATCAGTTGTGAAATAAGAAGAAGAATTGTATTGGCCAACAGATGCTACTATGGATTAAGTAAGCAATTTAAAAACAAAGCCACATCTCGTCAAACAAAAATAACACTATACAAAACGCTGATACTACCAGTGCTAATGTATGGCTCCGAAGCATGGGTACTTGCGCAAGCAGATAAGGCAGTGCTTGGTGTGTTTGAGAGGAAAATTCTTCGAAAGATCTACGGGCCGATTTGCGTTGACGGTGAATATCGACGTCGTATGAACCACGAGCTATATAAACTATACAAAGACATGCATATAGTTAAACGTATCGAGATGCAACGATTGCGTTGGCTAGGCCATATCATGAGAATGAGCGATGATGAACCCGCTAAAAAGGCGTATGAATACATGCCACATGGCGGTGCACGCAGAATCGGCAGGCCTAAGCTTCGATGGAGCACACAAGTGGATGAAGAAATGGAAAGGCGCGGTATTCCAAAAAGTCAAGCGAAAAACAGAGAGGAATGGAGATCTTTTCTTAGTTCGGTCTATGGAACAAATGTTCTGTAATGGGCCAACTAAGTAAGTAAGTAATATTTTAGTTTAACTTCTAAAATGGCCCATATCGGTCCTCCCTAAGGGTACCTGCCCTACAAAAGTTCAACATTTGTGTCTTAGTGCAGTTAATTCCTAATCCACAAAATTCAGAAGAGACCTTAAATACATTCGATCTGTCCGGAGGTGTTTCGCTTCACATTGGCTGAAGGTATCTATCTGTCGGCAAAGCCGACTGACACTTTTTTACTTGTTTTTTTTTTTAATGTTATATCTTCAATACTACTGAACCGATTTCCATCAAATTTGCAGCAAAAGCTCAATGGTTTCCGTTGTTATCTATATTTTATGAATTTCGGAGGAGGTGAGGTACCTTCCACATGCCTCTCTTTTAAACGCTATATGTATAAGACAAATTTATGATTATATCGGTCTCAGCATACATTTTGGGAGGCAATGCGGTAGTGTGTGCCGCAGGTACATATTTGGGGCCAAAAAACCGAACCACGCCCACTTTTTTAAATATGTTATATCTTGAAAACTAGGAGCCCATATCTTGAAATTTCGGGAGCATATTGTTTTATAATAGCAATATTTGCCCCCTTAACTCGCTAAATTTTATCTGATCACCTTCTTTCAAGCTTCTTCTTCGCCATAAATTCAAACCTTAATTTCCGCGACGATCACATTATAATTGCGATCTACAGAGCCGCTACAAAATCGCTTAAAATTTTTTTTTGGTCCCGATATATTTTCACGGTGAGCCTGAACTAACTTTATACGAAAGGAGCTAACATCTGGAAAGTTTTTACGGATTCTGAAACTACAATGTTCATAGATGAGAAAAATAAAAAAAAAAAACAAAAAAATCGACGGAGGGATTTTTTAAATAAATTGCGGTCCAAGGTCACATTTTTAGGTTTTCAATATTTTGCTTACAAACCGCAAGTCATATCGAAATGGGATTAAGCAACTGTTTTCGCTGTGTAGGTTTTACCATTTTTAGATAGAGAAGTTTATCCCCCGGTGAATCCTGCTACAGGAAAAAAATAGAAAAAAGTCAAAAAGTCATCTCCCTTTTTTAATAGATCTTTTTCTCTGAAAAGGCACATCTTTGTCTACTTTCGGTTCAAAAATAGTACATAGTTTTGTGGCAAATGGCTGCCTATGAAACATTATTAAACCAGTAAGAAAAGGATCAAAGTCGGCCGGGGCCAACTTTATGATACCCTACACCACCACGCCTTCTATATAATTTGGCCAAATTTTTTCTAGACCAAATTGAGTCACATTTTCCAAATTTCATCAGAATGTATACCCAATTTTGTGTTTGGTGTGTCAATTCCAAGAAATTGGGCAAATATATGTATATGGGAGCTATATCCAAACCTGAACCGTTTTCAAAATACTTTGGCGAATTTATTTCTAGTCCACAGATTCCAAATTTCATCAAAATTGGACACACATGGCGAGACTTTTGCACCAAATAAATATAGGTGGGCTATATCCAAATCTGAACCGATTTCAATACAATTTGCGAACTTATTTCTAGTCCAAATTCGGTGATATTTTATAAATTGCATCAAAATCTGAAAAAATCGCATGTTTTGTGCACCAAATACCTCAAACCAGCCGAAAAAATATATGCGGACTATACCCAAATCTGAACCGATTTCAATACAATTTGGCAAACTTATTTCTAGTCTGTATTGTACCAAAATGTATCAAAATCGGACAAAATTCGCGTGTTTGGTGCACCAAATACCTCAAATCGGCTGAAAATACATATATATGGGGACTATACGCAAATCTGTGACATTTTCCAAATTACATCAAAATCGGACAGAATTTGCGTGTTTGATGCATCAAATACCTTAAATCGGGCGAAAATATATATGGTGGCTATATCCAAAACTGAACCGATTTCTACCAAAATAAATAGCGTTCGTCGTTTGGCCAAAAAGCTACCTTCCCCAATTTTCATGCGAATCGGACAATAAATGTGACCCGTATTTTGTTTACAAAAATACGTGGACAGACGGACATGCGTAAATCGACTCAGAAAGTTATTCTATGTATATGTCTAAAAGGACCTATGGGTATATCTCGTTTCCTTTTGCACGTTAGAAACTAACGTACTAAGGCATAATACCTTCTACCACAGTGCCCACTCTGGCTCGAAAATCAGCCTTTTAGTACCTACTCATCTTGTCTTTAATCGAGGAAATTTAAGAAATATCAATTAAAACTACCGGTAATTGGGAAGTTTTTTAGGCCACAAATTGTACAAAACATTTGGTAAATATAAGACTCTAAAAATATATGTATGATGATGGCTTCCAACGCTCATATTTTAGTCGATTTCCTTCCGATCGACTTGAACCTTTGACGACAATAATAAGCCAATATTGTTATTTTTAATTTGTGGAGCCGGAATAGGAATACCAAATTCATTTGATAGATATCGATATGCTTTTGTGTCTCGTCCTGGGATTTCTCATAAGGCGTAAGTCTGGTCAACAGACAGCTGAGAAATATGCCTGTATACTGATCATTCATTAGTTATTCCTTATTACCCTTATCATGCTACACATGTCACAGGAAATATGTTTCGATATTGGTATCTAATTATAATCCCTGAATTTCATAAAAATACAAAAACAAATTGTAAAGCATTTAGATTAAATTAAATAAGGAGAACAACAACCATCTTAATGGAATCCCTTTTACTTAAATAACAGAATTACATATATATTTTCAACACTGAAAACTTTGTGCACACATACACAGACGCCTATCCAATCCACTCGAATTCCATCCAAAACATTCCAATGGAATGGAAATCCTTTTGCGGTTTTGCCAATTTTTCAAAAGACTTATGTTCTTACAATCATTCTAGGAGAATACGAGTACATGGGCAGAATGAAAAAGCGTGTGTGCTAGAGACGCAGCAGGCTGAGATGGTGTGATAAGCGAAATCTTTGATTTTCAATTAAATCGCCATTTAACGAAACTTAATGAACTCCCAAAAGACTTTTCTATTTTGGCATTACTATCACTGGTGTCGTTTGGCTTAAGCGTATTGTGTGTGTGTGTGTGGGTGTGTATGCGTGGGTCTATGTGTGGCTTTAATAGTGTGGCAGTGTGGTCTTTATCTCTTAGAGGCTGCCAGTTGCTGCGAGCTGTAAGCCGGCCTAGCTAACTTTATAAGCAATTTGGCAAGTCAACATCATGCCAATTTAAACTACCTCTGGCATTTGGTTGTTATCTAATCTGGTGGTGTTCTAAATATCTCGAATACACTTGCATGCAGACTCGTGGAAACTGCGAGGTATACCTATGGACACAAAACGGTGTCGAACAAGTAGCTAGTATTTCGGACAGACGTCAAAGGCATGGAGGAGAATGTTGTTAGCCAACAAAATACCGAGCGAGCTTAACTATAGCTGGTCTGGAAATGTAATTTATTGTTTTTCTTCTTTTCTTTACAACTCCTGGCTACCCATTCCATTCAACCGCAAGGAAATTTTAAAATATCTTCCACCAAAGAACTACAACAACAAGAAAACCGCAAACCACAGCCAGTAGCTACACGGAGTGATGGTCCTTTTGTTAGACATCCATTTAATTGAATTTCTTAGTTGTAGTTGTTGTTGCTTTATTATTTTTCAATGCTATAAAGAATTCTAAATTAGTTTTTAATGACACATTCTTACTTACAGAAGCATTTCGCTCTATCTTCCTCCCTTCCTCTCTTTTATCTTCAGGGACATAGTCCTTCAACGGAAAGTGGATAGTGTCCTTCTGAATTGGAGGCGTTCAAAATTTAAATGCCATCTTTAATTATTAGTTTAAGATTTAAGCTAACTGTTCTACTTTATTGAAGAGACGATTAATTCAAAAGGAAATTACTCAGGCGGACCAAAAAATTCGAAAATTAATATGTATGTCCGCGTACTGAATGTTGTAAAAGACTCAAATTTGGACTATTGCATACTTGGAAGTTTGGTAATAACTACTGATGATTTTTTTCAGCAACATTTTGTAAGTACGTGGACATACTTAATATGTTTGTCAAAATTTAAGATTAAGTAATATTAAGGAAATTTTTGTCGAAATGTGCGAATTTCTTAAAAGTGGCAAAAAACAAACAAAAAACATGTAACCATTGCCGACGATTATCGATACCTGCAATTTGTTATTTTAGTGAGATGATTCGGCAGTTGGTAAACCATTTTGGTGTAAGTAGCGGTTTCATACAACAAGGAACTAATGAACACCTGCTGTTCGCACAAATCATGAAGTGACGTGTTAGCGTTCAAAGCCAAACTTTTAACTTCCAAAGGCTGCGCTAAAAATCGTTTGTCATGAAAGGCATACAGATTGAACGGACAAATATCAGTCGCTCCGAAACTACTTTGGTGTGTCGTGGTATTCAAGCCCTGCTGGTCAAGGTGTTCTCTATTGAATCTTTGAACTTACCTCTCTAGATCATTAAGATCTCTCATAAGGCGTACGTATGATCGACAGACAGTTGACAAATACGTCTGTAGACTGATTATCCATTAGTTATTCCTTAACGTTACTATTCGTATAACCCTTATCACGCTACACATGTCACAGGAAATATGTTTCGATATTGGTATCTAATTATAAATCCTGATTTTCATGAAAATAAAAAAAACAAATTGTAAAGCATTTAGATTAAATTAAATAAGAAGAAAAACGACCATCTTAATGGAATCCCTTTTACTTAAATAACCGAACTACATACATACATATTTTTCAACACTGAAATCTTTGTGCACACATACGCCTATCCAATCCACTCGAATTCCATCCAAAACATTCCATTGGAATGGAAATCCTTTTGCGGTTTTGTCAATTTTGAAAAAGAATGTCAGAGTGCGTGGCAACATCAAAGTCGCCCGCCACCAACACCGTCCTATCGCGAGGCTTGTTGAGTTCTCCACTAATATGTGTGGATATGGCGTGCAGCACTGTGTAAGTCCTGCGCAGCTTATGGAACCCATGATAATGATCGGTTTAAATCCTCAAGAGTCTTTCTGCGGGCGACAAAACACGAACCCGGTCTTTACGATTACCTTTGCTGGCATAATTAACAGGCTTCAATAGCGGGACCGCCACTCTGTCCATTTTCCGGACTTCGGGCACGGCTGGTTGAGGAATTTTGTGAAATACTCAACTCCCGGCTCATCCAACTGTTTCAGGATTATCATGGAGATTCCGTCCGCTTTGCAACATCATCCATTTCAAATTGTGGTGGTTCCTCCTCGGCTAGAAGTGATCAAATCCGACGTAGTACTCTTCGCCTTGTCAGTCTCGGGGAGCTCGACAAATTGTAGATTAAAACAACTTGCACACTTCTTCGGATCACTCAGCGTAATGTCTCCAACGGCGGAGTTATTTCGATCGATATTTTCAATATTTGGAATACGGCATCCGTTATCGAATACATTTCGAGTGGAACCTTGCTTGAGTTTTTCCCCGACACAACTGGACTGTTTCTTAAAAATTAAAAATATATTTTCTAATGCCATAATGCGATTCTTATATTTTTACATAGTGGAATTTATTTCGGGTCACTATTACACTTAATTTTTCAAAATTTTCTATTAATTTTATACAATCTTCATGTTATCATTTCATTTTACGAGAAACTTGGCGCACAGCAACTTATTTGTTGGTAATATTTTGTGTTTACCAAATGATTTCACCGTTCGATAACCGTGTTTATCGATAATATTTTTAAATAATTTCGATCGTATAAGGGAAATCAAAAATTTCGAACGTTCGTAATTTGTCTTCGAACAAAAACTCGCTTTATAACGGATGCAAGAATTAGGCCCTAGAGAACATAGGGATAATTTACACCAATTTTTCCGAAACGAATATGGTATTTACATAGGTTTATAACGAGCCAAAAAAATAGAAAAATCAATATAGTGCATGTAGCACAGTGGTTCAGAATCGTTTTTCATGGTCAATCGAAATGGATAGAGATATTTTCAAAAAAAAAAATTTTTGTTAGACAGATAACACATGGTATGTTCCAGTACTGCAAGAATCTACTAATTTTTACTATTTTTTCCGATAACATAAAGGAAAAAATGTTATCGTAGTAAAAAACAGTAGCTTCTTGCAGGTTCTGGAACAGAGCAACAATCAGCTTTCAGATGAATTACAACTGGTACAATTCGGTTTCGTAAATACTAAGAAATTCAAGGTCAAAGTTAAACATTTGAGTTTCTTTACTATTTTTCATCAAAATATGACTGTTTTTGTGTTTTTAATATCTTCCTATAAATTCAAGATGGTCAAACACAAATAAATAAACTATCAAAATACCAAAAAACTTAAAAAACTCGAAAAAAAAATTGCAACATTTTTTTTAATTGATTGCTTAAGCTGGCTAAACTTCCCCCAATGGCTAAACTTCATTTATTACCCTCTATTGTAATTAAAAAAAACACAAGTAAGAAAGTATCAGATCGAATGTATTTAGGGTCTTCTCAGAATTTAGAGGCACTTTTTGGACTTTGAACTTGCCGACAAAAATGTGGATTAGGATTAAAGTTCAAAAGTTTTGCGGAGGAGGGAATGGACCATAGTGCATTACGGCAGTGTATCTTATTTTGAGAGTCATATCTTTTCGATAGATATCGCGGCCACTTGTCATTTCAGTGGGTTATCGCACACCTGTTGGACCAGTATGCCTTGTCCACGGAAAATATAATATGGCTGTAAGCAGGACCACATAGAACATCATTGGTATAAATGTCCAAAAGGATCTCCGAACAGAACCTAAACTGCACTTGGACACAAATGTTGAACTTTTGTGGGGGAAGTATCCTAAGGAGAGGACCGATATGGTCTATTTTAGAAGTTAAACCAAGTTTGGACAAAATATGACGAAGGCCAAAATTTATATCACATCGCTTTATCAGTTCGAGGGTTATTGTGCCAACTATATATGGTGTCATAGGGTTTTTTAACAACTTTCGGTCTGTTTTCCCAAGAAGTATGGACTTGCCACTAAAAAACGTTTACCGTCGTAATTGAGAAAGCGATTGCAAGTTGCTTCAACAAAAATTATATTTTGTCAAAAGCAGGTCTTAAAGTGAACTTATCCGAAATTTTGTTGGAAGGTATCCGAAGGAATTTACAAATATAGTCCATATTCAAACCTGATCTATATCTGGTAGATATATTAGGATACGTAAAGTATGGGCCAAATCGGTCCTTCCCTGCAAGAGTTATCGTGCACTCAATTTTTCCGAACATTTTTGAACTTTTGGGGGGGGAGGTACCTGCTTATCTTCGAACTTAAACTAAGTTTGGACAAAATATTATGAGGGCCAAATTTTGGATCGAATCGGCAGATCCGTTCGAGAGTTATCTGCGCTCCAACCACTACACACGGTATCATGCGGGGTCTCAGGAAGTATGGACTTGCCCCTAATGAAACTTACAGCGTCGTATAGAGGACAGCGAATACAACCTGCGTAAACAAAAATCAAAGCGATTCGAGACCAGGTCCTAAACTGAACTTTTCCGAAATTTTGTGTGGGAGGTACCCGAAGGAGTGAACCGATTGAGTCCATATTGGAACCTCATCTAAGTTTGGTGGAAATTACACGATGTGCAAAGTATGGACCAAATCGGTTATTCCCTTCAAGAGTTATCGTGCGCACAAGTTTTGCGACAATTTTTGAACATTTGTGGGGGAGGTACCGGAAGGAGTGGACCGATATAACCCATCTTCGAACTTAAATCAAATCTGGACAAAATATTTCGATACGCAAAATTTGAACCGAATCGATTGATCCGTTCGAGAGTTATCGTGCGCACCAGCCAGCCAGACAGACAGACGGACAGACAGACAGACGGACGGACATTGCTAGATCTACTCAAAATTGTCTGAAACGGATATCGTACAAACATACTTGGGGTCTAAAACCATTATTTCGATGAGGCACATTTTTGGTCGTATCAAAGTGTAAATACCCTCTTTAGCCTAAAGGCTGAGGGTATAAAAAATACCACCACATAACCGTATAGAGCATGGACAAATATTAAGAAATGCATTATGACTTTTCCCCTACCGTTAAAAAAGTTTCAGCACCGATTGCGTACAAGTTTTTCATTGCAGTTTTTTCTTATATGTTTTCCATTATAACAGCATATCGTTATGAAATAAGCTATTTGTTATTGAAATTGAAGATAATCTTCAATATCGGAAAATTATAAATACGTCCAATACATAAATTTCGTCTAATCACGATATTTTAAGAGTTTATTTTAAAATAAATAAAGCATATGTATACAAATAAATGTTTGTTCAAAAAAACTAAAATTAAAATGTTTCTTAATAAAAATGTTCGGAACCTTTTTTACTGAATCAAACAAAAACACACGTTTCGTTATCAGGGCAACATTATGTACACGGTACTAACGTGGTATTTTTTTGGTTATAGCCCTAATGTATATGAGGAAAAGTCAAAATTTTTTAGTTTCCATGAAGCCAAGGTTTGCACTATTATAATACGCGAACTATTGTAGTTTGCCAGTAACTATGACTATTGCTGGATTAATTTAGATGTTTTTGTACAAAGCTCAAAAATTTAGCAAAAAAATTTAATTTACGTGGTAGTTACGACCGCGTAAAGGAAAAACCATAGGTAAAAACACGTTGAATCTAAACAGGTTTTTTACATTGCTATTCGATTTCTGATTAAACCATTCAAATGACGGACATCTGTCCAAAGTAAAAGTAGGAGAATACAAAATGAGGATTACACTTATAATGTATCACTTTCCAAAATTTCCACTGCATCCACCTTTTATGGGTGCTGACATTTTGAAGCCGGATTTCAGGTGTTTTTTGTATTTTTTATGTAACTGGGACGCGTATTCGGATATTTCGAAAAACCAATTATAGGATTAAAGAACTCGCTATTTCGCATAATCTGATATGTATATTGAGTATGTAGCCCACACAGCAGCAGAGTAATCTACTGCCAAAGGCCAAAATTTAGTGCGATATTTTTTCTAAAAAACCTATTTTTTGGGTACAGTATTTACAATATCGTTTTGAGTGTGCTGGTACCCCGCGATATTTTAGTTTTTCGACGATCCGGATCATATGAATCACAGATCGTAAAAATCCATCTACTAGAACGGCGGAAATGGCTACTGCAAAAATTAAAAAATTTGCGAAAAATGTTTTTCAAAATATCGCTGACTAATTCGCGTTTTATATGGATCGATTCCATTTCAATGAAGAAAGTGAATCATCACTCGCGTTTGTGAGAAAACAGCGGTTTGAAAAATTTAGTGGCATGGGAGCTGTATCCGATTTATCCAAAAAATACTGTGTGATGCTACATCCACGGTTCTTGATGGATTTTATTGAAATATGTTTAGATCGATGTATTTTTTCACGGTTGATAGTGAAATCGGATGCGCATAAAAAGTGTATGCACTTTGTGCAAAATATAAGCGTTATACAGTTTGATGCACACTAAACTGCAGACGATGCTACATCTTAGCGGCCAAAGTAAATCCTAGCAAATGTGTACAAATTAAAAGAGAAGAATTCGCTGTGTTGGTAAACCGCATGCGCATCAAGTGGTTTTGAGGATTTCGCGATTTACACGCATTTCAAAATGAACATTACCCGATACAGTTTTATTTCAAGAGTATACCCCATTAAAAGGAACCCAACATTTATTTGAACGATACCCATATCTTCCGCTAAATGTTAGTGAGAATTCGAGAAGTGATTAGAATAAAAAATTTGATTTTTTGCGTGAAATTAAACTAAAATAGAAGAATAACTCCGACCTATTTTTCCTACATTCTTTTCAACTAACTCACAAAATAAATTTTAATAAATATTTTCTCTTACAAAAATTTTATAAGTTTCCTCAATATATTTTTTTGTTTTTGCCATAATATGAAAACCACTAAACGGATTTGTATAGTTTTGCTTTCATTTGAATCTTCGCGATGTATAGATTACGTACATATTTTTTATATATTTTTCAGATGCATAAACAGGTTGAATTTTATTAAAACAAGTTGCAAAGTACCAATTTTTTAAACTCTTTCTCAATTTCCGCGAAAACTTAAAACTTTTCCACTAATGTTATGGGGCCTCAGTAATCATATATTACGTAGGGACCCCCTAATTAAGAGAGTTTCTCAATATAATGATTAGAGTCTTTTAAAGATTTTTTCTTTTTATCAGAATTGAAACCGCCATAACTTTTGCGCGCAACAACCAAAATTAGTATCTCGAACAGATTTAAGAATGTGATTTTTTTCCCAATCTATGTACCAAAAATCGTTCATGTAGCTTAAAAAAAAAATTTTAATTTTTTTTTTTATGGAAAACTAAAAAATTTTGTCTTTTCTTCATATGCACTTTGCATAAATGTGGCTATGTATCGTTCTGTTCTATGCTATGTAACAAAGAAACATTTCTAACTAAAATCAATATTTTAAACATGACCACATTTTGTTATTTCCCATTTCCAGCCGGCTTGGTAGCTACTCTTAGACACTCCATTAAAGGCTTTATTTCCATTCGTTCCTATCAATTTGCGTGCTGCTAATTGCACCGGCTGCCAACGAATGGAGGATTTCCTTTTCTAGTTTTCGAATACAACGAAAAATGTTCATACATACCAGAGACGGCCATGGAACTTGTAACTAACTACAGCTAGATGTGTACGAGTGTTGTTCATCGGTTCGTTCGTTAGGTGAGTTTTGATTCCATGTTAAAACCTTTTCAAAATGGAATGAAAGAAAAAAAGAATGAACGAAATATGTAAATAAAAATTGGTACATTGTACTAAAAACATGTAATAATTTATGTATGTTCTCAGGCACGTGCATACTTTACTATTTGACTAGCACATGTCTGTGTATATAAGTATATGTGTAATGTACATACATTATATATGTATTGCTGAGTATTTAAAGTTAATTAGCATTTGTAACATTACATTCATCAGTATAGCCCACACTCATATAAACGCAAACACACATTCACGAATAGAAATATCTTGAGGAACATATATTAAAAGTGAAAAATGTTCAAAAGCAGGTGTAGCATATATAAATTACCTGCAACATAGCGTGGCACCATATTATAAAGAATTCTAAAATATTTCTGATAATTACACTCACAACATAAATAAGTAATGCCATATGAATACAATTAACCCCGGCTAATTATGTGTATATCCAATTTCATTGAACATTAATACTAACTTCGTGGGAAATCGTTTCTAATTAGGCCAATTCATAAAACACCTCCAAACACATGTTACATTTCATAAATATTTTACGATAAAAACTGTGACAACTGTTCTATATTTTAGTCAAATTCAAAATTTAACGAAATAGAACTACTAGAGAGAGAGAGGGTAGTCTAAAGACACTGTTCTATAATTTGAGCTAGTGCAATACATCCGCCAGAGAATATTAAAAGAGATTTTTTATGCAAAAAGGTGGAAATCAAAATATTGGTCCTTAATTACACTATGCTACAAAATTTGACAAACAATTATTCATGGGTTCTGATGTGCCACTTCGGGGGGTACCCCGAGTATTTTTACCGCTTCGCATGAATATTTGTAAAATCTCCTTATATGTGTGCATTAGGCAAGCATTCGGTATCGAGCCATTTTGGGTTAGACCCCGACTCCAACTCCTGAGTCGACTCCGAAAATAAATTAAATCATTCAAAATTAATAAAATATACAAATCTTCAAAATTTCTTCTTCAAATTTTCTTCTTTTTCTTTCAAAATGTCTGTTGCATTTAACATCGAAAATCACCAAAGATATATGTTAGATAGACATACAGAGGAAACTCTGTATATCACTTTAAAATTTATGTAGATAATATAGTGAATCTTGTAGAGAATTTTGATAGCTGCAACATTTTCTTTATTCCCATTTTGATAGGACTTGCGTTTTCCAAGCAAAATCGCAAAAACCTAAAAAACCCCTTAAAAATGCCGACTTGAATCGCGTTTTATTTAAAAAGCATTCCGGCGATTTTTTTTATTTTTTGATTTTTCTCATCTATGAACATTGTAGTTTCAGAATCCGCAAAAACTTTCCAGGTGTAAGCACCTTCCATTTAAATTTGATTCAAGAGCACCGTGATAAGACGGTAAATTTGTATGGTGGTTATTCCAAAACGTGGACCTGAGCCCACTACTAACCCTAAATGCTATATTACAGCCAATTTAGACGAAAATGTAAATACAACTTAAAAATACCAGAACTCGGTATTTCAATGGAGAAGTTTCTAGACTACTGAGAATCCATAATGCGAATTATAGCTAATCTGGCTTGAAAATTAAGCTTAAACGTCAAAATACATGACTATGCCAAAAAGTGGACCGATATAGGCCATATTCAAACTTTAGCAGCCTGTGGAAAAATATATACTCGTGTGCAAAAACATAACATTCTAGCTCAATTATTAGGAAGCTAGATAATTTTACCCTGATCAAGAATATATAATAATTTAGTGAAGATTTATGAACATTAGACTGACCCAAAAAAATAATACTACCCCCTAATTACACTGTGCAACATTTTTAAGGTGATCTTGCGCAAACAATTCGAACTTAGGATTTTTTGAAAGTACAGACCCAAACGACAAGTTGGGTTTTGTTGTGTCAGACCCAGCTCGGATTTTATGGCACCATCTAAACATGGTTAAATATTGAGTTTTTAAAGAAATTCGGGGCTATATCTCTGAAATCAATGCGAATCTTCTTCTGACCTCTGAAGCATATTTGTAGATAAGGACAAGAATAAAATATTTGGAGAAATAATGAACTCGAAAAACTACATTTATTGCCTCAAATTTCAAAATATATGCAAAAATTCCACAATGTTTATACATTTCGCACCGTATCTCCAAAACCGTTAATTTTTATACCCTCAGCATTTATGCTAACGAGGGAATATACACTTTCATAAGGGCGAAATGTGCCTCATCGAAATAATGGTTTTAGACCCCAAGTATGTTTGGACGAAATGTGTTTCAGATAATTTGGAGTTGATTTAGCTATATCCGTCCGTCTGTCTGTCTGTCCGTCTGTCTGGCTGGTGCGCACGATAACTCTCGAACGGATGAACCGATTCGGTTCAAAATTTGGCGTTCGTAATATTTTGCCCAAACTTAGTTTAAGTTCGAAGATGGGTTATATCGGTCCACTCCTTACGGTACCTCCCCCACAAAAGTTCGAAAATGTTCGGAAAATTTGTGCGCACGATAACTCTTGAAGGGAGTAACCGATTTGGCCCACACTTTGTACAGGCCAAAAAATACACAATCGTTTCATACACAAATAGTAGGCTTCTTCCTAAGACGCCCGAGAATATGAACAGGGTTTCTTCTAAAAAATGGTACTAACGTCATCTTATAGAAAACCCCAGATATTCTCAGAAGAACGATTGTAAAGGTCCAATTAATAATATTTTATATAATACCAAAATACTGCTATACATAGAAGTCCAAAAGCCATTTCATAGAAAACAAGAGTTATTTCTTATAATAAATAAAATAAGAACAGTGGGCCTTCTATGGGATGAGCAGTAGAAATTCAACCATATATTCGCCAATAATATGTGGGATCTGAAACCATTATTCAATCGGACCAAAAATCTAATGCAGTTAGTAATCAAAATAAACATTAAAAGAGATGGACATAAACGATAGTCACAGAACTAAAGGGTATAATATTTGCTTACTATTAGAATACAAAATTTCATTATACCATAAATAAAAGTGCCACCAAAATTTAATAATCATATTTCTATTATAAAGGGGAATTTTTATACCCTACACCACTATGTGGGGAGGGTATTATAAGTTGGTTTTGGCCAAAAAGTTTGTAACGCATCGAAATAATGGTCGAAGACCCTTACTTATATATACCAAAATGAATGTCTCGACGAGCTGAGTCGATCTGGCTATGTGTGTCCGTCCGTCAGTCCGTCCATCCGTCCGTCTGTCCATCTAAACCTTGTAATCACGCTACAGGTTGTAACAGTCTATTTGAGTGGAGGTGGTACATGCTGGTAGGCTCCGGCTTAGCTCGCCGGATGGGGAGTTCGTCTTCCACTTGACTGCACATTTAAACTCATGTACCTTCTTTATTTTGGGTCATTTTTCAACGTGATTCTGAATTTATATTCTGCAAGGGAAATATAACAAAACAAAAGTAGGAAACGGAAGTATACTTGTACTTCTGGGGCCTTTCCATTCAAAATAGATACATAGCAGAATTCCAATAATTATGAGGTTTTGATTTTCTACCTCTTTGGCATTTTCCCACCCCTTTAGGACATATTGCAGTCCACCTTGGTGTTTCTGTCGCCAAGAACTATTTTAGAAACACCCCAAAAATGTGCATCACTACCCTGATAAAATATTCAGTCCATTTTAAATCAATATTTAGGCCATGTTTTTAATAACAGAATTCAGATATTGATGGTTTCTCAATTTATTAATTATTAGACATATTTATATTTTCTATGTTTTTTAACCTAATATTTATATAGCAAATTTAATATTTTACAAAGAAAGTTTATGATTTATATTTAACATCTTTTGTTTTTTTTTATATTAAATTTACATGTTTTGTATAGTTTCATTTTATTTATTTTAATTTTTTTGTCTTAATTATATTTAATTTACAATATTTTATTTCTTTATTGTACACATTTTTATAATCATTATTCTTCCTTAATTTATTTTGTTTTATTTCTTAAATGGTTTTGAATAAAAACGAAAAATTGTTGCATGCAAGTTTTTTATAGTTTTAGCTGATTTTAACTTAAAAGCCATGTGCCTAAAAGTCGGCTGTACTTTACGAATGATTTAACTCCCAAATATACATGAACAATATTTGATTTCTTTGCTGATTTTAAGATGTGTGTTCAATAAAAATTAAGGTATATATGACAGTTGTCCTTTTTTTGACACGGGTATGCAAATATAACTATTTTAAACTGTTTTTCTTACACACATTTGTTTTGTGTTTTTTTAGTAAAACGATCATTGAAGTACAGTTTGATAGTAACTGTATTATATATTTTTTTAAGGTTTTGTACTCACTCGTATTATCTTGTATGATCTGTTGATTAATTCTGTGAACTAAAGATGACCCGTTTTGTATATTGTGAAGCTATTATTCAGCAGGTGTTTTGATATTAAATATATTGCCGTTTCACGTGTATGGGCAACTCGGGATATTGTGGTTAGCCTCAATTGGTTTGGTGATGTTATGCCGCACATTGGCTTTAGACTTCGCTTCCAACCTAAGGTTATTACGGCAAATCCAAAGGTGATAATAACAGGATTTTACCACAATATCCTTTATAGGGGATGAAATAATTTGTTTCAATGTACGGTAAAACAAATTACATGATAGTTTGACAATGATTTTTCTTACCCGAGTGCAATATTTCGATTAGCAAGAAAAATGTATGTGATGTAAAATAGAATATGCTTTGTTCACAATGACAAAATTTAAAAAGAATTGAAGGACTCAATCAGAGTTACTTAAGATTTTAATAACTTCTATTCACAATACACCTCATTAATTTTAACAACTCTGTTAATTCCTAATTTTGCGGAGTCTAATTGTGACAATCGTTCACTTTGACAATCAATGACTTAAAAGACCGAAACTGCAGTCTGACTTTCGGTGAAGGTCAGATTGCACATGTCCGAGTGATAAACTGTCATCTTTATTACATATCTGGTGGATCTTAAGTTCCATTTGATGTCAAGCGAAAACTTCAGATGGCGTTAGTGAAGATGTTGGAAACAGAAAAGGAAATCCATTCGAATAAGCTAAATTTCTTGTATTATTTTTTTTTTACAGAACAGGCAAACTTTTTTTTGTTTATTTTTATTTTTTAATAATAACATGGTTACTTTCCATAAATCATACATGTTGACTTTCCTATCACATTATTTTCCTTGAAGGGGGCACAGTTTGAAATGACCTGTCATGATATTGTTGTGTAATAACGCCACATGAAATTGATGCAACTTTACAGCACTAACATATCAGATGTTTATTGTTTTGTTTATATTTGTATTTTTTTACGGCCAAAAAAATAAAATGAACATCATAAAAACAAAACTATGGTGTTCTGTGTAAACAAAATAATTCTTTCGACATTTAAAAAGGATATTGAAGTGCTGTGGTTTATATTTGCGAATAACCATTTCATCATCCTGTCAGAGAAATACAATAATTGGTTTGCATGGAGTGTCTCTGTGATCTATGGATGGGATCAATCCATGCCACAGCCGAAGGCTGTCGTCACAAGGTCGCAATTTTGATCGGATCGTCACCAAATTTTGGGTGTTGATGAGGGTCCCGAAGGGGAAGAAGCCTATTGATTTTGGTGATAGTCGGATAATATGGGGTCCCAGAGAGATAGTCGGTCTATATTACTTAAAAGAAATGTTTACCAGTGAAAAGCTTATGCACAGGGGTAGTGGTGTAGGGTATCACATGGTCGGCCCCGTCCCGACTATAGTCTTTGCTCACTTGTTTTAAATGTGGAACAAAATGTTGATATATCTATATAGGGCCCAAATACCCAATATCTGCCAAACATGCATATTGAAGCTATATCAAAATCCGATCCGATTTTGACAAATTTTTGTAGGATTCGGTTTTAAGCCACAACAATAAACTGTTAAAGTTTTTTTATCGATTGAATCATAATTGCGGCCTTTAGAGAATTGCTGAAAACAAATCATGTGCTTTTTAGAGCCGCTATATATCGTTCTGGGATGAAAGAAAAACCCCTTAAAATTGTATCTTTGCCCCAAATAACTTTCTTTGCACACATCTACTAAAGATATTAAGTTTTAAAAAATCAAAATTTTTCGAACGACCTTCCTCAATATTTGAATGGAATAAACGTTAGTTTAGTTATTAGTAGCCTTAAGTTTTAAGTTTTTAAGTTTTTTTTTTTCATTTCATACATTTTTTCAAAAAAAAAAAATATTTTTTAAATCGATTTATACGCGAACTTCTTTATATTTAAGACACCTTATTTACCAGCAAAGTGTCCCTTGGCGTATACATATCATGAACTCATACTCACTTGATGATACATAGCGTATACGCTATATAAAACTCATTTATAGAGTTGTTATTTACTAGACATTGGTGGCCAATGTAGTGACAATGGCAAGAACATCGGTTTACACACTAATTGTCCGCGTTCGATTTCCATGGCAAAAATTATCAAATTTCCAAATTTCTTTCTGGTCAAGGCAACACGAAGTGTTACCAAGCGCCATTTGAAAGTTTGACAATGTTTAACCTAAACGTATGACCAAGTGTTGTGTTCTTACTGTGACTTACAAAAATCACTTTGCAAAAAAAAAAGAAATGTACTTGCGAACATTTTCGTACGATCATTTTTTCACAATATTCCACGTGGATAGTCATAGAATGAGTGCATCTATCAAATTAAATTTTTGTATGTCGATAAAGGACCATCCTTTAGCTCTATGAAGAACTGGTTTAATGAATTTAATCGTGGCCGAAACTCGCTATAAAATGAAAGTGGTAAGGGTTGTCCACAAACGACTGCTGTGCCAGAAAAAAAATAACTGAGCGTAAACGGATAATGCAACATCGTCATGTTATATACCGCGAGATAGAGGCTTCTTTGGGCATTTTTTCCACCAAATAACATTTGATACTGCAGTAACACCTAGCCGCAAAAATTGTGTTTTTAACAATCGCTCAGAAAACGATTTTGTGGATTGGTGCAAAGAAATTGTGAATAAATACGATAGCGGTGCTTCAAACAACGTTTCTAAGATGGTCACAGACAACGAATCTTTGACCTATCCGTACGAGCCCGAAACAAAACAGTAATCGACCGTGGAGGTCTTCGAAGATGATCCAAATCCAACGAAAGTTGTTCATGGAAGAAACACTTCGAAGCAAATGGTAGCATGTTTCTTCGGCTAAACCGACCATATAGCTAATATATGGGTTAAGAAACGTTGGACGGTTAATTCTGAGTGGTACATTACAATTTGGTCTTTATTGAACCAAAACTTATATTATTATAATCTCTTATTAAAAATCATCGAAAGATTGCACTTCATGTTTCATTTCATTTACTTATTCATGACTGAATAGAACAACAGTATGATGATTAGTGAATCCAAATGTACGTAGAAATGTCTATTTTTACACGTTTGTCGTGTTGGTATCATATTCCACTGACAGACCCAATCAACACAGTCTACACGAAAAAAGAACCAAAGTCCATTTTATATTGCAAGAATACCACATGGGCTCGGTTTTCAGATCATTCGGGCTTTGTCGAGAGAAACATGAAAAATAAAAACATAACGTTACACATTTGTGGAACAGGTTCTTGGAGATATAGACCGACATAATCTATATTGGAACTGGATACAATTTTGGAAATAATTCCGTTTGATAGTTCTCATGTCATATTTGTGATGTAGGCCTCCAAAGGTTTTGTCCGATATAGACCTTCACGGAACTTGATGACAATTACAAAGAAAAGTTGAAAATTTCGACTTCTAGAGCTTTGGGACATTATTTGAGGAAGTGTAGTTTTGCGCCGGAACAAAAATGTATAGGTGTTAAACTGCAAGAAATAACAAGACATCTTTCTTATTCGATTGTTTTTACTGTTTTTACTTTTTAAAGTAAAAATAATCTTAAGAACTAATAATTTAACTTAAACTAACTAAGGCTTTATTTTATTACTAGCAGACCCCGGTGCTGGCCAATCGTTATGAGTTTTAATGACAACAATTTATGTACTTTATGCTTGACAATTCAAAAATAGTTATTTTCTACCTCAGTTCTTCTGTCCATTGTCAAACCGATGAGGATTTTAATGTTATCAACAGATTTTGTCTATAACCCTTCTTTTCTCTGACGGACTTTGTCGGATTTTTTCGCCAATTGATGCTGTTTAGGATTTATTATCGTCCATTTCTCCTGTCTTTATACTAAAGCGGTCCCAATGATATGGGACCTACTGTTTATCGCCGACTCCGAACGGCTTGTCTGAAGACACCACTTTGTAGAAAAGTTTAACATGGCTGAAATACTGAGAAAATGTCGCCAACATTACTGAGGGGTATTTTTCAACCGTTGAAAATTTTGATTTTGACTGGCCGGAGAATCGAACCCACGACCTTCAGCGTGCAAGGCGGGTGTGCATACCATTGCACCACGGTGGCACCGGATATAATCATAAGTTTGGCTTATACATATAAAAGAAAGGCATGGGGGAAGGTACCCCGCCTCCTCCGAAATTCATAAAAAAAACATAACAACGGCAAATATTGAGCTTTTAACATATTTAAAAAAGGCGTGGTCGGGTCTTTAGGCCACAAAAAGTACCTAGATGGTCGATTAATCCGTAAATTTTTAAACCGACACATGCACAATCTTGCAAATATAGCATTTTTTTAAAATATCGCATAGGGGAGGTACCCCGTTCAGGAAAATCGGTTCAGTATTTTGCAGAAAAAATTAAATTGAATATTGAAAAAAGTGGGCGTGGTAACCTTTTCTTTCGATAAAAACCTAAGTTGAGTTATGACGGCATTTTTATAAATATGTCAAATGGAAGTACCCCGCCCCCTTCGAAATTCAAGAAAATATGCATCCTATTTTCACCGGGGCCATGCCTGCACATTCCCTGAAATTTTCAGGAAAATCGGTTCAGTAGTTTTTGTAGAAAATATTAAAATGGACATTTTAAAAAAGTTGGCGTAAAAGTTGGCGTGGTCAAATTTTCTTTGCATCAAAATCTAAGTCGAAAAACAATTATCCAAATCGGTCCTGGCGTTCTTAACTGATGCCATCACCAACGAACGACATTTGATTTTTATTTATATAGATTGGTGAGTACCCCTCCCACCATTTATATCTTTAAGTGGACTGTATATTAAAAATAGATTGCTGTGCAACTAAATATTTCTCCTCTACACAAGAAACCTTTCACAATTTTTATTAAAAAATCTGACCGTATGATACTTGAACAATAGGGGTAGCGGGGACAAACTGTTGTAAAAAACAAGTAAGAAAAGTCTATAGTCGGACGAAGCCGACCATGGGATACCCTATACCACTATCCCTGGACAATCGCTCTCCACGGAACTTCTTTTCAATGATTCTGAAAATTTAATTATCAAATATCAGAGATGTAATGTATAATACTTATTATCAAAACCAAAAAGTTATCTAGCATGACAAAGACATTTTTGTAATGAAACCCACTTATGTAGTACTACTACTTATGTTGTTTAACCGCTACGTTATTGAAATTTTTACCAATTCCACACAAAAGTTTCAGTCCATTTAACCCGCTAAATATTCTCTGATCTTCACGTTGGTTTGTACGCTTCTTCTTCATCATAAACACAAACTTTGTTCAAAATTTTGCGGGTTATTATTTTGACCTACAGAGCCGATACAAAATTGGTTAAAATTGTGTTTTTGGTCCATTTCATACCCTGATCATCACCAAAAACTAATCATTTCTATTCTGGCCCGAACCCAACCTCCTTAAAAAATTCATTACAATCGGTCCATAATTGCGGCCTTAAGTTTGTTTACAATTTTTAATGGACGGACACACATCGCTAAATCGCTTTATCTCGTTGAGATATGAATTTTGGCATACCAAATATAGGGTCTAGGACGAATATTTCGTGTTGTTACATAGACTTTTGGAGAGACAATATGTAGCATGGGATAAAAATGTGGTTCTCTACACAGAACCCATTATATATTAGGCAGTAGGCCCGTTATCTAGCAAACACTTTATTGCAATTTACATCAGAGAATAGGTCAGTAGTTTTTTCCCATATGTAGGCTACTTTGCGAAATATATGTGTCCTCAAGGAATAAAAATATCGACCAAAAATAAAATTGTTATATTTCTTACAAAAGTAATGGTCCATTTCACCCACTAAAGAATATCAGATCATCATTCAAAATTGTAGGCATCTTTTTTCGACCTATACTCTTACCCGGTGCAAAATTTCGTGACTATTGATGTATAATTGCGACTTCTAGCGAGTTTATTATTACACTACAAACAAATAACGGAATATATTAGGCTGTAACTCTGTTATCTGATCATGCACACCAGCATAATTGGCATCAATTGAAAGGTCAAGCGTTCCACTTTCAAGTATATCTCACTTGTCCGGAATGTCACTTCCAGGAATTAAGATATAAGCTGTATATTAAACATGTTCACAATTTTCACACAAAATTTTTGGCCCATTTAACCCTCTAAATATTATCCGATCGCCATCTCAAATTGCAAGCTTCTCCTTTATGATATACTCTTACCTTATATAAAATTACGCGTTGATCGGACTATTATTGAGACCTAATAACCCAAATATTATGTTTTTGGTCCATTTCACCCGCTAAATATTTCACAATCATCACCAATAAGAATAGGGATCTATTCTGATCTAAACCCGACCTCCATACAAAATGTCGTGACGATCGGTCCATAAATGCGGCCTGGAGCGTGTTTACAATTTATAATGGACAGACGGCAGGACGGAAGGACGGACACACATCTCAAAATCGCTTTATCTCGTCGAGATATGAAGATTGGTATACCACATTGGGGGTCTCCGACGAATATTTCGCGGTGTTACATGAATTTTTACAAAAACAAACTTATAATACCCTTTTCCACATTGTGGTATAGGGTATAAAAAGTGGGCGTGGTAAAGTTTTCTTTCGATAAAAACCTAAGTTGGGTTATGACGGCATTTGATTTCTATTCATAAAGATATAGCGTTTTTTTTAAATATGGCAAATGGAAGTACCCCGCACCCTTCGAAATTCATCCTATTTTCACCGGGGCCATCCCTGTACATTCCCTGAAACTTTCAGGAAAATCGGTTCAGTAGTTGTTGTAGAAAATATTAAAATAGAAAATTTAAAAAAGTTGGCGTAAAAGTGGGCGTGGTCAAATTTTCTTTGCATCAAAATCTAAGTCGAACAAGAATTATCCAAATCGGTCCAGGCGTTCTCAACTGATGCCATTACCAACGAATGAGGAGGGGAGTAGACACCATTTATATCTTTAAGTGGACTGTATATATAAAAATACATTGCCGTTCAACTAAATAAATCAGCCCGTATGATACGTGAACAATAGGGGTAGCGGGGACAAACTGTAGTAAAAAATTAAAAACGATCCGACATGACATTAAACACATTTGCAAAACAAAAATAGTTGAATTTTATGTGAGAGGTGCCCTAAGAAAAATATAACGTTGTGCCAAGTTCGGTCCCAATCGGTTGCTTCCATCATTAGTTTACGAGGGCACCATTTCAAATATATTGTATTTCACATTTTGAACTTGTGTGTGGGTGGTACCCGAATAAGTGGAAGGATGTGGACAATCTTCGAACTTAATCTAAGATTGGACAAGCCTAAAACAACTCTAAAACGTTAGGAGGCATTTCCTTTAATTTTCAATCAGGTTTAATTTTACTTTTAAAACTTATATATGGGAATCGATTAAATATTTTAAAATTTGTTCTTGTTTTTGCTCCCTGCCCCCTATTCATTAACTTTTTGACAACTTTACTCACTGTTTATTTTACAACAATTTTAGTTGTTTGTGCTTTAATTGTTGCTACAAAAACAAAAGAAATTGTATGCACTTATCCGACGATAAAAGTTACTGAATTGATTTCAGCATATGGTATACTTATGTTCAAAAGTCGACGAATTCTTAGTTCTAATAAATGTAGCATAAAACCAAGCAAACCAAGGATATATCGATGTGTTTGTTCTTGAGGACATGCCAAATAAACACGTTAAAAGAGTTAAGTTATGTAGGGTCGAGCATTTATACTTTTTACTATGAAGTATACATGATAATTTACGCTGTTGAATTCCATACCAAATTTGTTCATACCGAATAAACCCGCAAGACTACATATACATTAACATGTATATATTGGTGGCATATTCTTGAAAAGTTCATTTCTATAGAATAAATTGTATAGTCTACGTCTGTATTTTGTAAAACCAGAACATGGTCATATAAAAATAACACTCCAGTCTACACATTATTTCCATATATAACCTAACGAGGTGGAAACATACGCACAACGCATTTATTTTCTAATATAGCTAATGTAATCCATTAACCTCATTAACTTCGCTATGAAGCAATACAACTATTCTATTATTTTTATGACATTCAAATGAGAGAAAAAATCACTTTGTTAAACAAACATAATTACAACAATAACAAATTACAATAAAATTACACTTAATGGGAAAATGCGGAAAAACAGAGTCATAAAGTACCCGAGAACCAGTCACTCATTTGTTGGTCCAAAAAAAACGGTTCATTTGTACATACATTAGTTTAATATTCCCATAGGCAAATTAACGAATATTACAGCTATTGTTAAACTCAATTCACACATTGTTGTAACTGTAATAAAAATGTCCTTTGGGTTCCATACAAAATTAAAATATTATAAAATTAATCATGTGACTGGATAACTGTAATTAGATAACTATAAAACTACAACTACAACAAAAAACAAAACATTTATTAAATGAATTATTTTATTTATTATTCCATCCTAATATTTGTACATAAACCTATACCGACACGCGTTCATGTTAAGCAAACTGAATTATTAAGGTTAAAGGTAGACGAGTGTAAACTAAACTTTCAATACAACTTCATTGCACGATTTTTCACACATGAAAAGGTCCTAAATTAAACATTAACAACGAAAGGCATTCATCATTTCATATCAACACAATTGCCATCTGACATCACATCCGGCAGTGCAGTGCAAAGAGAAGGCCTCTAGAAGGATGAAACAAAGGGACTGCCTGGCATACCTTGTTATTCCTCATACCCATCGATAGAATCTGGTAGATAGTCGAAGTGTTGATAAGGTGTTATTAATTGTAGTTTTACTTATTTTTCTGTTTGTTCGTTCGTTTGTTTGTTTGCATTGCAGGTCTATACATTTCCGTTTGACAGGCACGACACAAAGTTCCTGCCCCTATTTTGTTATTTTTCTTTTCTTTGATAACAACGGTAATTAATCTTCGTTATGCAATTCATTGTTAATTGATTCGAAAATATGGAATATGGTCTTGTTAAGCAATACAAGTACACAATTATTTAATGTTTTTAAATAAATTATTCACATTTATGATAGAAAAAATCCATGAACAGTTCAAAACTATTCTCGAACAGTCCTTAAACTTACTTTGAACGTTGGTGCGGGAGGTTAGTTTGTTACGGTGGTGGTAAAACATGTAAGAATTCTTGACCATCAATTGGCATTAGACTGAAATAATCTGAAGAAAAAATGGGTTTAAAATTGCTGGTAATGACAAGGTTTATTTGTATTATCTATTTATGTGGTTCATGATTGCCTGTGAAATTTTGAGTACCATGCCCATTACATAATTCGAGCAGTCCTGTTGATTGAGCTGTTGGGCACTACGCCCAATCACGTCAACGATATTATAATCTATTGCCTGATCACGTGGTTCCTCTCTGGCCCAATATTTTATTTTAAGAAATGCTTTTTCCATTGAGTTCTAAATTCTTTCAAAGGATTGATGGAATGAACCGGCGCACGGTGTTGCCTCAGTGCACAAAAATCGAAAATTGTGATGTTAACTTTTAACGAAGTTATAGCACTTTAAATATGAAAAATATTTCCCAGAAAATCTAAAGCGATAATCATATGAAAATTAGACGAACACTAAAATAATTATTTCTGAAAATTTTTTGACAATATTAAAAGTTTTGAATGGGGATTTGATGGTTGGGCTATAAATATTAAATTTAATAAAAAATATAAATTAAAATTTTGATGGGTGGGATGACTCTCCCGGTAACACCCGATCGGGTACTCCATTTTGTTGCTTTCCACAGATGATATGTAGAGGCACCCTGTTGCAGTTGCCACAGGCGGCATTTTGACAGATTTGAATACGGTTCCATCGCGTTGCACTAATGTGCGCGGACCTTACTGACACAGTATAGCTTACCAGGTTACACAGGTACACCTATCGCCTTATTGGTGGTCAATAAGTTTTTTGTCTGCAACCCAAATGTTGTCGGCTATAGATTTGAGGACCTTGTTCTACATCTCAGCTGGACACAGACAACTGTGGCAAGAGTCGTCCGAATGTTACCTCAAGAATCTGTGGGTAGTCACGGTGCTTTTGAAACAAATTTAAATGGAAGGTGCTTGCACCTGGGAAGTTTTTGCAGATTCTGAAACTGCAATGTTCAAGAAAAATCAAAAAATAAAAAAATTGCCGGATCACTTTTTAAATAAATCGCGATTTAAGTTGACATTTTTAGGGGTTGTTTAGGTTTTTGCGATTTTGAAACCGCAAGTCCTATCAAAATGGGAATAAAGAAAAGATTGTAGCTATCAAAATTCTCTACAAGAGTGACATCTATGTTATTCTCGTAGGTTTTACCATTTTTAAGATATAGAAGTTCAAATTAGGACAATGCACTGACTGTATCGCCCCTTTATAAAACAAAATCATGAAGGGTGCGCCTTAACTAACTTTTAATGAAAAACGCTTACACAGGGGACGTTTTTGTGAATTCTGAAACAGCAATGTTCATAGATGAGAAAAATCCCAAAACAAAAAAAAAAATGCTGTAGCATTGCTGTGCATTTTTAGGTGTTCTTTATGTTTTCACAATTTTGCTTGGAAACCGCAAGCCCTATCGGAGTGGGACTAAAGAAAATATTGTAGCTGTGAAAATTCTCTACAAGAATGACCATTAGGTTTTTTCGTAGGTTTTTTCCATTTTTGAGATATAGAGGTTCAGTTCAAAGTTTTAGGTTTTTATCTTAAGTCTTCAAGATTTTGCTTGAAAACCGCAAGTCATGTCAAAATTGGACTAAAGAAAATTTTGTAGCTGTCAAATTCTCTACAAGATTGGATGATTTTTTCTTAAGTTGTACCATTTTTGAGATATATACGTTTAAGTTAAGAAATTGCAGTCATAACATTGAATTGTCCCAATTTGAACTTCTATATCTCAAAAATGGTAAAACCTACGAGAATAACATAAAAGTCGCTCTTGTAGAGAATTTTGATAGCTACAACCTTTTCTTTATTCCCATTTTAATAGGACTTGCGGTTTCAAAGCAAGAACCTAAACAACCCCTAAAAATGTCAACTTGAATCGCGATTTATTTAAAAAGTGATCCGGCAATTTTTTTATTTTTTGATTTTTCTTGAACATTGTAGTTTCAGAATCTGCAAAAACTTCCCAGGTGCAAGCACCTTCCATTTAAATTTTTTTTTTTTTTTTTTTGTTTTTTAATTTTTCTCATCTATGAACATTGTAGTTTCAGAATCTGCAAAAATTTCCCAGGTGCAAGCACCTTCCATTTAAATTTGCTTCAAGAGCACCGTGTAGTTAGTTGTCGAATTTCTTCTGCCATTGACCAGGACATTCAACTAAGTGCTCATCTCTGTAGTCCATGTGGAAAAATGTGTTCAGATTAATGAAATAGGAGTGCCGCCTTTCACAAATTACATTAGGGAAGGTACCTGACGCCAAGATCGTACAATCATCTGCATATAGAATGATCTCAATGCAATCTGGAGAGGATGGAATTCAGGAAAGGTGAAGATTAAACAGTTCCGGAGAGATCACCCAACCTTGTTTCACTCTACGACGCTTCGACTTCTTGTTCCAGAATTCCGCATACGTCTGGCATCCACACACATAATTAATTGTCCAATATTGAAAGCGTCGCCGGAGGGTGCTTCACAGTATCAAAGGTTTTTCGATAAGTTGAGCGCCACCAACATTGTATTTTCGCACGACTTGCTCTCGTTAAGTCCTAGGCTAATATGTGTGTAAATGGCGTGCAGAGCTTTTGTAGTGCTGTGTTGGTAATACGCAAAGGTATCTCTGATGAATATTCTTGGGAGGAATAAAGTGTACATGCTAAGCGCAATATTCCTATACGATTCATCTTGTCTGACATCCATACCTGGGATCAGGAACGGGACCATCATACCAAATTTTCAAGACATAGGTGGCTGGTGCCACCGTGGTGCTATGGTATGCACACCCGCCTTGCACGCTGAAGGTCGTGAGTTTACTTCCCCGGCCAGGCAACATCAACAAATTAGCAACGGTGGCAAAATACCCCTCAGTAATGTTGGCGACATTTCCTGAATATTTCAGCCATGCAAAACTTCTCTACAAGTGATGTCGTAGGTCCCATATCATTGAGCTAATATGAATCGGGTTGCACTCATTGATATCAGAGAAGTCTCCCTTATCCCGTCTGGGATGTTTGTGGAACAATTATATATATTATATATAGGTGGCTGGTGGCAGGTAAGTCCTCGTAAGATACCCAACTCCCGCCTAATCATTACCATAGAAATGCCGTCAGAGCCAAAGGCTTTGGGTAATTTAGTAATCCTAATGTTATTTTCAACATCATCCATTGTAAATTGTGGTGGTTATTCTTCGACAAGAAGAGCTCTAATGCGACGCCCTATCACTTCCTGGGTGGTCAACAAATTGTCGATTAAAATAACTTGCGTACCTCTTCGGGTCCGCATAATGTCGCCAAATGTGACTGAGATCCTATCTTCCTCTTTTCCGGGGTTCGAGAGTAACCAATCAGTCATTTTAGTTAGTTCCGTCAGGGGTTTTTAGAGCTTTCGCAAATTATGGTAATAGTAAATAATAATAATAATAATAATAATTATTATTATTATAATAATAATAATAATAATAATAATAATAATAATAATAATAATAACAATTTTTGAACACACAATTGCCCTTATATGTATATTAGGGCGACAAAAAATTGAAAGACCTACCCCCTAATTTTTTTCCAATACTATCCGATTTTCACGTATTTTTGTAGGTTTCGTTTTTATTCACAACAATGAACTGAATTGAATTTTCGTGAAAATGCACCTTTGGTCCCATACAAATTACTATGAAAACAAAGATGCTCAGGTGACACGGGGTCGCGTTAACCGATCGCCATAGAAGTTCATATATAAAGTTCCTGGTTCAAATGGGAAAAATTATGGGGGTAGTCCTTTAAATTTTTTTGGGTCCCAATAATGTATATTTTTACTTTATTTAAAATATAAGCTTGAATATTGCGATGTATGTAGAATGGTTCGATATTGAAGATTATATTAAATTTTATAAGAAATAAATTATTTAAGGAAAATTTCAACCGATAGCATTAAAATCAATCCGATAACTTTAATGCTTTCCGAATGACTATTACTTCTCAAAGTTTGACAGTTTTTAGCCTATACGTAATCAGGACAGTTTGCATACAATCATGTGTTGTGACGTTTACAGTGACTGGAAAAAATCAATTTCCAAAAAAAAAAAAAAAAAATGAAATTTACTTGAGAACATGTTCGTCCAATAATTTTTCACAATTTTCGACGTGGATAATCACGGCAAGATCAAATTAAATCTTTGTATGACGATTAAGGACCATCCTACAGCAATATGCAAAACTGGTTTAATGAGTAGTCATGATGGCCGGTCGTTATGCCAGAAAAACATTAAGTTGTGCGTGATCGGATAATGCAAGATCGTCATGTTATATACAGTGAAATAGAGGCATCCTTGGACATTTCTTCCACCAACCAACAATTCATATTGCATAAATATCTGACCGCAAAAATGGTGGTTTTTCGTTAGATCCAACACAATTTTAATACTGCTCAAAAAATGTTCTCGTCGATTGGTGCAAAGAAATTGTGAATAAACACGATCACAGTGCTCAAAACGACGCACATTGGGGCAAGATTCCAAAAAACGGAGATTAATTCAGGGAAGCATTTGAATGATCTAATGTTAATATTTTTCGAATGTTTACACTTCAATCAATATAACGGAACACAGTTTTGGTGCAAATTGAGGGATTGGAGAGGTATATTCGAAGCCCTCATAAATGGGCACCATAAAAACTATGAAGTGTTTTTACGGTTTTGCCTACATTTCATATTTGATGAAATTAAGCTAATATTTGGCAAAAAATTATTAAGTTAGGTCAATATTTTAGTGTAGCTTCCATTCAAGGGTATCTCCCGATTTTATGTATTTCGAGGGTCTTGACCACATTTTTTAGTACATTTATCTGTAAATTAGGATTTATAGTCCTGAATGCCTAAGAATTCATAGTGTGAAAATTTGTCGATATAGGTCAATGTTTTGGCGTAGCCCCCTTATAGAGGTACAGTCAAATTTGGGGGGGTTTCGAATAGTTTATGCATGTATTGCAAACTAAACTAGCTCAAATTGTGAATTGTGCATTTTGAAGGGATTGAAAAAATTTCTATCAAACATCATCTCTATATATTCTCGTTTTGGAATAACCTCCATACAAAATATTCCGCTACTTTTTTAACTCTAAATACTTTTCAAAAAACAGGGAAAAATGGATACATTTTAAAATAATTTTTAATATGCTTCTAAACTTCTTTTGCCATAAATATATTTTTCTAAGACTCAGATTTCTAACTGAAGTTGACGATTCCATTCTAAAAAGGGATGCGTAAAAAATATTACTCTTTATATACAAAAAAAAATAATTTTTATGGTGCTCTTTAAATTATTAAAAATTCTTTAGCTTTATCACAGTGTAACTGTAGAAGTAAACAATATATGATCTTGACATTTTGGTTAAAGACTTAGATTTTTGTACCATATTTCCATGTAACGACAGTCATACCAAAAACCGAATTTAATTTTTTTAATTAATCTCCATTTTTTGCGATTTCACCCCTTGTGCATCGCCATCATTTCATATAAATCATTATATATAGTAACTATAACATAATGGTGGACCTGCACACATTGTCTTATGTAGGATGAACACAGACATTAAACCAAAACACGACATACTGTACAACAATAACAGGGAAAATGAAGACAAATCCCCCAAAATGCAAAAAATTTGACCCACAGCTATTTCCACCATTTTTGACATAACTCAAAATGCGCAAGCAAGACGCATGTTTTGTTTGCGCAATATCAAAGACAACAATCAAGAGAAAAGTACAAAAAAATTCTCACGACCTTCTCGACACTCTTTTTTGTTATACTCCAATACATTTCAAAATTATGCAAAATCTGGACACATTTTGACGAATTTTCTAAACACATTTCTACAAGACTTTTTTAGTACAATTTTTTCCTTAAATATTAAGAATTTCCTATGTTTGAAATATCCATTTTAAAAATGCCAAGTTTATGTAGCAAAAACTACGTTATGGCGATTTAAAAGCAGCAAAATTTAATAATTTTCACCTGTTTCTTACATTTTAAAAATATGTTCAACTTTAACACTGTGCTACACGAAAAGTAAACAACATACGACTTTGCTATTTTGGCTAGTGAGGTACAAATTTGTACTCGTTAACCCTTTCAAGACAGATTATCAAAAATTTGTGTTTAAATTTTTTTTTTTATTAATTCTTTATTCATCAAAAATTACATTTCAGTTCATTAATGTTGCCCCAGCGCCTTATAGACTTTATAGGGGCTAATCGGTTAACAAATACTAATTTGTGACGTGTAACATTTTAAAATATACAAAAATATTTTTATTGATTAAAAATAACAAATAAAAGTTATAAAATGAAAAATTACATCAAAAGCATTTCAATAGTACTTGACAAAAAGGTTTTAAGTTCCCTTTTAAACGATGAAATTCTTGTATTACATTTAATGTGATTTGGAATGCGGTTAAATTCTAAACAACCATTATGTTCAATTCGTTGTTTTGACATTTCTAGCCGGCATCTTTTCACATGAAAATTAGATGAGTTCCTTGTATTTATCAATGTTTGATTAGTAGTGAATTGGATTGATCGGTGACCAATGTTGTTTACAGCTCTATACACATATGTTAGAAGTTGTAACTTGTAGATTCCATATAAGGGCAATATCCTTCCTGCAACATTATTATATAATTCATACGTAGAATATAGTTGCGGCAAATTAAATACGATCTTAAGTGCTTTGTTTTGACATCTTTGTAATGATTTTAAATGATTAGTTTTCTTATAGGCATATATCAACGCCAAGTAGTTTAAGTGACTCTGAACTAAAGAATTATACAGTAGAAGTTTGGTTTCTACGTCAAATTTATTTCTGAACTTATGCAGTATACCTATAGCGGGTGCAATCTTCCTTCTCAATTCATCAATATGCACATTCCATGCCAAATTACTTTGTAGATGTATGCCCAAATATTTTAATGACTGGCTTTCAGATATTTGCATGTTTCCAATTTCAACATAAAATGCAGAGTCTTGTTCTGAGTAACGAGGACGAAATCGAATAACTTTCGTCTTATTAGAGTTGATTACAAGTCCATTCAATCGACTGTATTCCATAATAATAGCAGCATCACGCTCCATTTGACATTTTAACACAAGTGGGTGATTGTATGGATAAAGTAGAGCCAAATCATCGGCATACATAATTAGTTTACCATGCAAGTTTAGGTTGGAAATATCATTAAGGTATATTGTGAACAATAAGGGTCCCAACACACTTCCTTGTGGTACTCCATGTTCTACAGTTCCCATATCTCCCTTAACACCGTTTACTTCTACAAATTGTTTCCTGTTGGCAATATAACTCTCCAACAATTTTAACTCTCCACCTTGAACTCCGTAATAGGAAAGTTTTGATATAAGAATACGATGATCTATCAGATCAAAAGCTCTAGAAAGATCATAAAATACTGCGCCCACTCCACCATAGTTTGAATCCAGGCCTTCACAAATTTCATTGACAACTTTCACAACGGCTTCTTGGGTACCACTATTTTTTTAAACCCGAATTGTAATGGATACATCTGTCCAGTCTCCTCCAAGAAATTTGACAATTGGTTGTATATTAACTTTTCATATAGTTTGTCAATTAATGGCAACAATGCTATGGGTCTAAAATCACAAACTTTACTAGAATTTGTGGATTTAGGTATTGGAACAATTTTGGCTATTTTTAACGCATCAGGGTAAATTGAAGTTTCTATCATTTTATTAAATATGGCTGCAAGATGTTCACTAAGACAGTTTTTCGATGCTTTCAGAATTTTGCCTGTAATTCCATCATAACCAGGACTTTTGGCAATATCTATATTTTCCAATAATTCCAAAACATGAGCTCTAGTAACAGTGGTCAACGAAAACCTTGACGGAAACTGAATTAAGCTACTAAAATTATTAAAACGATCGCCAACATTGCATGGTAGATTACTTTTTAGTACCTTTGGAACATTTAAAAAGTATTCATTGAATGCATTGCACTTTACTGTTTCATCATCAATAATTTCATTCCTTTCATTTCGTAACTGAATTGGTTGTTTTTGCTTTCTTCCCAAACATTCATTTAGAAATTGCCAACTTTTTCGAGGATTTTGATTAAAATTTTGTAGATTCGAGCTTATATAAGAATTCATGCTCGTCTGACTTGCAATCTTTATTATCCGACTAACTTGCTTGATAATGTATTCATTTCTTCTATCTCTGCCAAGTTTTCTTCTTTTTGTCAGTAGTTTAGCCTTGTGTTTTCTCAGATCTATAGAAATTAGTTATTTTTAGTGCTATCCCATTAATTTTAAATCCGTCAATCGATATACGCAATGCATCCACATAAAATGACACACCGCCATATCCATCCTTTCGACAGCAGTGTATAGCATTATACTCAGGTATATTATAAAGTTGGGTGAGGTTACTATGAAACCATGTTTCTTGTATTGCGATTACATTTGGTAAAATTGGGAACTCAGCTAATATTGATTTAAATTTATTAAATGTTGTATAGGACGAAATGCTTCGGATGTTAACAGAAATCATATGAAAATTATAATGGTTATATTTCATGAAATGTTCGTTAAATGAATCAATATTTTCAAAATAGTTTTTATTTAACATTATAGAATTTAAATATTTTCTACAAACTTTATATAATACTCAATCACACAATTCAGTTAAGCGGGTCGTCTGGCGATACAAACGCTGTTTGTTCATCATTTTCGTTATCATCAGTATCATCTTCTAAAACTGGCACAATTCTCCTTGATCTTCTTCCATGCAAGCTATTAGTTGTAGCTTGAAGTAACAAGGTATCAACATCCTCTTTTCCACGTATAAGTTGGGGCTTGTTTGTTGCACTTCTTTTTGCAAAAATGGGACTTCTTTAAATTAAGACCCGTTTTTTTCAATCTTGCCCCAACGTGCGACGTTTATAAGATGGCCACAGACGAACCTTGGATATATGGGTATGAGCCCGAAATAAAATAGCAATCGACCGCGTGGGTCTTCGAAGGCATACCAAATCCTACGAAAGTTGTTTATGGAAGAAGCACTTCGATGCAAGTGATCGCCTGTTTCTTCGGCAAAACTGAACAAGTGTCGACTATAGGACTTGAGCAACGTAGGACGGTTAATTATGAGTGGTACTCTACAATTTGCTGAATTTGCCTGAAGTCTCCAGAGAAATTCGAAAAACGAACATCAGATGCTCGCTTTGTCATGGTGCATCTCACGCATCGATTCAAAGCAGCGCCTTCTTGGGCGGACAAAACGTGAATTCGATGGGTTATCCGCCGTACAACCCTGCCTTGACACCCAATGACTTCATTTGATTGCGGAAATCAAGAAAAAAAGACGTGGTCAAGATTTTCGTCGCCAGAAGATGTCTCAATCAAGTCACTGTAAACAACACATTATCATATGTCAAACTGTCCTGAGTATGTTTAGTCCAAAAAGCTGTCAATTTTTCAAAAAAATATCGAATGGCTTCTGGCGTCAGTATTTGTTGCCTAAGCCGCAAACTTTTCTAGTTCTCCTCGTACGCATCGTCCGAATGTCAGCACTAATAAAACTTACCTGTGTAATACAAGAAACTGTTGGATCTCTTCGCATTCAAAGTATTAAAATTACATTATTACACAATTTAAGGCATATTACCAACGAAATGATTAGTCCATACAATGCAGCAAATTGTTGCAAGTCTGGATCGACACACTCCTCTTATTCTTAGACTTCAAGATGTCATTCGATAAACTGATACGTTAGAGCTTTTGAATGTTGGGCTTAAAAATGACAGTCTATGCATAAAACAAAAATCTTAAGTTTGACATCTCCTAACCAAGCTCCCTCTGCGGATACAGTAGAGCGTAGATGTCAACGAGCGGTGGTATTCTTAATTTATTTCAATTTTTCTCACTATAATAGAAACATTTTAATGAGTAGATCATGAGAAGAAAAGTTTCACGAAATTTTTTGCCAGAAGAAAAATTAGGATACGTTTTTTTATTTCAAATGGCCAAATTGTAGGGTATCTGACTTTTATAAGCCACTTTTTAACTAAACAACTTTACGATAAAAAAACAAATAAAGTTTGGTACAACACTTGGCTCTTGGAATCCTATCCTCAGTTCACCTGCAACAACAATAGTCTCGCAAGTAATAACATTTCAATAACTAGCAACACTGTAACACTGAAGATGTAAACCCTAAAAACCTTATAATGAAATGTAAACATTAAAGATGTCCTTATGTAACCCCCAGAACATGACGAACAACATAAATAATTCTTTCGCCCCCTAAAACCACTTGTTGATGAATTATTAAATAAACACATTAGGAGGACGAAATTTTACGGCCTAGATATGAACTTAATTAGCTGCCCGTATGTGATGTCATTTCGTGGACTAGGTCTAAAAACATTTTAATGATTTAAACGCGCAGTCCTCTGCCTTGCTACAAAAGCAAGGAAATTTGTGATTCAATTAATCAAAGTTTATGTTTGGGTCCACAAAAAACCGCACACACATACTCAGCTGTTTTATTCTATGGCCCATAGAGTCGTATTAAAGTGATAAAAACTGTAGATTGTAGGGACCAGAAAACAGCTATTACTATTGTGGTCGTTAGCGTTTTCCCTCACGTTCCACGTTTTTTATCTGTTTGTTATGCCGTGTATTTGTATTTGGCCTCCAGGCCAGACACAACAAAAAATAGCAGCAGCACCAAAAGACACTTGGCATTTTATGGCCCAAAGAATCATTTATTGCAGGTGGGAAATATTTTTGCAGTTATAATATCGTTGGTTTATTTATGATTTGCGTGACTAAAGGATATTAAGGAATAAAATTAAATTAGTTTATAAGGGCGAGTTTGCTGGGCGAGTGTTAGTGTGTGTGTATGTGTACTTGGATCCATGGTGTAAACAAGGTAGACGTTTTATTTCACACAGTTAAGTTACCGTCAGCTAGACCACCGACCCATGGCCAACCAGTGAAATTCAAATGGGAATTTCTATTTGAAATCGTTGACTTTTGTTAAGGTGTGTTTTTGGCAAAAGGCGAAAACAATTCCGGCTACTTTTTTTAGACAAATCATGCTTTATTTGCAGTTTTACTTTTATTTGTTTCCCTATCGTTAGTTTTTACATAACAACACTACTGACACACACCGACACTCAAACGCGCTTAGAGGCAAAAGACTAAATAGGTCATTGATATTTATAACAAACGGGGCTAATGGTGTTGCAGCAACAAAAACGCAACACAACAAAACAATTTCATGGCAAAGATTTAAAGTTCGATTGAAAGTTCATTAAAATATAGACGAAACAATGGGAAAATTTTCTTGTTTTTTTAAGTAAATGAATTTCGACGTAATCTCTTCCAACAGCCCCAGTGGAAAAAGTTTAAGTTGCTGCTGCTTAAACTTTCGCCCTTTCCATTTTCCCTTTAACAAAAGTTTCGTATATTTCAATTATATATTAAAGAGGGTTAAAAAGTTTTACAGAGTGCAGATAAAAAAGAGATGCAGAAATCTTAAGCGCTCAACAAAGTTGATAGATAAGAAGAACCGTCACTTCATTTAATATTCCATTTCAACGAAAGTTATTTTGTCGCGGGTTTTTTGTCTTTTTAATAAAGATTAATGAATGTTTTGGTATTTGTATCGCTAATGGTGGGATCATGATTGGCACGGGTTTCTTAAACAAATTCAAATGTCTGTTAACAAAAAGACACATGTGAACATGCCACAACAACAAACTTTTCAAATAGTTACAATACTGGAAAATAAGTATGAGGCTCTATACCACAATGAAGCCTACATTAGATTCATCAAATTTCATAATGATGAGCTTTTCTTAATCTAGATTCCGTGTTGACATAAAAAGTGATTATGTGCCCTTTTCGGATGTCACCGTGAGTACTTCATCCATTTCCTGAGTATTTCAGCCATGTAAAATTGCTTTACAAGTGGTGTCTTAAGTCACGGCGATAAACAGTAGATCCCATATCATTGAGCTAATATGAATCGGGGTGCACTCAATGATATGAGAGAAGTCTCCCTTGTCCCGTCTGAGATGTTTGTGAAACAATTATTATTATTTTAATTACTTATTATTTAATTAATTAATTATTATTATTCACAACTTTTACATTGTTTAGCTTGAGGTCTATGGTTCCTAACTACATCCGCATAGAATCAGCAAATCGAAAATTCTATTTATGGAGGAACGTAATAGGCGTGCTATGCAGAACATGTATTCTTGAAGCCGAATATAGAATTGACTTCCAGAGCCTTGGATCTGTTTTACTTATATTGAAACTTCGTTTTCAGATGACAGCCTGTATTTGAGATTTTTTGCTGTTAAGTCGTTTCTCCCTTCATATTTTCTCTCAATACCTCTCTGGTGTATTACGTTATTACAAAACGGCCCTATATATCGCATTGTTCTCTGTTTGTTAGCAGTACGATACTTCTGGTCGTAGAATATTTTTTTGCGGAATCCTTCGGCGATGTCTTTTGTCACGCAGTCTAATATCTTTTTACGGACAAGGAGCGTCAAAAAATATTTTATCCAAATTTGGTTTTAACAACCATTGCAATTGGTAAAGCGAAAGTTCTATTTCCCTGTATCTATAAAAAGGAAAAAAAAAACAATTTTTCAAAATTGAGATTCTTAATACTTCAGGCTGTGTTTGTAAAACTCGAAAGTTAACATGGGCCGGTATGGTAAAAATATTATTGTAGGGACAATACCTCCTAACGAACCTGACAATATCTTTACAATAGCAATTTTGTTCTTCACATATTTTCATCTCAACCATAATTCTTTCTCTGCTTAGAATTAAATGACATCTTCCATCAGTTTTTAACATTTATTGGTAACTAGCAAAATATCCGCTACAAGTGTTGTCAACTTTTATTTATTTATTCATAATTTTGCGTTCTAATTTTACCGATTTTTGTCGGTAACTCAAAAAATGTGTTAGAGATCGCACTACAGAAGATGTTACCCTATATAACAGTTAATTTTTGAGACATTTTATTTTAGGCATTTTTTCTCAGTATGTAAAAACCTTCTTGTAAAACATTAGCCGCATAGATCTACGTTTAGAATATACAACAAAGGTAAAAACAATTTTGTTGAAAAGGTACGTTTGACTTTTTGATTTCAGTACATTATTTAGAAACCGAATTCGTGTTAACCTAGTAACAATAGTACATTATTCAGTATAATTTTTAAAATCCAGGACCTTAGCTCAAATGTTACAGTTTTAGCTCTACTTGTTCACCTAATGTCAATGGTATTACATGTAGAAACCTTTCATACATTTAAAGGCGGATTTAAATAAACATTCTGATCCAATCTCAACAGTTATCCTCATAACAAATTTCATTTATCAACTCACCCAATACCAGTGCTTCAATATTTAGTATTATTTAATACTTCTAGTACACATATTGTACGACCACCTCTAACAATGAACCTGCCAAATCAATAATATATCAGAATTTCACTTCTATTACTTAGCCCAATACCAAATTTATTGCAATTTTGTACTTTTCACGCAGAAATGATATAATTCCATATTCATTGCTACACCCAACGTCATATTTAATAGCATTTAGTGCATTTCGTATTTCTCAATAACTCATCCAGTCCTCAACCTAATTTTAGAATTAGTATGCATTTCAAAAAATCCGTATCTAAACACCAACACAATCCCTCATACAACAATTCGAAATTCCACCTATATCCAATCATGCAACACCAAACTGGTACCAAATTTAGTACTTATAGTATGTATAAGTTTCAAAAATTGCTTCCTTTTATCCAAAACTATATCCCAACAGCGATTTAGTATTTTTCGTATACATTAGTACGAATTTCCAAAACTTCCTCTCTATCTCCACTCTAAACGTCAACTGCTATACTAATACCGAATTTCACAATGTCAGCCTTACCCCTTTACACAGTAACAATTCGGACCAAATTCTGTGTCATTTAGTAATTTTCGTACACTTATTGTACGTATATCGACAACCACATCCATATCTCAACCCTACACACCATCAGCGGCTATAATACCAAATTCCACCTCTATTCATAATACCATTAGTACTTTTCGTATGAAAGTACGAATTTCAGTAACTATCTCCAACAGTAATTGCGAATCAGGATTCCACCTCTATCCGTCCACCCAAATCTAAATTGTACCAAATTTAGTACCATTTATTACTTTTCGTACCCATAAGTACGAATTTCCAAAACTTCCTCAATCCCACACTCCAACAGTAACCTTAACTCGAAATTTCAGGATTCCAGCTGTATCCGTTCACCCAAATATAAATTGTACCAAATTTAGTACCATTTAGTACTTTCCGTACCCATAAGTGCGAATTTCCTAAACTACCACAATCCTACACTCCATAAGTAATCTTAATTATAAATTTCAAGATTCCAGCTCTATCTGTTCACCCAAAATCCAAAATTTACCAAACATAGTACCAGTTAGTACTTTCCGTACCCATAAGTACGAATTTCCGAAACTACGTCAATCCTACACTCCATAAGTAGTCTTAATTCCAAATTCCGTTCACCTAAATATAAATTGTACCAAATTTAGTACCATTTAGTACTTTCCGTACACATAAGTACGAATTTCCAAGACTAAGTCAATACTAAAGTCCAACAGTAATCTTAATTCCAAATTTCAGGATCCCAGCTCTATTCGTTCCCCCAAATCCAAACTATACCAAATTTAGTATTTATCGTACCCATAAGTACGAATTTCCAAAACTTCCTCAATCCTAAACTCCAACAGTAACCTTAACTCGAAATTTCAGGATTCCAGCTGTATCCCTTCACCCAAATATAAATTGTACCAAACTTAGTACCATTTAGTACTTTCCGTACCCATAAGTACGAATTTCCAAAACTACCTCAATGCTATACTCCATAAGTAATCTTAATTATAAATTTCAGGATTCCAGCTCTATCTGTTCACCCAAACTACCAAACTTAGTACCATTTAGTACCTTCCGTACCCATAAGTACGAATTTCCAAGACTAAGTCAATCCTACAGCCCAACAGTAATTTTAATTCCAAATTTCAGGATTCCAGCTTTATTCGTTCCCCAAAATCCAAACTGTACCAAATTTAGTATTTATCGTACCCATAAGAACGAATTTCCAAAACTTCCTCAATCCTACACTCCAACAGTAACCTTAACTCGAAATTTCAGGATTCCAGCTGTATCCGTTCACCCAAATATAAATTGTACCAAATTTAGTACCATTTAGTACTTTCCGTACCCATAAGTACGAATTTCCTAAACTACCACAATCCTACACTCCATAAGTAATCTTAATTATAAATTTCAGGATTCCAGCTCTATCTGTTCACCCAAAATCCAAAATTTACCAAACTTAGTACCAGTTAGTACTTTCCGTACCCATAAGTACGAATTTCCGAAACTACCTCAATCATACACTCCATAAGTAGTCTTAATTCCAAATTCCGTTCACCTAAATATAAATTGTACCAAATTTAGTACCATTTAGTACTTTCCGTACACATAAGTACGAATTTCCAAGACTAAGTCAATCCTAAAGTCCAACAGTAATCTTAATTCCAAATTTCAGGATCCCAGCTCTATTCGTTCCCCCAAATCCAAATTGTACGAAATTTAGTACTTTTCGTACCCATAAGTACGAATTTCCTAAACTTCCTCAATCCTACACTCCAACAGTAACCTTAATTCGAAATTTCAGGATTCCAACTCTATCCGTTCACCCAAATATAAATTGTACCAAATTTAGTACATTTATTACTTTCCGTACCCATAAATATGAATTTCCAAAACTACCTCAATCCTACACTCCATCAGTAACCTTAATTCGAAATTTCAGGATCCCAACTCTATCCGTTCAACTAAATTTAAATTGTACCAAATTTAGTACCATTTAGTACTTTCCGTACCCATAAGTACGAATTTCCAAGACTAACTCAATCCTACACTGCAAAAGTAATTAAATTCCAAATTTCAGGATGCCAGCTCTATCCGTTCACCCAAATCCAATTTGTACCAAATTTAGTACCATTTACTAATTTTCGTACCCATAAGTAAGAATTTCCAAAACTAACTCAATCCCTCAATCCCTCACTCCATCAGTAATCTTAAATCCAAATTTCAGGTTTCCATGTCTATCTAAATCCAAATTGTACCAAATATGGTACCATTTAGTACTTTTCGTACACATAAATATGAATTTCCAAAACTACCCCCATATCTCAATCATACACTTCAACGGTAATTTTAATTCCAAATTTCAGGTTTTCAGCTCTATCCGTTCACCCAAATCCAAATTGTACCAAATTTAGTACCATTTAGTACTACTCGTACACATAAGTACGAACTTCCAAAATCATTTCCATATATCAACATCACTTCCCAACCTTGATTCCCATACCAAATATGAAGATTGTAGCTATATCCGCTCAAAATATTCAATTGGTACCAAATTTAGTAACTTTTCGACCTATAAGTCGATTTCCAAAAACTCTTTGGTACATCTTTCTAGCTCTCCATCAGTTACCCTCATTCCAAATTTCAGAATTCTAGCTCTTCCCGTTTGCCTAATACAAAGGATACCATATTTAGTACTTTTCGTACCCTTCCAGTTCGAATTTCCAAAAACCCAGCCTTATCTTACCAACACACCAACAGCAACCCACACTCAAAATTTCAAGCATCTAGCTTCAACCGTTTCGTCTGGGCGATGATCTGTCACTCACTCACTTATCACTAAGTTCTTTTATATAATAAGATTGTACATTGGTTGTGTGGTAAATAGGAAAATGAAAGATTATGTCCAGCGTTTAAAAGCCAGCATTTTAAAACATTAGCATTAGCTGCACACATCAACTGCTACACAATATTGACACACACGGCTAAATAAGCAAACGAACGCATATTTATTGTTGTGCATCTTTACTTATTTCGTATTTTACACTAAAGCTTTTTTGGTATTGCAAACGGGCTATATCGGTCCACGTTTTGATATAGCCCCCTAGAACCCCGATTTTCGGTATTTTGATGGTTTTAGCTTCATTATCACACCGAAATGGCAGAAATTTTGGTATTTGGTCTTCGTTGGGGGTTATAAAACCTTCCCTCCGAAATTTGTATGTACAGGTCCACGTCATATAGCCCCCATAGAACGGTACCTCCCAGTATTCGGTATTTTGAAAGTTAGCCACATTGTTTTACCAAAATTGCTGGAATTTGATATTTAGTCTTCTTCATAAACGAAAGGAAACTAATTGTTCAGTTTTACTTCAATACAACTCTTGGTGGAGGCTATAACAAGTTCGGCCGAGCCGAACAAAACGCCATTCTTACTTGTTGTGGTTAGAGTTGCCAACGCGCAAATGAAAAAAGTGTCATTTAATGTCAAAATTGCGATATATTTATTTAATGTACAACATATTAATCATAATCATAATTATTTTAGTAAACAAATTGTAATAAAGAAATTTAATATTTCTATGTGTTGCAAAGGGTATCACAAATATACCCTAGTTTTTGTGTGGAAAATGTAAAAATAAAAAGTTTTATTTTTTGTTTTGCCTTATTAAGGCGAAGGTCATTTTTAGAGTGATATTTGAATTAATTCTCTTTCGAGTTGAGCTATTTTGACCTAAGAGGTACATTGAAAAATTAGGAATCCCCCGAAGCCCCACACATTCAACCACTATGCTACGTTTCACGGGTGGTTAGACCGATCATCAGGCATATTGAATGGTGTTTTAGTGGGTGGACGAAGGCTAAGCTTGGAAACTAGCATTTATATCACAAATCATTCGAAATTTGTATATTCGAATTATTTATTTTATTTTAATGTTAGTTATTGAATTCCAAACCTTTCCTATAATCCGACCCTATTTTTCAATGCTTTATTACAACTACTAAGGCAACTTTTTCCACCTTTATTTTATTTGTCCTTCTGTATCAGAAGATTTTGATCATCAATATTTGTCATCGGAATCTTTGACAAGTTGATGGTGGCTTAGAACGTTAAGACGCCTGCAACCGTGTCACTTGGTTGTTGGAGTCCCATGTTCGAATCCCAGCCTGGCTCATGCTGAAATAATTTTTGTTTTGCATTATTAAGGCGAAGGTCATTTTAGAGTGATATTTGAATTAATTATCTTTCGAGTTGAGCTATTTTGATCTATTTGCTTAAAAATAACAAAAATATTTATTAAACGGTTTCACCAAAAAGTCACATGGCCTTTGAACGAAAATGTGGTACTAATAATATCGTGATTTTCAATGCCGTGCAATTGCTGAAAACCTGGTTATGCCATTGAAACTATGTTGTTTATTCTCTTTTCTAATATGTGCTGAGTATGTGTGTTCGGTGTTGTTTTATTAAACGCAAAGGCAACGAATAGTCAGTCCTCTCCCGCAAAACTGCAGCGAAAACTACGTTCGGGTACCAAAGACGACCACCCAAAAATTTTTGTACGATCAATTTCCAAAGACTACTGAATAGAAGGAGGCGGTACACAAAGTAGACCTGCAGTCAGTAGCAACATGAAGTTTCACCGAAAAGTATCAGTTAAAGAACGAACAAGAAAAATGTGAGCTTGTGAAATTCGAGATGTACTGGAACCAAAAGAAGTCAGAAAATATTACAAAGAGTAAAAATTCTAGACTCATGTTTATGTTACAGACACTTTCTTCTGCAAAGGTGATGAAGAGAATCAGATAATTGATATGTACATGATAACACTGTGCAACAAGGCTTCTGTGCGGTGGAAAATTCCTTTTGGAGATGAAAGCCCTTAGTGAGTATATTAAGAACCCAAAAGGAAATTTTCCCCATAGGACAAGTTTCTGAGATATCGCGCGATGATTTTTTTGAATTTTCGCCTATGATGCTTGAGAAAATAGCTTTATATTTCTGCTTGCCGTTATTGTAGCTTCGTTTTGAGATTACATGTCAGTCAAATCGAATGGCGAATCTTTTTGTAGAACATTTCATTGTTCTAACTCAATTCCTTTCATGTCCTTTTCGTCCTTTCTTTCTTGAACCGTAGTAAAAGTACCGCAATATGAGATTTTACAGCATCCAAATATTCTACAAAAATATTGCTCAGAGAATTTTAGGTACGGTTCTCATTGACAACTAATCGATATTGTCACGTTTTCATTGTCCTTTTTGACATTCACCCGGTTTTTGTTCAGAAAAAAACTATGTTTTGTTATACCCTATACCACAATGTGGAAAAGGGTATAATAAGTTTGTTTTCCCAAAAATTCATGTAACGCCGCGAAATATTCGTCGTAGACCCCTCATGTGGTATACCAAACTTCATATCTCGACGAGATAAAGCGATTTAGCGATGTGTGTCCGTCCGTCCGTCCGTCCGTCTGTCCGTCCATTAAAAATTGTAATCAAGCTAGAGGCCGCAATTATGGACCGATTGTCACGAAATTTAGTATGGAGGTCGGGTTTGGACCAGAATAGAACTGATTAGTTTTTGGCGATGATCGTGAAATGTTAAAGGGATGAAATGGACCAAAAACAAAATTTTTGCTCGATTTTGTAGCCGCTCTGTAGGTCGCAATAATAGTCCGATCGGCGCGAAATTTTAAACGTAGTTTTGGTTTGAGATGAAGAAGTAGCGTGCAAGTCAACGGTATGATCGGATAATATTTAGCGGGTTAAATTGATCAAAACTTTTGTGTATACATTTAAATAAAAGTTATCATTTATCAAAAGCTAGCCCGGAAAGCTAGTGCACAGGGATAGTGGTATAGGGTATCACATGGTCGGCCCCGTCCGACTATAGTCTGTTCTTACTTGTTTTTCTTTATATTCGTTATTTGTTATGTATTAGTAGGTAGACATACCCATTGGTTATCGCTTATATTGACATTCTGGATGTATCTGAAATATTTACCATATATAGCTCCCGATATGCTGAACACGTTAATGACAATTTTTCTTGGAGAATAGATCCGTTTATCTAATATTTTGAACCGGATATAGCGATATAAACCCCGGATTTTGTACCGATTTTAAGTAACCGATTAAGGTTATATGTATACCATTAGAAAGCTAATAAAATTGCCAATCAGGGAAAATAAATTTTTTGACAGCAACAAAACAAAAAACCTGTATTCTTGAACTGTTTTTAAGGAAAACTATCACTGCGCTTAAATATGAAGATCAAAGCTTGGTGGGTGAAATATTCTTTTTGCCGATGAAAGTGGATGAAGTTAATATTATGAACCCGGAAGGACAGTTATGCCGTAGGTCAAACAAAAACCGGGTGAATGTCAAACAGGACAATGAAAACGTGACAATATCGATTAGTTGTCAATGAGAACCGTACCTAAAATTCTCTGAGCAATATTTTTGTGGAATATTTGGATGCTGTAAAATCTCATCTTGTGGTACTTTTACTACGGTTCAAGAAAGAAAGGACGTGAAAGGAATTGAATTAGAAGAATGAAATGTTCTACAAAAAGATTCGCCACTCGACATGTAACCTCAAAACGAAGCTACAATAACGGCGAACAGAGATATAAAGTATTTTCTCATGATAGGCGAAAATTCAAAAATTAATCGCGCGATATCTCAGAATCTTGACCTATGGGGAAAATTTCCTTTTGGGTTCTTAATATACCCACTAAGGGCTTTCATCTCCAGAAGGAATTTTCCACCGCACAGACCTTGAGTTCCAATTTGTGGCACAGTGTAATTAATTGGAAAGCGAAGATGAAGATACTCCAGAAACAATCCCAAAGGACGGTACTGAATGTATATCACCTAGCCAAGGTGAATTCAGCACATCAATAAATTGGACGTAGAAAACTTAGGCAGCAGAAGCCGATGATCTGCCATCTGAATTGTTCAAGGCCGGTGGCGAAATGTTGATACAGAGTATGCATCAGCTAATTTATGTGGAAAGATAAAAACCACAGTCAATTCTGCCAACTATAGAGGAACTAGTCTCCTTCCCTCGCAAAGTGGTGACGAGCGTATTGTGAGAGCGGCTTAAACCTACACAGAAAAAAACAATTCATTCAATGTATGAATAGTGTTCAAAAATTGTTTCCAATGTTCAGATTTTTGCATTTTATGAACCCAATTCATAAAGCAATAAATACTGGTTTCTTTTTTGAATGAAACATCAATATTGGATATATGTCTATTCTATTTTGCAAAATATGAACCAATTCATTCATTTGAAAATAGTTTTCTTTAAAGCAAGAGAAAGTTTACTTATATTCAAAACTCTGTTTATAGTTTAATGAAGTTATTTTTTCTATAAAAATATTGTTTTTTTATATTCTTCGCCGGCACAATTGTTTTTTTTATTTTATTTATTTTTTTGTAATTATTGTTCTTTAAACGTTCTATTTTGTAAAGCAGACCAATGTAAACCGTATGTACATACGTATCGAGTCCATCAGCACTAGCTTGAGTTATTAAATGTTGCATTTATGTTAAAGAAATTAAAAAAAATATATATATGCGAACTATATGTGATTGATAAAGTGATTGTTTTCCGCAAACAAACGACATCTATGCATGTTTGGTTTATTAGTGTGGTATGTAGTTTATTTCAATCGGGTAGTTGTGCTTTGTTGATACATAGTCAACATGCGAATAGATACGCATGTAGACAAAGCACAAAAACCTGTTTTTGCATTAAAAGAGAATCTCTAGAGAAAGAGTCAAAAAACCAGAGAGCAAATAATGGGGAAAGTAGGGTAAACTAGAAAATTTTCTTTGTATTTTAGAAAATCATTCATACTTTTGAAAAAATAGAAATTTGTACACGAATACAAAAATTGTCCATTCACTTTAAAACAGGTGCATTCAAATTATGAACGGAATTAGTAAAAAAATCATAATTAAGTTTTTCCTGTGCAAGGTTGGTAAAATAATCATATTTATGCGGTTTTAAATCTGGCAAATTCACCATAAAACAGATCTTTAACTAACGCCAAATCCTAGAGAAGAGCTAAGAAAAAAACAAATTGACAGATTTCAGCTATGCGTACAAGGATGTCTTTAACAGCCCTTAAAATCAAAGGTGTACCAAGCCACGCCTGAGTTTGACATTTCTGCAAAATTAATACGATTACACAGGCTAACACTAGTTGACAAAAGATCAGCAGTTAAAATAGGAAAGAAAATCTCTGAGCTCTTTAACGCCAAACAATATTTTCGACGAAGCGACAGTCTATCGTGCGATCTACTAACATCCTACTAGAAACATCACACATGATGCAAAGGTGTATGAAAAACGTGATAAGAACAGCATGATATTCAATAAAGATATCAGCAGATATCAATAAAGATACGATAACGACATAAAAGGTCGATCGACGCGAGTCGTAACCTTTGATAAAATAGGGAAATAATCTGCCAATGTGATGCGGCGATAAAACCACGCTTCTGTATCAATTCCAAGCGACGGTATTGCCAAAAATCGGCTGGCATTTCATTGAAAACCAAATTTTACCAACGCGGTCGGCAGTTATTTAAAGAATATTTCTAAATTTGAAGGATGCCAAAAATGCATTTAATGTGGAGAGAAATTTATGACACGTTCTACGATTCCTCGACTTTTCAGAAATCCCATTTATGTCATCCGTTGTATTTGATATTTTGTCTAACTTCTGACTATATCCATTCCCTATTTAGTTCTAATATATTTATTATACATATATATTTCAGAAACCGATTATGATCTTAAACTGGCGTTTGGACCAGTATATTCAAACACAGAATCATTGTGTCCTGTCTAACTAACTTTCTGCCTAACTAAAAACTTATGCGACTACGCAGTTTGCCTGTTGTCATAAAAACCCGACAACATAAAGTACACAGACACTCATATACACATATAAAAACAAAACTAGTTCAAACAATCCCATGATACCCAGGCCAGATTTATTTAGTTATGCGCTATTATTTCCAAAATGACCTACATAACATCCTCTTTTGAAATAATGACCGGCAATAACAACTCATCCGAGTAATAAAGATGAACCAAACAGCACCGAATACCGAATAGAATATGCTAATGCATAATCTCCCGTATCAATAATTCATCTATGTCCCTCTGCAGAGTTTTGTACATTGAAATTAATTAATGGACATACTTAGGTGGTGAATAAAAGCAGAACCCCCAGAACCAGAAAAAAACAAAGAGAACACCGGAGCCCGCTTCATGTTGCTGCTATTCAGTTAATATTTTGCAAATGTAAATTGCAAATGAAAAATTCAAACGGAAATCAGTGTAATGGACACTTAGTAGACGCTGAGACTTCAAAGCGGAAATGTCCTGCCATAAACCCAAATACAGTGTGATGTGTTGCCCAGTGTGTACCACACTCGAAACTCATTGACGCTTTGGTGTCCATTAGAGGGCAACATAATCCGTATTTCATAACCAAGAGGCAGCAAAGCTTAGAGCAGAGGAAACGACAGCGCTTACACTAAACCTAGGGCTATCAGCAATTTATGAAGTACTTCAAATAAACAATCGCCAACAACAACAACAACAGAAACAGCATTATTACGCGCAAGGCTACCATCAACAGTTCTCTGCGGGCTATGATGATGATGGACAGCAAACAATGACGGCGGAATGGAATGAATGGTGACTTGAATGTAACGTGAGTTAGTGAAGGAATGTTTTTTCTTTACGAAATATTATTCAACACACTAATAACTAATCCTTTTGTTGTTGTTGTTTTTGTGGTATTTCTTAACAAAAGACGAAAAGCTTCAAACCCTTTTGTTTCGTTTTGTTAAAGTTTCTATTCTGTTCTGTTGTTGTTGCTGTTGTATTCAGCCGTTTTTACAGTCCGTTTATAGTTTCCTATAAGCATTTATTTATACAAAGTACTCTTTGGTTTAGTTTTATTTTTTATGGACATCATTATTAATATGTCTTGAAAATACACTCGAATTTAGCTGTTCGTAAAGAAGATATCAATTGATGCTATATGTAGGTAAGTATCGCTCATTTACTCAAAGAGTGACATAACTCAAAAAAGTGTTTTCTGTGTTCTATTTCTACAACATTTACTTTATCATGTGTCAGGTTTTCATGTTGATATCTCTAAAACTCAACGAGTTTTGACTCATTTAACAGGAGTTTGTATCAACAAAGAAGTTGTTGAGTTCATGAAGCACTAAAACACGTCAAATAATGCTTGACTCTTTGCAACTCTTGCCAAATTTCTGTAAACGATGGGCCAAGTTTTTATTTTATTTTTTGGGTAATAGTTACAGTGGCCGATAACCAACGCTACATATAACACTGTGCAACAGCCAATCTGGAGGGTGGGAAATTACTGGTGGGGTTGATAGTAGTCGGTTAGTAGATCAAAACCCCAAAAGGGGATTGGAACCTAACTTACACCAATCCAATGGGTCCCCAATATTTAGCCCTTAACTTCTCTATATAAAAGATACATCTTTGAAATTTGACAAAGATCCTTGTATTACATATGGGGATCAAATCGGAAATGAGGTTTTCGATTTCTAGTTTGCTTTTTAAAATAGTCAGTCTTAAGCTCATAGTCGTTGTTTTAATATTTTATTAAAACAACTTTAATTTATTAGTGGGAAAAATTGGCTATGTTTACCAAGGGGTAAGGCAGGGAAGACTATAGTTTCGAATCTCGCCACAGATCCTCATCAGTTCCCTTGATTCTTGTTTTCCAACAAAAAATTGTTGCTCGTCAATTGCTCGCTCAAATAGATACGTGTCCAAAGAAACACTCTGATTTTGATTTTTTTGTAAAAATGCGATTATTACAAATATTTTAAGTCCTATTTGGTAGTGGGATTGGAATAATTAAAATTTTTTCTAAATTTTTTAACATTTGCCAATAAGGTTCTTTCTGTATACCACTGTGCAACATATGTTATTTTACCAACAAATTTAAAAAATAAATATATTTGATACATTCGTGTCAAAACCCCCACAAAAAAATATTTGTTTGTGTCCGAGAATAAGGAAATTCTAGGTAAAAATCGATTTTCAGCTATATTTCAAAAACAAGAAAACTGCGACCGGTTTCGAAAATAACTCGCCCAGTTAGAAACACTTGACCAGTGCTATCTAACCGCGGAACAATTGGACATCTAACACACTGGCAGTATTGTCAGTCTGGCCCGTGGCCGACAGAGTTATACCCTCCGCCCGTGGACTTATGTCCACATATCAAGATGTGGGAATCTGGTGCTGCTTACTACCATGTTTTTTGTTGCTGCGAAATCGATCAGCCTCATTCCGTTGTCTTGTCCTGAACATGAAGACCGTGTATTATAACAAATAACAGTTATTCATTCATCAATTAAAGTGAAACTAGAAACAAAGTCATTCATTATTCACTTACTTACTTAGCTGGCCCATTACAGAACATTTGTGTTATAGGCCGAACTAAGAAAAGATCTCCAATTCTCTCTATTTGTTGCTTCGCTTTCTGGAATACCACGCCTTTTCATCTCATCATCCACTTGGTTGCGCCATCTATTCCTTGGCCTGCCAATTCTGCGTGCACCGCCAAGCGGTCCGTGTTTATACACCCCAGCAAAATTTTATGGAAGTGGTTCCATGAGATGCCATGATTTCACTGGATCTTTTGCATTGGTTCAAATGAAGTCGTGAAAGATCCGATCTTTTCATCAGCATTTGAACCCATTCGAAGGAAGTCGTGAAAGATCCGATCGTTTCATCAGCATTTGAACCAATTCAAAGGAAGTCGTGGTAGATCCGATCTTTTCCTTAGCATTTGAACCCATTCCATCGATCCAATAGAGATGAATTTTGTGTTTTTATTTTTACACATGTATATATTCTTTAATTTATCTAAATATGTACGTTTAAAGCAATGTAAGATTTATTATGCTAGGAACTCCCAATCATTGAGCTAAAAGTAGAGTCGGACTGCACTCTTTGGTATTAGTCGTGTTCCTTTACGTGCCTGAGGTTACCAGTTTTTACCCGCAAAGTGTTTCCTTACTTTTGAAAGCATACAATTTATATGAGAGCAGTTCACCACTGTTACCATTTTTGCAACAATTACCATTTTTAAAAGTAAAGGAACATAACAATTATAAAAGTTTCCTTGCCTGCTCTAGAGAACCCTGCTCAACAAGTCGATTTGTAGATCCCTACAAAACAAACAAAAAATTCCAAAACGTTGTAAAATAAAATTCACGAAATAGACTGCAACAGCTGGGACGGCCGGAAGTCAAGTTTCTCACTTATGGTCTGTTCCTTTACTTTTAAAAGTGGTAAAACCGACAAAAATAGTAAAAGTTGTAAACTGCTCTCATATGAATAGTATGGTGTCAGAAGTAAAGGAACGCTTTTCGAGTAAAAAGTGGTAAACCTTGAAGATTCTTGCGCGTAAAGGAACAGAGCTTTAAATTCACAACCTGTCGCTTGCCAAACACATCGTTCCCGAAGTCTGGAAAATAGGCCAGCTACTGAAGCCCGAAAAGGATGCCAGCAAAGTTGAATCTTACAAACCGATTTCGCTTTTGTCGGCCGTAGCAAGGGCCCTTGTGGCTATAGTTCTTTCAGCATCAGAAATAACTTTCCATTTGCCGATCAATAGCATAGGATCCGTAAGCAGCACAACAACTGCGCTGAAGGCCATCTCCATATTAGCAGAGGACTCACTCAGAGCAAGCCGTGCTCATAATCTAGAAAGAGAAGTCTAACGTTACAAGAGAGAACCTCTAGATCAACAAGCCTTTCAACCAGGTTTAAGTAGCATTCACACGAATGCAGTTGCAGATGCAGTAAACAGTTATCGTGTGAATGCGGTCCTTGGAGAACATCCACCATCTATCGCAGCTGAGAAGCGCCAGCTGTCAGGACAAACTAGATTAGCTTTGGGTCAATACGCTCGAGATGGTGCAGACGTCAAAATTCCTATAGGGCAAGTACTGCCCAGCAAAAAAAGTCATTACCAAATAATGACTTTATTCAGTAAATTTTTGCAGTTGTAACTACTTACTAAATGACCGTAAAAGTCATTATTTTAACATGGGGATGTCATAGGGAGGAAGTACTTCCTTAAATGTGTTTTTTAAGTACATATTTAACCACTTACCAGTAGTCAAAAAAAAGCTAAAAAGCATATGTTCTATTTTTAGAACAAATGTGGTGAAATTATATTCAAATTCAACATTCCAATTATTTTTTGTTTTTATTTCATATTTTTCTTTTATTCCGCTTCCTGCCGGTGTCGAACACATGAACTTCTGATTTCTAGCCAAACACACTACACACTAGGCCACTCGTACAAATAGTAAGGGTTGTTTAAAAACATCCATGTACATCAAAATTTCTTCGTAATTTTGTCAACAAAAAACTCCCATGCTGACGGTGAGCTTTGAACACACAAACCTAAGATTTGTAGTCAGACACACTAGCCCTGTGCCACCGTACTTATTCCTTTGTAGGTAAGTAGTAAGTAAGGATGTAACTAGTTATACGTTACCTGTTATATATGTACTGTCTGATAATGCGGAGGGTAATGAGTACGCATTACCTGGTAATGCAGAAAGTAATGACATGTGCCTACCAAATTTTTGCTGGGTGATGACACTGTGGAAACATCTGCCCAGCATACAGCACAGGCCCCCACGACACACTGCTCCTTTTCAATTGCCCTACCAATCCTGCTAAGAAACTTAAGTTTGCAGCTTTGTGGTTACAAACCATATAAATAGCGAAATAGCCACATTCTTACGACTGATAGACCCAGAGTCAGATTAAGCAGAAAAATGAGAATACAAACATATTAACTACTGTTACAACAGCGAGAAGAAACTGCAATTATAGATGTAAACTTTATGATGATAAATAAATTATAGTTATTTCATTAATTCCTTTGAATTAATAAAATAAAAAGATGAAAATCATTTTTCAATACAGCATTTTCCATTTTCCGAACAAGACGTGAAAATTACATGCCAAAGGGTTGGTGAAAATGACATGCCAAAGATTACTGAAAATGCTATTCTTGGGAATTGGTTAAGATGGCATGCCAAATGATTGGTATAGATGCCATGCCAAAGAATTGTTGAAGATGCCATTCCATCGAGTTAGTAAAGATGACATGCTTAGGATCTGAAAATGAATTGCATCTTTTGGGGGTCACGCTCTTGTAAAAAGAATGAGTGAAGATGCTGAAAAAATGACATTCCATTTCACTTGCACCCATTCTTGAATAGCATCTTTGGCATCGAAAATTTTGCTGGGACCTTTTTAGCGGGGTCATCATCGCTCATTCTAATGATATGGCCTAGCCAACGCAATCGCTGCATCTCGATACGTTTAACAATATTGATGTCGTTGTACAGCAGATACAGCTCGTGGTTCATGCGACGTCGATATTCACCGTCAACGCAGATTGGTCTGTAGATCTTTCGAAGAATTTTTCTCTCAAACACACCAAGCACTGCCATGTCTGCTTGCGCAAGTACCCAGGCTTCGGACCCATACATCAGCACGGGTAGTATCAGTGTTTTGTAGAGCGTTATTTTTGTTTGACGAGATGTGGCTTTGTTTTTAAACTGCTTACTTAAACCAAAGTAGCATCTGTTGGCCAATACAATTCTTCTTTTTATTCATTATTCAATTTACCATAAATCCAACACATAGCGCATGCCTCGTTTCATGGCAGGTATAATGCAGTGTGTAATTTTTTGTCTCTGTGTAATTTTTTTCGACTTTTTCCATTTTCCTGTAAGACGAAAGTATTAGTGTTATACTTTTTAGTTCAAGTGGGTGAAGTGGTAATCACATTCGCAGAATCTCCCTTAGAGTAATGTCGGCGCCATTTATTCAGACACATAAAACTTATCTAGAAGTGGACTTCTATCCCCGTTTGTGGATATGAAAAGTAAGTTCCATAAATTATCTGTTCCTTTACTTTTTAAAATGGCAAAAGTTGTGAAAAACTCTCACATTAAATGTATGTTTTTTGATGTAGGATAATACTTTTAGTAAAAGCTAAAAAATTCTGGCACATAAAGGAACAGAGCTATAATTAAGTTAATATGAACCGGGGTGCACTCATTGATGTGAGAGAAGTCTCCCTTGTTCATTCTGGGTGTTTATGGAAACAATAATATACTATTTTTATTGCGTTAATTTTTGACTAGAGTGGGTTACTAACCCAGCCGCTCCTAACTTGAGAAAACAGGCACTTTGAGACAGACGCTCACATAAGGTCCGCAGTGTCGTAAACCCCTGATCCCTTTTTTAAAAAATGCCCTTATTTTAGGAGTGATTCATGTCGATATATATCGCGCCCACCTGTCATTCCAGTTGGTCACCATATAATTTAGAGCTTTTGGGCTATTATATGAGGAAACATGTACTTGCCTACGAAAAACCTACTATTCCACTGTGAACCAGTCCAATAGAAGTACCTTCGGTTCAAAATTTTTTATGAGATATCGCGCGTAATATTTTAGCGAATATATTCGAACGTTTGTCGGGGAGGTACCGGAAGGATTGGACCTATAAGCACGATCATCGAATTTCATCTAATATTCGAAGAAATAGTTCAATATGCATAGTGTGGACCAACGCAGTATTCGGATTGAGAGTTGTCGTTCGCACCAGACGTAGGGGTTTTTTCCAGCTTTCGGGTTATTTTCTCAAGAAGTATGTACTTCCCACTAAAAAACGTGTACCATCATAATAGGCGCATTGAGCACATCATGATGCAAGAAAAATCAAAACGATTCGAGAGGAGGTCCCAAACTGCAATTTTCCGGAAATTTGTGTGGGAAGTACTCGAAGAAGTTGACATATATAGTCCATATTCTAACCGTATCTATGTCTTGTAGAAACATTACGATGTGACAAGTGTGTAATAAATCGGTTACTAACTTCGAGAGTTATCGTGCGCACAATTTTAGTGAAAAGTTTTGATTTTGGGGGGGGGGGGGGGTCTAGTACCAGAAGGATTGGCCCGTATTGTCCATCTTACAACTTGTTTTAACCTTGCGCAATATAGTCCGGTCAAAATAGACATGCGTATAAGGGGGAAATAGCAAAAATTCCCACAAAGCTGAATTTTGGTGGAGAGCTACGGTTAGCCATTAGAAGCAACGTCCTAAAAGTCCCCATCGATCCCATGTGTGCAAAACAAGTTATTCGGGGTCAAAGGTCATTTTTGGAGGCATTATTCAGTTTTTTTAATTTTTCTCAAAAACGGTAAGACTTAGCAAAAGCCGGCTAAAGTAAAAGTTGTAGATTCAATAACTGTCTACAAGAATGGTCTTTAAGATTCTTGAAAAAGACTTACCGTTTTCGAGATATCGCGATCTAAAGGTAAAATAAAGAATTAGCCGCGTAAGTACATTATGAGGCGAACCGGTTAAAGTAACGACACTATGTGTTAGATACTTTCGTAAGCTTTGCAGTAATCGGTTCGGTAGAACCGGGTCTAACCCGGTTTTTAAATTTGGCCTTTCGGGTCGAATAACCGGCGAACCGGATCCGCAACCGTTGAAAATTATACATTTCCGTAATCAGCGCAACAAACCCTACCTTCGGATAAAACATGAAAAAAATCGGAGAGTTTTCGTTTGGGTCGTTCCCGTTGGGCTTTCGATTATACATGTGGGTTAAATGGGCTATTTTCGCATAAAATTACTCTAACATTGAATAACTCTACTAAACACGCTCCGATTTTGTTGGATTATTTTTTAGAAGATAACTATAATTTCGCTCTCCAAGAAAATATATATTTTTTGGGGGTCAGACCCGATTACTTCGCTTATTTTAGACGGTTCGTCTGAATATGTGCATATTTCCCTTATAAGTGCATAAAAATCATGTGTTTTTAGAAGAGCTATATCTCAAGAATGGTTCCTCCTAGGAAAAAAATTAGTCAAACTTGTAGATAATTTTCCTGTCTACAATATTTACTTTAGTCACTTTTTGATAAGATCAACCGTTGTCAAAAAATAAATCCGAAAACCTAAAAAACCCTTAAAATTTGACCTTTGACCCCGAATAATTTTTTTTTGCACACATGGGATCGATGGGGACTTTTAGGACGTTGCTTCTAATGGAAAACCATAGCTCTCCACCAAAATTCAGCTCTGTAGGAATTTTTGCTATTTCAATGTCTATTTTGACCGGACTAATATATTACGGCCGCCAAATTTTGGACCAAATCGGATTATCCGTTTAAGAGTTATAGCGCGTTCCATGCACTATTCATGGTGCCAAAGGTGGTTTTTACAGCTTTCGGGTCATTGGCTAAATCGACTCCAAATTGCCTGAAACGAATTTCGTCCAAAACATACTTACATAATTCGATGAGGAACATTTTTGGTCGTATCAAAGTGTATATACCCTCGTTAGCCTAAAGGCTGAGGGTATAAAAATATAATTCTGAATCGAACTATGTACATCGTATTACGAGCCACGTGATGAAGCAGTTATATAGTTATACGTGTGGAGTTACAAATAGTTCGTTAGCTACGTTATGTCGAAAAACGAGTGAAGATGCCCGAAAAAGATTTTTGGCGGCCAGGACTTCGATGGAGTAAACAAGTACCAGATGAAAACATAAAGATTGGTATTCAAAACTAGAATGGCTAAGTAATGTAGCGGAAAGGTTGGAAAATTATTTTTACTGCTAAGTAGTGTAGCAGATGGGCTGGAAAGTCATTTTTAATTTGGCTTAGGATACAAATACAAAATTATTATTTCGATTTTACAATACAAATGCTGCTCCTTAATTTTTTGTTCATTAGTCTGAAATAGATTGGTCCGCTTTTTATGCGGTCAAACCTTTTGTCTGTTTTCGATTTCACACAACAACATTGAATCATCACTTCCATTAATGTCTTCTTTAGGCTAATTATTCGCCAATAAAGTATTTCGCACCGCCACCACCACTACCACATCTTTACAAATACCCTTTGAAAATGTTTCCAGCATTTTTGGTTGGATTGTGATTTAAGATAAATAAATAAACTCTCAGCTAGAGAAATTCTTGTGGTTTAGTAGCAGATGCTTCTGCTGCTAAGGTTTATTTTGAATTGTTTTGCGGTGACCGGGTAATTTTATAAAGAAACAATTAATTGTAACACTTAATTGCCTACAACAACAAATACCAGAACCACAAATTGCCAATATTTCAAAGACAGACAACAACAGATTTCTTTCTTTGGGTGCACCACCTGCCGCTGTGGCGTGATACCATTTTTGTGGCAGGGAGTGGTTGAGGAGCCCAACTCTATCTGTGGATGTGCCTCTGATGTTGCTGTTCGCTTATAATAAACTCCCAAGTAGTTTTTGTTGTTATTAAAATTATTACTACTGCGACAACACATAATTTCAACAAATAGAGGAAGTCGAGTATCATAAAAATTCTAATGAAGTTTTTATGCCCGCACATTGTTTCCCCCCGCCGAACTCTTCGACACATTTACTCACATTCAAAATATTTCATTCTAAATGATAATGTTAGAAATATGTATGAAATGGAAGTTAGTGTATGTGACAGACCATATGAATGAATGAATGAACGACCGAGTAAATGAATGAATGATATGAAGATAATAAACCTCATTTTTTGTGCAATTTTGTTTCTTTTTCATTTATGGCTGGAGAACACATTGTGCTGATATACTGTTGTTGATGTTGCTGTTTTGTGTTTTTGTTCTTATCATTTGCCAACTAACTAATCCTTGGCCATTATCATTTTGGTGAACGGTAAGCAGGGGATATCACTGACAGCCCCTTGTTCGTCGTATTCGTTAACAGTGATTATTTGTTAAAAAAGTAACCGCACTTAAGTTAAGTTTCATAACAACAACATTCACTCACTTAACGTCAACTACAAAGTTGGTCACAACAACATCAATAGCAACTAAAACTACCACCACAAGATCTTTAGCTGCCATTGTCAATTTCACCAAACTTATGACTTCATCGGTTAGTTGGTTGGAGTGAGCTTTGGGACAAAAGTGTTGTTTGGTAAGGATTGACGCGTTGAAGTGCCACTTTGCGTATGAGTATTGTCAATTGCCGAAACTACAAACAACAGCAACAACAACTGAATGAATACACAACAGGCAACAATATAAACATAAATACGAATAGAAATAAAAATTAAACGGAAACTATAAAAGTTGTACACAAAGAAAAGCGAAGAAAAAAACTTTTGCATCATTTCTGGCAGTATTATTGTCAAGAGGGAAAACACTTGGGGAAAACAACATCAACTTTTGGTGTAAATTGTAATACAATACCCGTTCGTTTGTTGATTTTCTTTCGTTTCTCAATGGTACTGCTGCTGCTGCTGTTGTTGTACCCTACACTAATGAGCGACACATTGGTTGTTTGGTAGCAGGCTTGTAAATAATTCAAAATTCATTTAAAAAATTAAATCTTAGCTGATCAAAAAATTATATAAAATATGTACTTGAGTACCAATGAGCACCTCCTAAGAAGAAGTATTTTGGAAAAATTACCACACAGTTTAACACCAAGCTGGCGATTTTGGCACATGTAAAACAACTGAACAGCCACAGCATACTCCAATCAACTAAAATATAAATATTAATTAAGTATACGCACTGCACTTCTCGTCCCGATAACATATCAGTACAATGGTCAGCGTACGTAGAAATACTTTAAATAACATTTCCAATCGTTTCGTTTCGTATTTTCCATAGAAACAATACAAAACGAAACATAATCCACGTTGACCGAGCTCGCTGTTTAGTTTTGTTTTGATTACATTCGTGAGTGCAAACAAAACGAAAAGCGAAAAGTACTCAACTCCACAAGAGCAGATAGAAAACGGAATAGTACTAAACACATGTGAATAAATCAAAAACGTTTGGTGGTTGATAAAATTCACTGTGGTATGCTGATGCTAACTTATAGGGTTGTAAAGCAATCACATGTGCGTGTGTCTGAGTGTGTCATTGACAATACGCACGGGAAACGTTTCCCAAAAATACTTTTTGTTTCGGTGGTGAATGAAACAACTCGACAAAGCATAGCCGAAGTTACAATTCAGCAATCGTACGGTTTCTATCTTTTTACATTGAAAAGTTTGTGTTTTTGTTTTGGTTGTAAGAATGAAACGATTCAGAGAAGCTGAAAAGTTTGTGGCTTTGTGTGATTGGTACGGGAATCGTTTTGTTTGTTTCCGTTCATTGACAATGGTATAGGATTGTCCATTCCATGCACAAAGCCGCAAGAACTGCGCTTGAATACGAAAAATCTCCACCAAAGAACACATGGTATAATGAAGAGTGTCATGCACGCAGAGAAAAATATTGTTGGAACAATCATATTCTAAGAACAAAATAGCGTATTTTAAAATTCTTATAATATGTATTGTTGGCGCAACAATATATTTTGTGTCATCATGTTCCCTAATAAAAATATATGGTTGAAACAACAATCTGATTTTTAAAATACACTATTTTGTTCTTAGAATATGATTGTTCCAACAATATCTCTTCTCTGTGTGTGTTGCAACTAAAGAGAAACATGCGGTACACAGAGCTACCTTACAATCAGTAGCAACGCATAGAACGGTATCGTTAGAAAGAAGCAACGACTGACATCTTATCCCCTGAAAAAAGAGGGAAAACGCGGAAATATAAAAAATCAAAATCAACCCCCAAAATTCTAACATAGAGTGCAATATCAAACTGACGGATTTTGTGAAGACACATTCTTCTGTAGAGACGAGCACAGGACCTGGTAACAGATGCAAAAAGCGTACTCAAGATGGGAAAAGAACGTGATGAATGCACAGTATCAATCTCAAATAATAATGATGTTAACATAGCAATAATTCGGTTAAACAATAATTAGACAGCAGGAACTGATGGTATATCTGCCTAGCTGTTCAAGATCTTACGCGATGATTTTATAAGGTGTATGCATCAGCTCGTTAGGACCATATGTCAGGATGAACGCATGTCCGATTATTCGAACTTAAGCATCCTATTCCCAGTACACAACAAGTAAAAAAGTATCAGTCGGCTTTGCCGACAGAGACATACCCCAGCCTGTGCAAATTGAAACACTTTTTTCACAAAAAAGTTATGTATTTAGGAGGTTTCAAAATTTTGGTCGTATGAACCGACAAAAATTTTGATAACGATTAAAGTTCAAAAATTTTGCGGAAAAGGTACTTAAGGAATTGACCGGCATAGACCATGGGGATGCCATAGGGGGTTTTTACACCCTTCGGGCTGTTTTCTCAAGAGGTATGGACTAAATCGGTCACTCCCATCAAGAGTTATCGTTTGCACAATTTTTCCGAACATTTTTGAACATTTGTGGGGTAGGTACCTGAAGTAGTAGACCGATATGGCTTATCTACGGACTTAAACTAAGTTTGGAAACAATATTACGAGTACGAAGGCCAAATTTTGGCCGGAATCGGCATATCCGTTCGATAATTATCTTGCGCTTCCAGCCATAAACATGGTGTCATAGGGTTTGTTTTTCAACTTTCAGGCTATGTTCTCAGGAAGTATGGACTTGCCCCTGAGGAAACTTGTACCATCGTATAGGGGACAGTGAATACAAGATGTTACAACAAAAACCAAGCGATTCGAGAGCAGGTCCTAAACTGAACTTTTCCTAAATTTTGTGTGGGAGGTACTCGAAGGAGTTAACCGATTGAGTCCATATTGGAACCTCATCTATGTCTGGTAGAAATTTCATAACGTGCAAAATATGGACCAAATCGGTTACTTCCTTCAAGAAGTATCGTACGGACAAATTTTCCCAACATTTCCAAATTTTGTGGGTGAGGTACCGGAAGGAGTGGACCGATATAATCCATCTTTGAACTTGAACTAAGTTTGGACAAAATATTACGAAAGCCAAATTTTGGACCGAATCGGCAGATCCGTTCGAAAGTTATCTTGCGCTCCAACCACTACACACGGTGTCATAGGGTTTTTTGTAACTTTCAGGCTATTTTCTCAGGAAGTATGGACTTGCCCCTAATGAAACTTACAGCGTCGTATAGAGGACAGTGAATACAACTTGCGTAAACAAAAATCAAAGCGATTCGAGACCAGGTCCTAAACTGAACTTTTCCGAAATTTTGTGTGGGAGGTACCCGAAGGAGTGAACCGATTGGGTCCACATTGGAACCTCATCTAAGTTTGGTAGAAATTGCACCATGTGCAAAGTATGGACCAAACCGGTTATTCCCTTCAAAAGTTATCGTGCGCACAAGTTTTGGGACAATTTTTGAACATTTGTGGGGGAGGTACCGGAAGGAATGGACCGATATAACCCATCTTCGAACTTAAATCAAATCTGGACAAAATATTTCGATACCCAAAATTTGAACCGAATCGATTGATCCGTTCGAGAGTTATAGTGCGCACCAGCCAGACAGACAGACAGACGGACGGACATTGCTAGATCTACTCAAAATTGTCTGAAACGGATATCGTACAAACATACTTGGGGTCTAAAACCATTATTTCGATGAGGCACATTTTTGGACGTATCAAAGTGTAAATACCCTCTTTAGCCTAAAGGCTGAGGGTATAAAAAGGAGAATGTAAGACTGTATTTTTCAATTATATACGCATAGATTCGGTTAAGCTAAAGGACGCGTAGCTGTCGTAGTTGACAGGTACTTCACTCGGAGACCTTGTGGTATATTTTGCTCATCGTAATAGAACATTTAAAAATAAGTTATAGCAAATAGATTAGTGTCTCAAAGGCTTTTTTGTAGACTAAAGCCCTTGTAGATTAAATAGTATGGGACCTGAGTGATACTTAAGGAACGCTTGAATATCGAATAGAGTCTTGAACAAGTAAAAAAGTATCAGTGGGTTTTGCGGACGGAGACATACCCTCAGCCTGTGTGATTTGAAACACTTTTTTACCAAAAAACATGTGTATTTAGGGGATTTTCAGAATTTTGGGCTTATGAACTTGCCGACAAAAATATGGATTTCGATTAAAGTTCAAAAGTTTTGCGGGGGAGGTATCTAAAGGACGCAGTATTGGGGGTCTAAAGCCATTAGTTCGGCGAGGCACATTTTGTACGCATGAACGTCTATGTACCCTCGTTGGGAGTATAAAAAGAAGTTATAGAAAATAGATTAGTGCCCCAAGGCTCTTTTGTAGTCCAAAACAGTCCTTGCTGTCCTACAGACTTTAACTGTGGGACATGAGTGATTTTAGGGCCCCATGATTATGTACTTAGATGGTCACCGGTCCCACTATGACCTTTTTCCTATTCATTATCATTTCTGTACCTTTTTTGAATCCCTTTTTCCGATCCGATTTAGTCACCTCCACTCCATGGTTTTTGAACGCTTTTATAGCATTTTCTGGCTACGAAAATCGTTGACCACGCCTTTTTTCTTGAATTCTGGAATCAAATAAAGTCATTGAATCCCCAGTCAGGGCTGGACGGTGGATGACCCATCAATTCTACGTTTTGTCCGGTCAAACAGGCGCTGGTTCTAATCGATGAGTGAGAGCTCGCATGATGCAGAATGATTCGTCTTCTCTTGTTCGTTTTTCGAATTTCTCAGGAGACTTCAGGCAACCAAATTGAAGTGTGACACTCAGAATTAATCGTCCTACATTTCTCAAACTGCAGTCGCCACACTGTCAATTTTGCCGAAGAAACAGGAGACCATTTGCTTCGAAGGTCTTCTTCCATGAAAAACTTTCGTTGCATTTGGCTCGCTTTCGAAGATCAAAACGACCGATTCCTGTTTTGTTTCGGGTTCCTAAGCATAGATCCTGTCTGTGACGATCTTATAAATGTCGTTTGAAGCACCGCGATTATTTTTATTCACATTTCCTTTGCACCAATCCATAAGAGCTTTTTTTTGAGCGATTGAGCAAATTTTGCCAGGTGTTCATGAAATATCAAATGTCCGTAGGTGTAAGAGGGTGCCACCGTGGTGCAATGATATGCACACACTAGGCAACATCAAATTTTCAACGGTGACAAAATACCCCTCGGTAATGTTGGCGATATTTCAGCTATTTTTTTCTGGCACAACGGCCGGTTTCGGCTATGACTGAATTCATTAAACCAGTTTTTCATAGTGGCCCTTTGTCAACATTTTTCATAGGGTGGCCCTTTGTCAACATACAAAGATTTAATTTGATCGTGATTATCCACGTCGAAAGTTGTGAAAAATTATAGAACGAAAATGTTCACAAGTAAATTCAATTGCTACAACACGAATCACTGTAAACAATACAACAAAAGGTCGTATGACAAACTGTCCCGTCCCGCATAGGCTAAAAACAGTCAAACTGTCCAAAAATTTTTCAAATAGATAGTTTTCGTGCAGACCTGCCCCTGCTCTCGTTTTTTCCTTGGAGCCATCGGTATAAATCTCTATACCGTCTAGAAGTGGGGATTTGTGGGTCCCATCATCCCATTTGTGTAATTACAATTGTGGTGATATGTAATCACTGACATCTCCCGACAGTCAAACTGTCCAAAAAAAAATTCAAATAGCGCCTGGCAATACGCGGTGTTGCCTAGGCCAAATAGTTTTCGTTCAGACCTCGTAGAGGCCTGGCTCTGCTTTCGTTTTTTTCCTTGGAACCATCGGTATAAATCTCTATACCGTCTAGAAGTGGGGAGTTGTAGGTCCCTTCATCCCATTGGTCTAAGTACAATTGAGGTGATATGTAATCACTGATTTCACCCGAGCCCAGTGGTTCTGGTGGTACAGGGAACCGTAAGAAACTATTGGGCGTACAATGGTCGTGAAACTCCAATAAATGACCGAGGTACTAGATTTCTAAAGATAGCTCAAAGGTAAAATCGTATCCCGCGTATTATGCGAAATACTAGTTAATGGGATATTAGGACCATATCAATGCGATTTTAGATCTGGCAAATCTAATATAGACCAAATTTTCACCTTAGGGGAAATTTGGGACAAACCTCAAAAGAAGCAGATCGACACATATCATGTTTTCGTCTAGCGTTAAGCTGCATTCGACAGTTCTTTAGGTTAAAACTTATCTCAAGTCATGTATAGTTAGGAATCCTGGCAAAGCGATCATGATTTTAAATAGGAAAGAACCTCTCCGAACGATTATACCAATCTAATAGGGCGTAAACACATGAGCCACAGGTGAAAGATTACATTGAAGACCGGGGTAGGTAGAAATCTATCCTTAGTTCGGCTTATGGGACAAATTTTTTGTGCGCAAGCAGAGTAATCTAAGTAAGTATCATTCCATCAATGATTCCCTCGGAATACACAATTTATTTATATCGCTGCAATAGATATATAGTTTATTGTCTGCTGCCTTCAAATATGATTTCCTAATCCGATTTCTATATATCAGTGTATGATTTTTTCCTACCAGCACAACAGTGAAGCTGTAGGGCACAACATCTCCAACAGTCTTCCATCTACATCTTATTCTTCGGTAAAAGTTGAATTGAGTACCACCTATAGAGTAAACAAGTTTTAATGTTATATTAGTTGCACTTGTCACCACACTTCCACATTCAGCAATTGTCCCCTCCTCACATCCAACCAACTCTTTAGATGACCAAAACATTCAGCTTAGCTGCTTCAGATGCCACATTCATCGTTGTTTATTCATCTAGCTAAAGTACCGTTTTCCCCAAAACGAAAAGAAGAAGAAAAAAACTACCAAACTACAATCTAAGTTTGGGAACACTTGTCGCACTGCAGCGCAGAACAATATCCTTCCCAATATAAAATACAATTACCACTTATGATGGCAATGATTCTACGGCTGGTGATGACGATGATGATGTTAAGGGAAAAGTGGAAGAAAAAGAAAAGGCGTGAGCAGCAAGTATCGTAGCAAGCAAAACAAGATTTTTCACATTTCCCATCTTAAAGTTGCTGTAAATACGAAACTCAATTGTTCGTTTTCTTCATTTATACTTTTGTTTTATTCATCTTTATATTGTTGTTTGCTGTTTGCTCCACTTTGTTGGCCAACTGCAATGGCTTTTTATATTTTGAAGAAGAAGAAGAGAAAAAAACATATTCGATGAAACTACAGTTGAAAACCATTGAATAGCATAAGAGAAGTAATAGCATAGATGTCGAATTCAATTCTCAACGTTCTGAATAAAATGCTAATCAATTTGATATTGAAATTTCCTGTCTGTCGGGAACTCGATATGCTAAATCACAGCTAACTCAGTTGGAAAATATGTCCAAAGCTATTAATAAATAAAACAACTGGGTATAATTATATTAAAACAGGGTCCAATAAAAACAATATATTGTATTTTCGTTCCACAGAGACCCTATAAGTAAGTGTGTGTAATGTTATATAGGAACTGCACTTAATAACTGGAGCTTCACTTAAATATATCAACAAATGTTGATGCAGATGTAAAAAAAATACTTTTCACAGTTTGAATTTTGCGCATTTTATTTTATATCTAAACCTCACCCTTCTGCTAGTTAGTTGACCCACAACTGTGCACCACATTACCCTCATGCTTGTAGATTATTGTTGGTGTCGACTCGAGTATCATAGGTCACCGGTACAAAATCCCTTAGCAAAGAGTTGAGTTGAGGAAAAAAATCCGTTTTTCTTTAACAAATTTCTAGGAAAGATGAAAAGTTTTTTTTTCTTTTCTTGGGAATTTATTTTTCACCTGAATACAATTGGGAAATTAAATAGAGAAGCAGCAGAAGGATGGCAACGATGCTAACTTTGAAATATTTACCGTTCATTCATGCAGACATTTTGCAACAAAGCACTGACTTAACGCTTGCCTGCCTGGTGGCTATGTTACAATGGGTAAGTGACAGGCCACATGGAGAAATGCTACACCGACGATGACTTAGACAACGATAAAACGATGATAGTAACTTGATTGAAAATATATTTGCATCTATCTGACAGCATGAAGTGTTCTTTGTCATGTTTTTATTCGCCAAGCAACGATTTCTACCCCACGATGAATGCACCAATGGCATTGACACTTTACACCACCATTGCGTTAAGGGAATGTTTCTGATTGTGGTTGTAAAATGGATAAAAGCCAATGTCAATATTCTCTCGGATGAAATGCGATTTAAAAGTGAATAAACTGAACTAAAAGTAATAAATAATTAAAAAGTCAATAAAAGCTTAATTAATTCTTCTGTACTGAAAATTATTATATAAATGTATTTTCTTGAGGACATAAAATTAAATTAAATTATGCTGAAAACGTTGGAAGGGATGGAGGGGTAATCGCCTTCTCCATCCCTTCCAACGTTTTCAGCATAATTTAATTTACTCTCTCGTAAGTAATTATTTTATTCCAATTGTCTTTAAAATTGTTATATATTAGTATAATCCATGCCTATACCCAATCAATGATAATCACAAGTGTATATTAAAAACGTCAATTTTTTAACCAAGGCAAGTTCGGCATGCAAATTCCTTCTTCTCTTAACATAACAAATAACATGTAAAAAAAGTATCAGTCGGCTTTGCCGAAAGAGATATACCCTCAGCCTATGTGAATTGGAACTTTCATCTACGAACAGATCGAATGTTGTTAGGGTCTTCTCAGAATTTTGTGGCACTTTGTCCAAAAAGTGAACTTGCCGACAAAAATGTGGATTAGGATTAAAGTTCAAAAGCTTTGCGGAGGAGGGAATGGACCGACATAGTGCATTACGGAAGCGGATATTATTTTGAGAGTCATATCTTTGCGATAGATATCGCGCCCACTAGTCATTTCAGTGGGTTATCGTACACCTGTTGGACCAGTATGCCAGGAAGCATGGACTTGTCCACGGAAAACATAATATGGCTGTACATCATCGGTATAAATTTCCAAAGGATCTTCGAATATACCCTAAACTGCACTTGGACACAAATGTTGAACTTTTGTGGGGGAGGAGAGGACCGATATGGGTCATTTTAGAAGTTAAACTAAGTTTGCACAAAATATGACGAAGGCCACATTTTGGACCAAATCGGTATATCAGTTCGAGAGTTATTGTGCTCTCCAACTACTACATATGGTGCCATAGGGGTTTTTTTACACCTTTCTGGCTGTTTTCCCTAGATGTATGGACTTACCACTGAATAAGCATTATGGCTTATCTTCAAACTTAAACTAAGTTTGGACAAAATATTGCGAAAGCCAAAATTTGGACCAAATCGGTTCATCCGTTCGAGAGTTATCCTGCGAGTGGTCCCAACATCCAATGTGCTTTATGGTGGAATTTGGCGTCATAATATCAAAAACTACCCCACTGAGTAACCCATTTTATGTTATATTATGGCTGAATGACTTATTCATCAAATGACAGAACAACGTTGTTGCTAGATAGCACCCTTCCTGCTTATTAGGCATACGAACAATTCGACTATTGAAAAACACAGTACAAGGGGAACTAGAAACCTTTCTGTCCTAGGCAACACGCAGTGTCGTCAGGCGCCATTTGACTTTTTTTTTTTTTGAAAGATTGACAGTTTTTAGACTAAGAAAAAAATCACTTTGCAAAATAAATTGAATTAACTTCTGAACATTTTCGTTCGAAAATTTTTCACAACTTTTGACATGGATAATCACGGCAAGAGTGGATCGATCAAATGAAATCTTTGTATGTCGATAAAGGACCATAATATAGCACTGGGAAAAATTGCCTTACTGAATTCAATCGTCGCCGATAATCGTTAAAAAACGAAGGTCGTGAGGGTAGTCTAAAAACGGCCGTTGTGCAAAAAAAAATAAAGCCGTGTGTGAACGGATAATGCAAGATCGCCATGTTATATACCGTGAGATAGACGCACCTTGGTCATTTCTTCCACCAACCAACATTTGATATTTCATGAACACCTGGACGCAAAAATGGATTTTTCTCGTTAGATCCAGCAAAATTGGTCAATCGCTCATAGAGACTCTTGTGATTTGGTGCAAACAAATTGTGAATTAAAACAACAGGGTGCTTCAAACGACATTTATAAGATCGCCACAGACGACGAATCTTGGATCTATACTTAGGAGCCTGAAACAAAGCAGGAATCGACCGTTTGGGTCTTCGAAAACGAGCCAAATCCAACGAAAGTGGTTCATGGAAGAAGACCTTCAAAGCAAATGGTCGCTTGTTTCTTCGGAAAAACTGACGTGCATGGCGACTATACGGCTTGAGAAATGTAAGACGGTTAATTCTGAGTGTTACACTACAAGTTGTTTGCCTGAAGTCTCCTGAGAAATTCTAAAATACGAACAAAAGAAGACGAATCGTTATACATCATGACAATGCGAGCTCTCACACATCGATTCAAACCAGCGCCTGTTTGACGGGAAAAATGAGGAATTGATGGGTCATCCGCAGTGCAGTCCTGACTGGGGATCCAATGACTTCATTTGATTCCAGCACATGAAGAAACAAGGGGTGGTCAACGACATGTGTCGCCAGAAGATGCTGAAAAAGCTTTCAAAAACCATGTTTTGGTGGTGTCTCAATCAAACCACTGTAAACAACCCAACACATAGTCGTACGACTAACTGTCCTGAGTATGCTTTAAATGACGTTAGCAACACCCAGTGTCGCCCAGATAGTTTTCTAGTGCCCCTCGTACATATGTTTTAGTCCTGAAAATATTGGTATATGCGGACACCAACATAGCAAAAAAACATGTAAGAAAGGCGGAAAGTTCGGCCGGGCCGAACTTGTTATATATACCCTCCACCACGAGTTGTATTGAAGTTAAATAAAACAATTAGTTTCCTTTTGTTTACGAAGAAGACTAAATACCAAATTTCAGCAATTTCGGTAAAACAATGTGGCTAACCTTCAAAATAACGAAATTTTGGAGGTACCGTTCTATGGGGCTATATCAAAACGTCGATCTATACTATAATTCCTGGGGGAAAGTTTTTAGACTTAAAGAATACTAAATTCCAAATTTCCTCAATCCCACGGCAGGGGGTTCTTTCGTATCGAATTGACTCGAAACCACAGCGTTTTGGCCAGCATCAAACCTATACTTCACGTAGGTTTCCAGGCTGTTACAACAACAACAACCAAATTTCCTTGTTGGACTGTAATATTTTATAACCCCATGGAAGACTAAACAACAAATTTCAGTCATTTCGGTAGGATACTGACGTCACAACCTTCAGAACTACGAAAATCGGGAGATACCGTTCTATGGGGGCTATATCAAAACGTGGACCTATACCGACGAATTTCAGTCGGAAATGTTTTTACTTCCAACGTAGACCCAATACCAAATTTCAGGCATTCCTTCAAAAAAACGAAAACCGGGAGGTATTGTGGCTATATAAAAGCATAGACCTGTACGGACAAATTTCTGGAGGAAAGTTTTATACCACCAGCGAAAACCAAATACCAAATTTCGGTGGAATATTGAAGCTACAAACTTCAAAATAACCGAAAATCGGGAGGTACCGTTGTATGGCTGCAATGTTAATTTATGGACTTTGGTGTAATTTTTACAAAAATTACAAACCGTTTCGAAATACGTTTCACTCACTGAGACAAATATTTCTCTTGTGAACATATAAAACCAAAACATATCAAAAATATATAAATAAAAAATAATTAAAAAATTAAGGTTCAGTGTTTTATTTATAATTGCACTAAATAATAGAAAATAATTGTTCTTCATTATGGAATCTCTCAAATAAAACGCTTGCATTTATATAACAAATGGCGACCATATTAAACGGCAGTAATTTTTGTACCCTTTAGGCTAGATATGGTATATACACTTTGATACGACTAAAAATGCGTCTCATTGAAATAACGGTTTTAGACCCCAAGTATGTTTGGACGAAATTCGTTTCAAACAATTTGGAGTCGATCTAGCCATGTCCGCCCGTCTCTATGTCTGGCTGTCTTATGCGCACGATAAATCTTGAACGGAACAACCGATTCGAACCAAATTATGGTTATGGTAATATTTTGTCCAAAGTTAGTTTAAGTTGGAAGATGGGCTATATCGGTCCACTCCTTCCGATACCTCCCCCATAAAAGTTCAAAATTCTCCTGTAGAATTGTGTGAACAATAACTTTCGAAGGGAGCAATTGATTTGGTCCAAAATTCGCATATAGTATTATTCCTTCCAGATATACATATATCGGATTCGAATATGGACTATATTGGTATATGACGTTTTAGACATTTTCAACTTATTTAAAGGTTTCTTTGCGGTAACGAGTGTATATTCACATATGTTTGGACGAAATCCGTTTCAGACAGTTTATATCGATCACAGACCACATGTCAAACACTGCATTTCTATGACTCTAGTACGCTCAATTCCTACGTATGTAGCTCTGGTTTGGTGGAACGCGGTAAACAAGAAATCGTATCCAAACGAATTAAACAGAGTCCAAAGAGCGACATCATACTCACCACCAGCGCTACAATGATCACCCAGCAAATTGTCCCCATTTTCTACTGGAACTTCAACCGTTACTGGCATATAAAAGTATTATTTGTCTCAGAGAGCTAAATTTGGGGCGCAGCTTTCACGATTATACGTGGAAGAGTGGTACCAATGAGCACACAGATATTAAGTGATTACTTATCACAACAAATTAATTTCAAGCACACAACTGTGCACATCCCCAGCAGAGATGCCGCGATCCACAACAATCCTCCTCTAGACCGTATAGAAAATGGATCTAAAGCGATACCATCGAAATACGACTCTCATAGATTTTATTATTATTTTAGATTTTAGATTTAGATTAGATTTTATTATAAGTAGAACAAACATTTTAACATCTTCCAAACTGAATTCTTTCCAATCAAAGAGCTTCAGAATAAATAAAAAATAAGACGGATGACTATCTACGTCGAAAGCCAAACGGCCCTCAAATCACTGTGGTCCTACTTTATCAAGTCTGCCGCAGTTTTAGATTGCAGGAACACCTTGGGGGACCTAACTTTGCAACATTGTAGGAAATAAAATGAACTAAAGCGTCGCGGATCATATCGCGGTCTAGTGCTCAAAACAGGACAGTTATGCCGTAAGTCAAACTTCGATCAAATTTCGTTAGGTTTTTTTTGTCATGTAGGTATGTATAGTTTGTCATGAAAGAATTCATTTCGCTATAACTCAGAAGTTTGACCTACGGCATAACTGTCCTTCCGGGTTCGTAATATTATCTTCATCGACTTTCATCGCCAAAAAGAATTGTTCGCCCCCCAGCCTTTGATCTCCATATTTGGGCGTACTGATATTTTCCTCAAAAACGGTTTAAGAAAACGAGTTTTTTGGTTTAACACTGCAACTAGCAAGGTTTCAATCAACGCATTAATTACAATTGATTGAAAACACTATAAGCTTTTTAACGGTATACATATATGTTTAATTGGTTACTTAAAACCGGTTCAAAAATCGGTTTTAATGTCGGATTATCCGGATCAAAAATTGAGATAACCGGATCTATCCTCCAAGAAAATTTGTTATTAACGTGTTCATCATTACAAGAGCTATTCGTGGTAAATATTTCAGAAGCACCCCAGATGTCTACATAAGCAATAACCACTTCTTATGTCAACATACCAATAAATAACCAATGACGAATATACAGAAAAACAAAACATAGTTCATTTCTGAACCAAAAACCGATTAAATATCAAAAAGGACAATGAAAACGGGACAAAATCGATTAGTTGCCAAAGTGAACCGTACCTAAAATTGTCTGAGCAACATATTTGTAGAATATTTGGATGCTGAAAAATCTCATCTTGTGGTACTTTCACTACGGCTCAAAAAATAAAGGACGAAAAGGACATGAAAGGCATTGAGATAGAAGAATGAAATGTTCTACAAAAAGATTCGCCAATCGATTTGACTGAAGACATGTCATCTCAGAATGAAGCTACAACAACGCCAAACAGAGATATGGAGCTATTTTCCCAAGTATTATAGGGAAAAAATTAAAAACTTCATCGCGCGATATCTCAGAAACTTGACCTATGGCGAAAATTTCCTTTTGGGTTCTTAGTATACTCATCAAGGACTTTCGTATCCAAAAGAAATTTTCCACCCCCCAGACTTTGAGTTCCATTTTGTGTCACAGTGTTATAGGTGGGTTGGGAACAGAAAAGAAATTATCTTTTTTATATGTAAGTATTTATTATTAAAGATTTTATTTTATGTACATTTCTAATATTAAGGAAGATGGTCAGGAAAATAAACATAAAGTAATTCATTTTATGTAATAATATCTATATAATAATAGCTAAGAATATATAACAAAAATATTATTTTTATTTTAATTTCATATATTATTAATACATTTAGTTATTAATAATGACTTTACTTCGATGAAGTCGCTTTTATTCTAACTTTACTTTTTCTATTTTTCCTATGTATGTATTTATTAATAAAAAAATAACTTATGTAAATTTATTGTTATATAAGTAACAGAGTCAGGAAAATAAACATAAAGTAGTTCATTTTATATAACATCAGCTTAGAATATATAACAAAAATATTATTTTATTTTTATGTATTATTGTAACGCATCCCTACGGGGAACCTGTAACCCCTATAGGGCGCGTCCCCATGTGGCGGATAGGGGAATGCTTCCCAGATATGGGTGGTAAGACGGAAATCAAATACGTCTCGTGGACCAACAGGTGGCTGCGTCTGTCTTCAGGTGAAGCGGCAGCAAACAGCGTCTGAACTCCATGAGGAGCGGCTGAAAAATGGATGGAAAACTATAAACCCTTCAGAAGGCAACGGGAAACCACTGAAGTAATTTTCCCTTGAAAACCATACAATATGAACAACACAAACCAAAACACACGGCCCTCAGTCTCCGGCCAAACGAGGGTGCTAAGAATCCCCGGAGGTAAAAACAACCAAAAACTAAACATTGGAGCGTGGAACGTCCGAAGTTTATACGAAGTCGGTAAATTAAACAACACAATCAATGAAATGAATCGACTTAATATTGATATACTAGGTGTGAGTGAAACCTGGTGGACAGAATGCGGCGATTTTCAGTCCCAAAATGTAGTAGTATATCACTCAGGAAACATGGAAGGGATACACAGGAGAGGTGTAGGCATTATTGTCAAAAGAAACATTGCAGACTGTGTAATTGGATCTATCCCAATTTCTGAAAGACTATGATGATAAAAATATCAGCAAAACCCTTGAATTTAAATATAATCCAAGTATATGCCCCTACATGTGATGGAAATAATGACGAGGTTGAACATTTCTATGAAGAAATAAGTCAATTACACTGTGCAACAAAATGGAGCTCGAGGTCTGGGGGGGTGGAAAATTCCTTGTGGGGGTGATAGCCCTTGATGAGTATATTCAGAACCCCAAAGGGCAGATCCGCCGTGAGTCGAACTTTTGAGTTATGGCGTGATGAATTTTTCACTGGATACCCTATAAGCCGTCGGAAACTAGCGGTATATCTTTGTTCGCAGTTATTCTAGCTTATTTTTAAGATGACATGTCTGCAGTCAAATCTAATGAGGATCTTTTTCGTAGAACATTTCGACCTTCTAACTCGCTTCCTTCCATGTCCTTTTCGTCCTTTATTTTAAGAGCCGCTATAAAAGTACCATAAGATGACGTTTTTCAGCTTCGAAATGTTCTGCAAAAATGTCGGCCAGACAAATTTAGGTGCGGTTCTCATTGACAACTAATCGATTTTGTCGCTTTTTCATAGTCATTTTTTACATTTACCTCTGTTTGCTCAGAAAAAACTGTGTTTTGTGTTTTTGTATGTTCTGCAACGAATATACAAAAAACAAAATATAGTCTTTTTCTGAACAAAAACAGGGTAAATGCACAAAACGACCACGAAAACGCGACAAACTCGATTTGTTGTCAATGAGAGCCGTACCTAAATTTGTCTGGCCGACATTTTTGCAGAACATTTCGAAGCTGAAAAACGTCATCTTATGGTACTTTTATAGCGGCTCTTAAAATAAAGGACGAAAAGGACATGGAAGGAAGCGAGTTAGAAGGTCGAAATGTTCTACGAAAAAGATCCTCATTAGATTTGACTGCAGACATGTCATCTTAAAAATAAGCTAGAATAACTGCGAACAAAGATATACCGCTAGTTTCCGACGGCTTATAGGGTATCCAGTGAAAAATTCATCACGCCATAACTCAAAAGTTCGACTCACGGCGGATCTGCCCTTTGGGGTTCTGAATATACTCATCAAGGGCTATCACCCCCACAAGGAATCTTCCACCCCCCAAAATTTTGGTTCACAGTGTTATTAAACATGACGAAATCACATGAAATAACAATAGTTCAAGGCGACTTCAATGCCAAAGTGGGGAATGATGAAGTAAATGGTATAACTGGAAGATATGGACTTGGCGAAAGAAATGAGAGAGGAGACATGTTAATTCAATTTTGTCAAGAGTTTAAGATGACCATCACCAATACAACATTTCGATTACATCCCAGAAGGCTTTATACATGGAGATCACCATTAGATAGCAGAAGGAATATCATTCGAAATCAAATTGACTACATTTTGATTAACAGCCGATTTAGATCTTGTGTGACCAAATGCTCAACGTACCCAGGAGCTGATGTACCATCCGACCACAATCTGCTGATGCTGAATATACGGTTGAAAATTGCACGAATTAAAAAAGGAAAGAAAAAATATAACAAGATAAATACTGAGATACTCAATAACCCATCAACCAGGAACGAAGTGAAGGTGCAAATGAATAATAAACTCGAAGCTATCGATACAAACAATGTAGAAAATATATGGAATAATATCAAGGACACGATGTACGAAATAACAAAAAATTATCTTGGAAAATGTACGAGAAGAACACAGCAAGAATGGATGAACGACGAAATTATAGAGCTTCGTGTGGAACGAAGGAAATACAAAAACGTTGACTACGAACGTTACTGGGAAATCAACAAGGAAATCCGTACCGCTACCAGAGCAGCAAAAAATGCACTACTAAATCAAAAATGTAGAGAAATTGAATATCTGCAAAACATTCATGACGATTATAACCTACATAAAAAACTAAAAGAATCCGCAGGAGTGTATAGGAAGGCATCACCAGCAGTACTAACGGATGACAACAACCAGCCCATTTTCGAGACATCACACATAAAGGATCAATGGAAAAACTATATTGAACAATTATTCACTGACGACCAACGATCAAGATATGACCGGGACATAAATACTTTTATAACAGGAAATCCAATCACTAAATCCGAAGTGGAATATGCGATTCAATCACTAAAGGACAAGAAATCAACCGGACCTGATGAAATTCCTTCTGAAATCTTAAAACTTATAGATGAAGACAACATATCACTCATTGTACAACTTTTCAATCATGTATATGATACTGGTCAATATCCAAACGATTGGTTGAACTCAACATTCATTGCGATACCGAAGAAATCGAATCGAATCGATAATCACAAGTGTATATTAAAAACGTCAATTTTTTAACCAAGGCAAGTTCGGCATGCAAATTCCTTCTTCTCTTAACATAACAAATAACATGTAAAAAAAGTATCAGTCGGCTTTGCCGAAAGAGATATACCCTCAGCCTATGTGAATTGGAACTTTCATCTACGAACAGATCGAATGTTGTTAGGGTCTTCTCAGAATTTTGTGGCACTTTGTCCAAAAAGTGAACTTGCCGACAAAAATGTGGATTAGGATTAAAGTTCAAAAGCTTTGCGGAGGAGGGAATGGACCGACATAGTGCATTACGGAAGCGGATATTATTTTGAGAGTCATATCTTTGCGATAGATATCGCGCCCACTAGTCATTTCAGTGGGTTATCGTACACCTGTTGGACCAGTATGCCAGGAAGCATGGACTTGTCCACGGAAAACATAATATGGCTGTACATCATCGGTATAAATTTCCAAAGGATCTTCGAATATACCCTAAACTGCACTTGGACACAAATGTTGAACTTTTGTGGGGGAGGAGAGGACCGATATGGGTCATTTTAGAAGTTAAACTAAGTTTGCACAAAATATGACGAAGGCCACATTTTGGACCAAATCGGTATATCAGTTCGAGAGTTATTGTGCTCTCCAACTACTACATATGGTGCCATAGGGGTTTTTTTACACCTTTCTGGCTGTTTTCCCTAGATGTATGGACTTACCACTGAATAAGCATTATGGCTTATCTTCAAACTTAAACTAAGTTTGGACAAAATATTGCGAAAGCCAAAATTTGGACCAAATCGGTTCATCCGTTCGAGAGTTATCCTGCGAGTGGTCCCAACATCCAATGTGCTTTATGGTGGAATTTGGCGTCATAATATCAAAAACTACCCCACTGAGTAACCCATTTTATGTTATATTATGGCTGAATGACTTATTCATCAAATGACAGAACAACGTTGTTGCTAGATAGCACCCTTCCTGCTTATTAGGCATACGAACAATTCGACTATTGAAAAACACAGTACAAGGGGAACTAGAAACCTTTCTGTCCTAGGCAACACGCAGTGTCGTCAGGCGCCATTTGACTTTTTTTTTTTTTGAAAGATTGACAGTTTTTAGACTAAGAAAAAAATCACTTTGCAAAATAAATTGAATTAACTTCTGAACATTTTCGTTCGAAAATTTTTCACAACTTTTGACATGGATAATCACGGCAAGAGTGGATCGATCAAATGAAATCTTTGTATGTCGATAAAGGACCATAATATAGCACTGGGAAAAATTGCCTTACTGAATTCAATCGTCGCCGATAATCGTTAAAAAACGAAGGTCGTGAGGGTAGTCTAAAAACGGCCGTTGTGCAAAAAAAAATAAAGCCGTGTGTGAACGGATAATGCAAGATCGCCATGTTATATACCGTGAGATAGACGCACCTTGGTCATTTCTTCCACCAACCAACATTTGATATTTCATGAACACCTGGACGCAAAAATGGATTTTTCTCGTTAGATCCAGCAAAATTGGTCAATCGCTCATAGAGACTCTTGTGATTTGGTGCAAACAAATTGTGAATTAAAACAACAGGGTGCTTCAAACGACATTTATAAGATCGCCACAGACGACGAATCTTGGATCTATACTTAGGAGCCTGAAACAAAGCAGGAATCGACCGTTTGGGTCTTCGAAAACGAGCCAAATCCAACGAAAGTGGTTCATGGAAGAAGACCTTCAAAGCAAATGGTCGCTTGTTTCTTCGGAAAAACTGACGTGCATGGCGACTATACGGCTTGAGAAATGTAAGACGGTTAATTCTGAGTGTTACACTACAAGTTGTTTGCCTGAAGTCTCCTGAGAAATTCTAAAATACGAACAAAAGAAGACGAATCGTTATACATCATGACAATGCGAGCTCTCACACATCGATTCAAACCAGCGCCTGTTTGACGGGAAAAATGAGGAATTGATGGGTCATCCGCAGTGCAGTCCTGACTGGGGATCCAATGACTTCATTTGATTCCAGCACATGAAGAAACAAGGGGTGGTCAACGACATGTGTCGCCAGAAGATGCTGAAAAAGCTTTCAAAAACCATGTTTTGGTGGTGTCTCAATCAAACCACTGTAAACAACCCAACACATAGTCGTACGACTAACTGTCCTGAGTATGCTTTAAATGACGTTAGCAACACCCAGTGTCGCCCAGATAGTTTTCTAGTGCCCCTCGTACATATGTTTTAGTCCTGAAAATATTGGTATATGCGGACACCAACATAGCAAAAAAACATGTAAGAAAGGCGGAAAGTTCGGCCGGGCCGAACTTGTTATATATACCCTCCACCACGAGTTGTATTGAAGTTAAATAAAACAATTAGTTTCCTTTTGTTTACGAAGAAGACTAAATACCAAATTTCAGCAATTTCGGTAAAACAATGTGGCTAACCTTCAAAATAACGAAATTTTGGAGGTACCGTTCTATGGGGCTATATCAAAACGTCGATCTATACTATAATTCCTGGGGGAAAGTTTTTAGACTTAAAGAATACTAAATTCCAAATTTCCTCAATCCCACGGCAGGGGGTTCTTTCGTATCGAATTGACTCGAAACCACAGCGTTTTGGCCAGCATCAAACCTATACTTCACGTAGGTTTCCAGGCTGTTACAACAACAACAACCAAATTTCCTTGTTGGACTGTAATATTTTATAACCCCATGGAAGACTAAACAACAAATTTCAGTCATTTCGGTAGGATACTGACGTCACAACCTTCAGAACTACGAAAATCGGGAGATACCGTTCTATGGGGGCTATATCAAAACGTGGACCTATACCGACGAATTTCAGTCGGAAATGTTTTTACTTCCAACGTAGACCCAATACCAAATTTCAGGCATTCCTTCAAAAAAACGAAAACCGGGAGGTATTGTGGCTATATAAAAGCATAGACCTGTACGGACAAATTTCTGGAGGAAAGTTTTATACCACCAGCGAAAACCAAATACCAAATTTCGGTGGAATATTGAAGCTACAAACTTCAAAATAACCGAAAATCGGGAGGTACCGTTGTATGGCTGCAATGTTAATTTATGGACTTTGGTGTAATTTTTACAAAAATTACAAACCGTTTCGAAATACGTTTCACTCACTGAGACAAATATTTCTCTTGTGAACATATAAAACCAAAACATATCAAAAATATATAAATAAAAAATAATTAAAAAATTAAGGTTCAGTGTTTTATTTATAATTGCACTAAATAATAGAAAATAATTGTTCTTCATTATGGAATCTCTCAAATAAAACGCTTGCATTTATATAACAAATGGCGACCATATTAAACGGCAGTAATTTTTGTACCCTTTAGGCTAGATATGGTATATACACTTTGATACGACTAAAAATGCGTCTCATTGAAATAACGGTTTTAGACCCCAAGTATGTTTGGACGAAATTCGTTTCAAACAATTTGGAGTCGATCTAGCCATGTCCGCCCGTCTCTATGTCTGGCTGTCTTATGCGCACGATAAATCTTGAACGGAACAACCGATTCGAACCAAATTATGGTTATGGTAATATTTTGTCCAAAGTTAGTTTAAGTTGGAAGATGGGCTATATCGGTCCACTCCTTCCGATACCTCCCCCATAAAAGTTCAAAATTCTCCTGTAGAATTGTGTGAACAATAACTTTCGAAGGGAGCAATTGATTTGGTCCAAAATTCGCATATAGTATTATTCCTTCCAGATATACATATATCGGATTCGAATATGGACTATATTGGTATATGACGTTTTAGACATTTTCAACTTATTTAAAGGTTTCTTTGCGGTAACGAGTGTATATTCACATATGTTTGGACGAAATCCGTTTCAGACAGTTTATATCGATCACAGACCACATGTCAAACACTGCATTTCTATGACTCTAGTACGCTCAATTCCTACGTATGTAGCTCTGGTTTGGTGGAACGCGGTAAACAAGAAATCGTATCCAAACGAATTAAACAGAGTCCAAAGAGCGACATCATACTCACCACCAGCGCTACAATGATCACCCAGCAAATTGTCCCCATTTTCTACTGGAACTTCAACCGTTACTGGCATATAAAAGTATTATTTGTCTCAGAGAGCTAAATTTGGGGCGCAGCTTTCACGATTATACGTGGAAGAGTGGTACCAATGAGCACACAGATATTAAGTGATTACTTATCACAACAAATTAATTTCAAGCACACAACTGTGCACATCCCCAGCAGAGATGCCGCGATCCACAACAATCCTCCTCTAGACCGTATAGAAAATGGATCTAAAGCGATACCATCGAAATACGACTCTCATAGATTTTATTATTATTTTAGATTTTAGATTTATATTAGATTTTATTATAAGTAGAACAAACATTTTAACATCTTCCAAACTGAATTCTTTCCAATCAAAGAGCTTCAGAATAAATAAAAAATAAGACGGATGACTATCTACGTCGAAAGCCAAACGGCCCTCAAATCACTGTGGTCCTACTTTATCAAGTCTGCCGCAGTTTTAGATTGCAGGAACACCTTGGGGGACCTAACTTTGCAACATTGTAGGAAATAAAATGAACTAAAGCGTCGCGGATCATATCGCGGTCTAGTGCTCAAAACAGGACAGTTATGCCGTAAGTCAAACTTCGATCAAATTTCGTTAGGTTTTTTTTGTCATGTAGGTATGTATAGTTTGTCATGAAAGAATTCATTTCGCTATAACTCAGAAGTTTGACCTACGGCATAACTGTCCTTCCGGGTTCGTAATATTATCTTCATCGACTTTCATCGCCAAAAAGAATTGTTCGCCCCCCAGCCTTTGATCTCCATATTTGGGCGTACTGATATTTTCCTCAAAAACGGTTTAAGAAAACGAGTTTTTTGGTTTAACACTGCAACTAGCAAGGTTTCAATCAACGCATTAATTACAATTGATTGAAAACACTATAAGCTTTTTAACGGTATACATATATGTTTAATTGGTTACTTAAAACCGGTTCAAAAATCGGTTTTAATGTCGGATTATCCGGATCAAAAATTGAGATAACCGGATCTATCCTCCAAGAAAATTTGTTATTAACGTGTTCATCATTACAAGAGCTATTCGTGGTAAATATTTCAGAAGCACCCCAGATGTCTACATAAGCAATAACCACTTCTTATGTCAACATACCAATAAATAACCAATGACGAATATACAGAAAAACAAAACATAGTTCATTTCTGAACCAAAAACCGATTAAATATCAAAAAGGACAATGAAAACGGGACAAAATCGATTAGTTGCCAAAGTGAACCGTACCTAAAATTGTCTGAGCAACATATTTGTAGAATATTTGGATGCTGAAAAATCTCATCTTGTGGTACTTTCACTACGGCTCAAAAAATAAAGGACGAAAAGGACATGAAAGGCATTGAGATAGAAGAATGAAATGTTCTACAAAAAGATTCGCCAATCGATTTGACTGAAGACATGTCATCTCAGAATGAAGCTACAACAACGCCAAACAGAGATATGGAGCTATTTTCCCAAGTATTATAGGGAAAAAATTAAAAACTTCATCGCGCGATATCTCAGAAACTTGACCTATGGCGAAAATTTCCTTTTGGGTTCTTAGTATACTCATCAAGGACTTTCGTATCCAAAAGAAATTTTCCACCCCCCAGACTTTGAGTTCCATTTTGTGTCACAGTGTTATAGGTGGGTTGGGAACAGAAAAGAAATTATCTTTTTTATATGTAAGTATTTATTATTAAAGATTTTATTTTATGTACATTTCTAATATTAAGGAAGATGGTCAGGAAAATAAACATAAAGTAATTCATTTTATGTAATAATATCTATATAATAATAGCTAAGAATATATAACAAAAATATTATTTTATTTTAATTTCATATATTATTAATACATTTAGTTATTAATAATGACTTTACTTCGATGAAGTCGCTTTTATTCTAACTTTACTTTTTCTATTTTTCCTATGTATGTATTTATTAATAAAAAAATAACTTATGTAAATTTATTGTTATATAAGTAACAGAGTCAGGAAAATAAACATAAAGTAGTTCATTTTATATAACATCAGCTTAGAATATATAACAAAAATATTATTTTATTTTTATGTATTATTGTAACGCATCCCTACGGGGAACCTGTAACCCCTATAGGGCGCGTCCCCATGTGGCGGATAGGGGAATGCTTCCCAGATATGGGTGGTAAGACGGAAATCAAATACGTCTCGTGGACCAACAGGTGGCTGCGTCTGTCTTCAGGTGAAGCGGCAGCAAACAGCGTCTGAACTCCATGAGGAGCGGCTGAAAAATGGATGGAAAACTATAAACCCTTCAGAAGGCAACGGGAAACCACTGAAGTAATTTTCCCTTGAAAACCATACAATATGAACAACACAAACCAAAACACACGGCCCTCAGTCTCCGGCCAAACGAGGGTGCTAAGAATCCCCGGAGGTAAAAACAACCAAAAACTAAACATTGGAGCGTGGAACGTCCGAAGTTTATACGAAGTCGGTAAATTAAACAACACAATCAATGAAATGAATCGACTTAATATTGATATACTAGGTGTGAGTGAAACCTGGTGGACAGAATGCGGCGATTTTCAGTCCCAAAATGTAGTAGTATATCACTCAGGAAACATGGAAGGGATACACAGGAGAGGTGTAGGCATTATTGTCAAAAGAAACATTGCAGACTGTGTAATTGGATCTATCCCAATTTCTGAAAGGACTATGATGATAAAAATATCAGCAAAACCCTTGAATTTAAATATAATCCAAGTATATGCCCCTACATGTGATGGAAATAATGACGAGGTTGAACATTTCTATGAAGAAATAAGTCAATTACACTGTGCAACAAAATGGAGCTCGAGGTCTGGGGGGGTGGAAAATTCCTTGTGGGGGTGATAGCCCTTGATGAGTATATTCAGAACCCCAAAGGGCAGATCCGCCGTGAGTCGAACTTTTGAGTTATGGCGTGATGAATTTTTCACTGGATACCCTATAAGCCGTCGGAAACTAGCGGTATATCTTTGTTCGCAGTTATTCTAGCTTATTTTTAAGATGACATGTCTGCAGTCAAATCTAATGAGGATCTTTTTCGTAGAACATTTCGACCTTCTAACTCGCTTCCTTCCATGTCCTTTTCGTCCTTTATTTTAAGAGCCGCTATAAAAGTACCATAAGATGACGTTTTTCAGCTTCGAAATGTTCTGCAAAAATGTCGGCCAGACAAATTTAGGTGCGGTTCTCATTGACAACTAATCGATTTTGTCGCTTTTTCATAGTCATTTTTTACATTTACCTCTGTTTGCTCAGAAAAAACTGTGTTTTGTGTTTTTGTATGTTCTGCAACGAATATACAAAAAACAAAATATAGTCTTTTTCTGAACAAAAACAGGGTAAATGCACAAAACGACCACGAAAACGCGACAAACTCGATTTGTTGTCAATGAGAGCCGTACCTAAATTTGTCTGGCCGACATTTTTGCAGAACATTTCGAAGCTGAAAAACGTCATCTTATGGTACTTTTATAGCGGCTCTTAAAATAAAGGACGAAAAGGACATGGAAGGAAGCGAGTTAGAAGGTCGAAATGTTCTACGAAAAAGATCCTCATTAGATTTGACTGCAGACATGTCATCTTAAAAATAAGCTAGAATAACTGCGAACAAAGATATACCGCTAGTTTCCGACGGCTTATAGGGTATCCAGTGAAAAATTCATCACGCCATAACTCAAAAGTTCGACTCACGGCGGATCTGCCCTTTGGGGTTCTGAATATACTCATCAAGGGCTATCACCCCCACAAGGAATCTTCCACCCCCCAAAATTTTGGTTCACAGTGTTATTAAACATGACGAAATCACATGAAATAACAATAGTTCAAGGCGACTTCAATGCCAAAGTGGGGAATGATGAAGTAAATGGTATAACTGGAAGATATGGACTTGGCGAAAGAAATGAGAGAGGAGACATGTTAATTCAATTTTGTCAAGAGTTTAAGATGACCATCACCAATACAACATTTCGATTACATCCCAGAAGGCTTTATACATGGAGATCACCATTAGATAGCAGAAGGAATATCATTCGAAATCAAATTGACTACATTTTGATTAACAGCCGATTTAGATCTTGTGTGACCAAATGCTCAACGTACCCAGGAGCTGATGTACCATCCGACCACAATCTGCTGATGCTGAATATACGGTTGAAAATTGCACGAATTAAAAAAGGAAAGAAAAAATATAACAAGATAAATACTGAGATACTCAATAACCCATCAACCAGGAACGAAGTGAAGGTGCAAATGAATAATAAACTCGAAGCTATCGATACAAACAATGTAGAAAATATATGGAATAATATCAAGGACACGATGTACGAAATAACAAAAAATTATCTTGGAAAATGTACGAGAAGAACACAGCAAGAATGGATGAACGACGAAATTATAGAGCTTCGTGTGGAACGAAGGAAATACAAAAACGTTGACTACGAACGTTACTGGGAAATCAACAAGGAAATCCGTACCGCTACCAGAGCAGCAAAAAATGCACTACTAAATCAAAAATGTAGAGAAATTGAATATCTGCAAAACATTCATGACGATTATAACCTACATAAAAAACTAAAAGAATCCGCAGGAGTGTATAGGAAGGCATCACCAGCAGTACTAACGGATGACAACAACCAGCCCATTTTCGAGACATCACACATAAAGGATCAATGGAAAAACTATATTGAACAATTATTCACTGACGACCAACGATCAAGATATGACCGGGACATAAATACTTTTATAACAGGAAATCCAATCACTAAATCCGAAGTGGAATATGCGATTCAATCACTAAAGGACAAGAAATCAACCGGACCTGATGAAATTCCTTCTGAAATCTTAAAACTTATAGATGAAGACAACATATCACTCATTGTACAACTTTTCAATCATGTATATGATACTGGTCAATATCCAAACGATTGGTTGAACTCAACATTCATTGCGATACCGAAGAAATCGAACGCAAAAAAGTGTTCTGACTACAGGCTTATTAGCCTTATGTGCCACATATTAAAAATGTTTTTGAGAATAATTCACAAAAGAATATACATCAAATGTGAAAGCGCTATGGGAGAGTCACAGTTCGGCTTCAAGGAAGGTATGGGTACCAGAGAAGCCCTATTATCCCTTCAAGTACTGGTACAGAAATGCCGGGAAGTCCAAAAAGATGTTTATATATGTTTCATCGATTATGCAAAGGCATTTGATACCGTCCAACACGACAAATTAATCGATATACTGAGGGGAATAGAAATACCGGAAAAAGAGATCAGATGCATACGAAATTTATACTGGCACCAAAAGGCAAGAATTGAAGTAAATGGAGATCTGACAGACGAAATTCCCATATCAAAAGGAGTCAGGCAAGGGTGCATATTATCCCAGCTCCTCTTTAATATATACTCCCAAAAAATATTTCAAGAGTCAATTGAAGGAGAACGGATCGGGATAAGAGTTCAGGGTAAAATTATAAATAACATACGTTACGCTGATGATACCATAATTATTGCTAGCAGTATAACTGGACTACAACAGCTCCTAGACAAGCTCACTCTCGTAAGCGAAAAATATGGCATCAAAATAAATATAAAAAAGACAAAATACATGGTTGTAAGTCGAAAAGATGTAAGTTGTGAAACGCCACTAATTATTAAGAACGAACATATCGAACGTGTAAAATCTTTTATATACCTTGGCGTTTTAATTAACGATCAATGGAACATATCAAACGAAATTAAGCGTCGAGTGGAGATGGCCAGAAACGCCTTTTTTAAATACAAAAACACACTTACCAACCACGAAATAAGTCTCGCAACCAAGATTAGATTTGTAAAATGCTATATTTGGTCTATATTACTATATGCTGTAGAAACTTGGACCATCAAAAGTGCAGATCAAAAAAAAATTGAAGCTTTTGAAATATGGGTCTATCGAAGAATTCTAAAGGTGCCCTATACATCGCACACTTCAAACCAAGAAATTCTAAGACGAATGCATCTCGACAGACAACTCTTCCACACTGTCAAATCAAGAAAAACCGCATACCTTGGACACTTGATGAGGAATGATAAATACAAGTTTATGCAATGTATTATTAAATGTACCATAGAAGGACAACGACCAAGAGGCAGAAGAGAGATATACTGGCTAAGTAACATCCAAGAGTGGACAGGATACAGATGTGAAACAAATCTGCTACATGCTGCTAAAAACCGAGAGCTGTCAATAATTTCATAATATAAAATATTAAAACATATTCAAATGTAATACTATAACATTGTATGGTCGCTTAATATCCGAAAAACGGATCCGGAAATAAAGAAGAAGATTGTAACGCATGCATATCTATACATTTAATAACACTGTGACTCAAATTGGAATGAAAGGCCTTTGTGAGTAAATAAATAACCCAACTACGGTTCAACATAAAAGGACAAATAAAAAAGTAAATTTTGCCCAACATTTTGTTCTGCTGTTCTGATATGTTGATATCAAAAAAAGATTAGAGATAATTATCTCAAAAATAGGAAATGTATTCAGAGTCGGAGTCGAGCTTTTTTTACGACTCCGACTCCAGCAAAATTTGCTAGACTCCGACTCTAAAGCCCTAGCTAAGGTCTCGACAAAATTGTCCGTTTGTTGGAGAGGACCCACAGCAGTAATGCTTTTACTATGCCGTACACTATTGTGACAACGCTAAGCTCATGTTGGCTCTTTAATTTGTCATTACATCGAAGGGAAAATAGGACGAAGAACTTTGCTTTCGTGGATCCAATGATTTTTTTTCATACCTCAATTTCTTGTGTACCTAAATTCTCATAACTCAGCCTTTGGCCCAAAAGAATAGAAATATTTACATTTTTCAGTTGTTAAACCTCTTTTGTTCATGAATATTTCAATATGGCGTTTTAATTAAAGCGTTTCATTTTTCCACTCAAAATTTCCTGTATATGTGATACAGAATATACCACGAACGGGAGCTTTTTCTTCATAAAAGAAAAAACACGGGGTCTTCTCTCATAAATCCTTTTTTACATTTCACATAAATGTAGTTTATCTCCTAGTAGTGTGCTTAACTTTAACAAAGGACTTTACAAGAAAAACTTATTTTGTTCATTATCTTTCAAGTATTGTTTTCCCAATGCCCCAGTTTCCATTGGGATGTTTTAATTTTTATCCCGGAAGGCATTTTTGTTCACATTTTAAATAACAAGACTCTATGAACTATTGTTACCCAACTTTTTATCATCTAGGAATGGACAAAAAACGACGTTTATTCCATTTGAATAAATCCTTTGATCCTACCCTACTATATCTACACAAAGATGAGAAGTATTTGAAGTATCTCCCAGAAGATAGCATCAAATTTGTGGCACATCAAATGACCATTTAAATGTCCAAGTCGAAACCCTTTCAACCACATCTTTGTGACATTTTCAAAGCACATATTTGATGTTTAGTGTCGTGCGGTTTATTCGCTATTCTATTCTGCTTGGATTCCTAAGTTTGTTTCACTTCTTCGGCGACATCAACTTCTCAGATGCTTGGGAAAAGTCCTTTAAACGTCAATGCTCACCTTTGTTTGGGTATTCAACTTCATTTCAACTCATTCCACTAAAGAACATTCGCTTTTTCTTCGCCGTAGTCTATAACTTCCTGGAAGCAACGAAACGAAAAGAAAATTAATTATCAAAAAATCTTTCATTAATTTCCATAAAGGTAATTTTTAATTTCATGAAACGCCCTCTAAATCTTTTATTTGCTTAATGTGAACTATTCACTTTGAAATTTCACATTTGCAGCAGAATGTTTTTGCTTGTCGTGACTGGCTTGTGTGCTCGTTGTTTTTTTTTTTCATCCTGACATCCCTCTTGGTCCTTTGTCTTGGATTCGTTCCTTTGGTTCGATGTTTATTTAGCTTTCCGTTCAACCGGTTGTAATGACGATTCCATTTCAGGTATTTTTTCATGTTTTTTGTTAATGGGGAGAAAAAGGAAAACAACAGCAAACGGAATGAAAGCAATAAGCAAACATTGCAATTTACTTATAGCAAAAAAACCAAAAGAGAAAAAGACTCACCTCACCCATTCACCTACTTCTGATTCCTTTTTCCTTTTTGCAACATCCAGCCAGCCACCAGCAGCAGTCAGTGTTCAACAAAAGCCATACAACTGACATCCTTGTGGCATAAAAAAGGCGGACGACCCGACGACGAATGCAATGGAATATGGTTAACAAGAAGAACTTCTATCGGTGAATCGGCAAGGTTGGAGTAAATGAGTATGAGGTGATGGGCATCGTGATGAAACGGTTGGTGAGCGGAACGCAACAACTTTTACATAACCACTTAATCACTAAATGACTCACTGGCTGACAGCATCGTTCAAACAGTGAAACATTGCAAAAACAAACATCATAAGACATTCATTGAAAAGTTTATAAAGGTGTGTGTGTGTGTGTACGAAAATACGAGTATGGGTATGTAGGTCACGCCATATATTAGTATGGACTACTGAAATTTCTACAGTATCGTACCAAATAAATATCAGAAGACTTTATATCAATGGATATTTGGTACAGTGATGAAATTGCCTCTCAAAACGTGTCTACACATCAACGTTTTTATACGAAAACTGGTGGATTAAAGTTAAGTTAGATACATTTCAGTTAATTTAAAAATTCAATTTGTAGCCTAAATTGTTATTAAACATATACTTTATTTATATCAGTTTTACAACAACAACTACTGTATGGAATTACACTCACTATTTTTCACGTTTATTTAGCTTTATTTTTGTTCTCTCCCTCTCATATTTGTTTTGAGCATTGAGTTTTAGCTGAATTTCTCTTCTGCTTTGTCAATTTATTAATCATTACCCCTTCTACTCTCAAGTGCTTATTTCCTCTGCACCATTCGTTGTTTACATTCAATTTTCTTTTTGTATGTGTACGTGTGTATTTGCGAATCGAACCTGATCATTGTAAAACATCATACATTGCGGATGTTAGTACAGTCAATGAGAGAGTATAAATACGGGAAAGCAGCAGGTGGGTGTGTGTGTGTTTTAATTCAGATCGCGAATTAAACCCGACAACTAAGTAATGAGTAACCTAAGTGAAGCTGGATGTGGGTTTAAGGGAGAATCCATAAGAGCTAAAACATTTTTAAGTGTTTATGATAAGTCAAAAAATTGATTTTCTATAAGGAAGTGTTCTTATTAAAAACAAAAAAAAAAAATAAAGGTTGTTTAGGACATTTAAGGAGGACCAAAAGAGGTTACAACATGTGGACATTCATCGAATTTTAAAATTTTACGGCTTTAAGTATATTCTGAAGTGCCAAAGAAGGACAAAAAACATTTCTGTGACTTTTTGAAGGTCTTAAAAGGGTCACAAGCGGATATTTTTTAAGAGTTTTGGAAGGACCTAGAAAGGCTAAAACATAAGTCAAAGTAAATTTATATTAAGGCAACACGTAGAAGCCACTAATGCACATTTTTATTATGATTTTCCGGAGAACACCAATAACCACTAAACGTAGACTTTTATCAGCACCAAAAAGGAATCAAAAGAGCACCCAGAAAGCAATAATATCTGCATTTTAAAGGATTTTTCGACAAAATGAGTTAACACAAAATTTTACATTTTAGGATAATCCAAAAGATCGAACCTGTGTCAACATTTTTTGGGACTATACCATAACATAACAAGTTAGCCAAGGCTATAGTCGGGTCGGGGCCGACTATGTGATACCCTACACCACATAAGCTTTTGACTGGTAAAATTCAAAATATTAAAATTGGGATAGCTTAGCGTCTTTGCTCTGAATGTTTTCATTAATACAGGTCAATTTTGTTGGAACGCATTTAAGTGCATCGTCAGTACAACCCAAATAAAACAAGTAAAAAAGTATCAGTCTACAATGCCGACAGAGATATAACCTCATCCTGTGTGGATTGAAATATTTTTTTTTTCAAACAAACTTACGTATTTAGGGGGGGTTTAAAAAAAATGGATAGGATTAAAGATAGGACGGACATTGCTAAATCAACACCAAATTGTCTAAAACACATTTCATCCAAACATACTTGGGGTCTAAAACTATTGCGAAATCTCCGTTATTTGGCCACCTACTCCAACCTGCTTTACATCGTTGTAAAGATGGGATTTTCTACTTTCATAGTCAGACTTTGCTTTTGGAAGGTTCCCAACCAAAGCTGTGATATTCGTCATTATTATTAAAATCGCAAAAATGAAAAGTTGTGTTCTATTTTCGGCTATTGTGATATCTTCGACAACCTACGTTACATCGTTGCAAAGGTGATATTTTCTACTTTCATTGGCAGTTTTTGCTTTTGATATACCCCATATAGAAGCGGAGATATTCGCTTTGAAATAAAATGTTGACTTTTTCTCCAAGTAAGTTTTTTGCCCATTCCGACCCCTGAATATTATCCGACCATCAGCAAAATTAAAATTCTTCCCCTCCGGGACCCCCATCAACACCCAAAATTTGGTGACGATCGGATTAAAATTGCGACCTGTAGCGTGATTACAAGGTTTAGATGGACAGACGGGCTGACGGACTGACACACATAGCCAGATCGACTCAGCTCGTCGAGACATTCGTTTTGGTGTATATATGTATGGGTCTACAACCATTATTTCGATGCGTTACAAATTTTTGGCCAAAACCAACTTAAAATACCCTCCCCACATAGTGCTGTAGGGTATAAAAATTTGGGCTAAAACCTCAATATACATTGAACTATGTGAACAATTTTTGTAAGTAATTCGGTTGGAAGTTTTAATTACGATGTGAACCGAAATTTTGGGTTGGAAAATTCCATTTGGGGATGAAAGCCCTTGGTGAGAACATAAAGAACCCCGAAGGACAGATCCGCCTCATCGCACGATGCTGGTGTTGGTGTCATATTAAAGAGGAGAGTATTGCATCCAAGAATAACAAGGGCATCAAAAATGTCCCTTAAAAATTAAATACTAAAAAATCCTTTGAAACATCCTGCAATTTTTTCAAAAACATATGTGTTAATATCCTTTATATATGTTAATATTCTTTATATATGTAGTGCCGACCGACGGGCATGGCTAATGAGACTCTAAAATGTCTGAAGTGGATTTATTGTTAACATATATCGGATCTAAAATGTCAGAATATTTTATTGAACGTTCACTGTCATCATTTTTCAAACATGACTGCAATAGTTAATTATTGAAATTTCTTTCTCAATGTCGATTATTTTTACCGAGAAAAATTTTCACATTCAACCTTTAAGGTATTTCCTTAAATGCCCCTACCGAGGGTTTCTTCTGACACCACAACTTCCAATCATCTGATCATCTCCCACTGGCATTCAAATTGAGATCAATTTTTTTCTCGGATTACTCACCTAATCCTCGTACATGACTCGCTACTCAAGCAGTATTCGCAATATAAGGAATAGCTTTTCCGCTTTCCAATTTCCCTAATGACGAATGACATAAACATTAATGGAGAAAGAGAAGATTACTAATCAAATTACAGGCCTAACGTCAAGATAATGGCTCGTGATACTTTTCTGACGGAATATATGACATTCGTATGTACAAACTTTCGTTTATGTCTGCTCATCATTCTTCTCTTTGGTTATATGACAAGATACATACATACATATGTACAAATACATCCATGTACATTAGGGCTATAACCAAAAAAATACCACCACATAGCCGTGTAGAGCACGGAAAACTATTATGAAAAACGGAGTCAATTTTTCTCTATCGCGAAAAAAGTTTCCGCACCAAATGCATTGAACTTCTGTAATGCATTTTTTAATTTTAGCTGTTATGACAACATATTTGCTTTTCATTAAAATTTTTATTTTTTTGTAATCTAATTTAAAATCATTATCAAAGCGTTCTGGACCAATTTCTTCTCAAATCGCGCCATTTCGGACCAGATTAGGATTTTTTGACACTATTGCAATTTTTGGTTTTTCTTTATAAACTCGTGAATTTTATGTTTATATTTTTTTAACCTATCGGACCAGGGAATATGGGGTCATTTGAAACGAATTCGCGAAAGTTACAGGCTGTTTTTGTTGACTTTGCTTGTTAGAATCGTCTTTGTTTTCTACAAAAATACAACACCAGTACCATGTGGGGAATTTTGTCCTAATAATGAAAACGCGTTTCTAAGACCGATTCTGTGAAAAAAGTTCCCGCACCGGCCGTGATTACTAAAACCCTTTTGAAATTTTTTCTACTTAAAATTTTAAATTTGCTTTGTTTGAATAAATATTTGTAGAAAAAATAAAATTCTCACAGGCAAAGTCAACAAAAACAGCCTGTAACTTTCGCGAATTAGTTGCAAATGACTCCATATTCTCTTGTCCGATAGGTTAAAAAAATATAAACATAAAATTCACGAGTTTATAAAGAAAAACCAAAAATTGCAATAGTGTCAAAAAATCCTAATCTGGTCCGAAATGGCGCGATTTGAGAAGAAATTGGTCCAGAACGCTTTGATAATGATTTTAAATTAGATTACAAAAAAATAAAAATTTTAATGAAAAGCAAATATGTTGTCATAACAGCTAAAATTAAAAAATGCATTACAGAACTTCAATGCATTTGGTGCGGAAACTTTTTTCGCGGTAGAGAAAAATTGACACCGTATTTCATAATAGTTTTTCATGCTCTACACGGCTATGTGGTGGTATTTTTGATATTTGCAAAAAAGTGCAAAAAGTTATATCCCTAATGTACATATGTACGTAGTAGCGTATAATGAATTTAAAGTTGACACACATACTGTCACTTCATCCATCCAAACATATGAATGTTCATTCAACCTCCATCCTCCACCGTCACATTTATAGGAGAATATTGTACGTTATGTTCTTCTAAGAGGATGCTGGTGAATTCTCAATAGGCAGAAACATTGTGTATGTACTTAATTTAGATGAAACACTTGCACATACACACACTCACACACATAACTACAAACAGTCTGTGAACGTTAAACATGCACACATACATACACATAAGATGTGATATATTGTCATTAAAATCCACTTTTTGTCACAAACACACGTGTCCTCATCCTCCACTTCATAAATATCAATTTGGACAAAAAAACGACTCTATTTAAAGGATATTAGAAAAAACGAAACAGCAACAAAATAAATAACTGCTGAGCATTAAAAATAAATTTAACAGCAATACGACCGACGACTAAATCATATTGTGATTTAGGTTCAAGTTAATTGAAAACATGTAAAGTGCATGTTATCTAAGTTTGGCATCTTTGCCAAATTTTGCCTTGATTCGTTTCTCATATGATAAAAAAAATTTAAATGTACATTTTTATCACATGCCCAGAAACACGCCAGAAAAGCGCCAAGGATATGTAAGGGTGGATTGAAAAATGTACAATTGAATAAAGGAAACGTGTATTTTTTTAACCAAATTTTTAAAGGGATCTAAGAGGCCTCGGGACTTATTAAAGTATCGCCTACTCCTCAAATAGTGACTTATTAAACTATCTTTAAAGGAAGTTTTAGGGGTATTTAAGCGGGTATTTCATAAAACTGTCTTAAAGCATAGATTTTTTAACAAAAAACTAAAAACCTCTAGGAGTGGTTTATTATCTCTTAAGGAATGTAATTGGTCTAGGAAGCATCACTACACTAGTGCTTGGTTTACATTTACGAAATCCACTCGATTTCAACTGTCAATTCCATTGGTTAAATGTCAAATGAAATCGAATGAATTTATTTAAACCCACTTATAAAAATCAACATTTTTGAGACTTATTTAGCAATTTTTAATAACTTTTTTTTCTCTAAAATGTATAGTTTTCCTCCTTTTAAAAGTATCGAAAACTTTGAAAGGTAATATGGGTGTATTCTTACATGCCAATCCCTTAGTTTTTGTTGGAGAAAATATTCTTATTACATTCCTAATAAATCCCTGATTTTATTGCTCTGTTCCAGAACCTGCCAGAAGCTACTATTTTTTACCACGATTACAATTTTTCCTTGATGTTATCAAATAAAATAGTAGATTCTTGCTAGAACAGACCATATAAGAATGTAACATATCTGATTAAATTTATATCACATATTTAAATTTATCATAAAAAGTCGAAAATTAGAAAAAGGTCGACTGCTTGCGTTTTAGGCCAAATGCGTGAAAATGCAAAGGTCAAATGAAGGTTTTTATGCATGGAATGACAGATAACAGACAATATTTAAAAAAATCAAAAAAAAAAACCTACAAAAATTTGCGAAAATATCCGTCTAAACACCCAATGGCTTTATGTTAACGAATCCAAGAAGCCTCTAAGCGTGAACATAATATGGCCCATCTTGGTCCCTCTCTCATCTCAAGTAGACTCTGATCTCCCTGTAGTGTATCCTGGGGAGCTGCCTTTAATAGAAGTCGAAGGTCATGAACGCGTTCAATCATAATAACGATAAATACTTTGATTGGGCGTTAGGCTAGTAAACCACCCACTCATTGTACTATAGAAAAAAGAAAAACAAACCGGTCTAAAGTTGACAAGACCGTGGTCTGCGAATCACGGACTCTTAATAGCGAAATTGTAGTTAACACGCAGACAGATGTATTTGCAAAGTGCAAAGCCGATATTTCTGCCATATAGGAAATACGATGGATCGGGGAATGCGTCACAACAACACCTAAAGTTGAAGCACTGTGTTATAGCTGCCATGACACAAAGCATGAGTTTGGTTTCGGATTTGTAGTTGGTCGGAGGTTAAAACACCTGGTCTCCAGCTTCACGCCAATGAATGAAAGACTTGCTACAATTCGAATAAAAGCAAAATTCTTCAATATCAGCTTTATTTCCGTTCATGCTCCCAATGAAGACAAGTACCAACAGATCAAATATAGGTTTTACGAGCGCTTAGAAAAAACATATGACCTTTACCCTGCCCATGACATAAAAATTATTCTAGGCGAGTATCTTTGGCCCAAAAGTCGTGAAATTCAGTCTCCACAGTGAAGCATAAGACAATTGAATGAGGATGATATACTTCGCAGCGGAAAAAACATCAGATTTAAATATCTCGATATTCATAAGGGCGCATTGCTGTCTTCAGATCAGAAAACAAGAAACTAAATTTATTACGTTGTGATATATGGAAGACATTCATCGAGTGTTTTGGATGTACTTTCGTTCCGAGGTGCAAACATAGCCTCGGACCACCACCTTGTTGCAGCAAACGTACGTACCCGGTTAAACGTAGCAAATGTAGTACGAAAAGATACAACACGAAAGTTAGGCATCGGTAAGCTGCAATCACAAGAGATTGCCACAGCATATTCCACTCAACTGGTCCAATTGCTTAATCAAGCACTCCTCGTCCCGATAACATATCAGCGCAATGGGAAAGTATTGCTCTCCCCATGCAAACATCACATCCTCAAAATCAATGCTTGGATACCAGAGACCTCCACCGAGGAATCCATGGTATGACCAGGAGAGTCGTGTTGCTACCGAAGAGAAAAATGCGACATATATGGCTACTCTACAATTAGTAGCAACGCATAGCGCACGAGAGAATTATCGGGAGAAAGGGAGGGAGGAGAAACGTATTTTTCGCTGGAAAAAGAGAGAAATGGAAAAGCGGGAGTGTGAAAAAATCGAGATACACAGCAGCCAAAATGATATCCAAAAGGCTTTGGTACAAGCAAGGTAATTTGGTAACTAATACAGATAGTGTGTTCAGGATATGGAAAGAGCATTTCCAAACTGTTGGTATCCAATACTAGCGAAGACGACTAGGATACCACAGATCCAATCCCAGAAGATAGTTTTGAATATATACCGCCCACCCAAGATGAGGAAAACACATCAATAAACCGGCTAATAAAGTTGTAGGAGTCGATGGACTACCAGCCGAGTTTTTCAAAACCCGAAGCGACACGCTGATAAGGTGTATGCATCAGTTAGCACCACCTGGCAGGAAGAACGCGTACCCGGCGATTGGAACCTGAGAATTCTGTATCCCGTCCGGGCAACTGTGTGCTCTAACTACAGGTACATAAGTCTTCTACCTATTGCCTACAAAATAGTCTCACGGACATTGTGCGAAGGACCAAAGCCTATAAGGAACGAAATAATTGAGCCATACTAATGCGGCTTTAGACCTGGCATGTTCACCATTGACCAGATATTTACCCTGCCTATTTACCAAGAGATGCAGATCAGCGCCTACCACCCTTTAGTCGATTATAAAGTATTCCAAGGTATTTCAAGCCATGTCTGAATTTGGTAGTCCCGCAAAGCTCATTCAGCTTTCTAAAATCACGTTAATTGATACCCGGTCCTCAGTTAAGTTAGGACCAAAAGCAGTTTCAGACAAGGAGACAGCCTTTCCTGTAACTTATTCAACATTCTACTGGAAAAGGTTATACAAATGCGGATGTTAAAATAAATGCCACAATTTCCACCAATAGCCACATGTTACTTGTTTATGCTGACGATAAAAACATCATGGGCCGATTAGTAAAAGAAGCAACTGATAACTTTAAGAAAGTTAAAGGAGAATCTGCTAAAGTGGATTTGGCGGTAAATGCGTTCATAGAACTCGGAACGACTGTGAAAATTAGTTCCTTTAATTTTGAGGTAGTTAAAGACAACATCAGTTGTGAAAAACGAAGAAGAATTGTATTGGTCAACTGACACTGCTTTGGCCTAAGTATGCAGTTTAAAAAGAAAGCCACATCTCTTAAAAAAAGTAACACTTTACAAAACACTGAAATTACCTGCACTAATGTATGGTTCCGAAGCCTGGGTACTTGCACAAGTAGATAAGGTAATGCTTGGTGTGTTTGAGAGAAAATTTTTTTTTGAAAGGTCTATGGGAAAATCCATGTTGGCGGTGAATATCGACGTCTTATGGACCACGAGCTGTATCGTCTATACAACGACATCTGTATAGTTAAACGTATCGAGTTACAACGATTTCGTTGGCTAGGCCATGTCTTGAGAATAAGCGATGATGACCCCACTAAAAATGTGTATAAATACGGGTCCCATGACGGTACACGCAAAACTGGAAAGTCAAGGGTTAGATGGATTCAACAAATGGAAGACGAAATCAGAAAACACGATATCCGGAATTGGCAATATAAAGCAACAAAAAGAGAGTAATGGCGATATTTCCTTAATTCAGCTTATGGTACAAATGTTCTGTAATGGGCCAGCTAAGTAAGTAAGGGGTCTTTATGTTAGCATTCAATAAAGCGTCTATAAATAACGAATCTGAATGCTGAATCTTATATGAAATCTTAGAGGTGTCTATTTTTATACCCTCACCCTTTAGGCTAGAGAGGGTATATACACTTTGATGAGACCAAAAATGTGGGTACCTCCCCCGCAAAAGTTCAAAATTTTCCTGTAAGATAACGTGAACGAAAACTCTCGCAAGGAGCAATCGATTTGGTCCAGTTTTTGCACATCGTATTATTCCTTCGAGATATAGATCGTGTTCAAATATGGACTATATCGGTTCACTCCTTCGGGTACCTCCCACACAAAATTCGGATAAAGCGACGTTTAAAAGCTCCTCGCGGATCGTTTTGAATTTTTTTATGACGGTAGGGGTGCAAGTACATACTTCCTGAGATAATGGCCTAAACGCTCCAAGAAAGCTTGACACCAACTAAAATGCCATATCCACAAGATAGCTCTCGCAGGGAGATTCCGATGTATCACGTTGGAATCTGGACACACAAAAGTTGATAAAAGTGCACTTTAATAGCTCGTCTCAGATCGTTTTGAATTATTTTGCAACACGTTCTTATGAAAAAAGCCGGTACCAACTAAACTTGGTAGTACGTAGGATAACCCTCGAAGTGAAAAACCGATATCGTCCAAACGTTATGCATCTTATTATTTCCTACAACCTCGAATTATGTCCGACTATTGACTATATGGGACCACTCATTCGGGTACCTCCCACACAGAGTTTGGAAAAGAGTTTAAGGACTCGTCTGGTCGTTTTTAAAATGTTGGTTCTGTGGCCCTGGTTAAGTTGGTTCAATATGTTTGAGCAAATCCATACTACTTGAGAAATTGGTCCAAAAACTCAAAGAAACCTATAGATATCAGAAGTATTGTGTTTGGTTATTATCTTTAGGTCCGATACTAAGGGGAATATCTCAGTCGACACAGCTGACTGATACTTTCTTACTTGTTGGATTTATTAAAGCATCTTTTAAGGAATCTATAAAGCCTCTTATGGGTGCCACCGTGGTGCAATGGTATGCACGCCCGACTTGCACACTGAAGGTCGTGGGTTCGATTCCCCGGCCAGGCAACATCAAATATTTTTCAGCGGTGGCAAAATACCCCTCAGTAATGTTGGCGAAATTTCCTTAGTATTGAGCCATGTAAAACTTCTCGCCGTTCGGACTCGGCAATAAACAGTAGGTCCCATATCATTGAGCTAATATGAATCGGGGTGCACTCAATGATATGAGAGAAGTCTCCCTTTCCCCTTCAGGGATGTTTGTGGAACAAGTATATGAAGCCTCTTAGCTTCGATTTATTAACTAATCTTTTAAGGAACCTCATGGGCCGCTTATCTTGTATTTAAACAATAAAATTAATTAATTAATTCAAGATGTATCTAATATAATCTTGGGTTCAATAAAATGTATTTTAAGGAATGTAGAAAGTATCTGAGTGTGGATTAATTAAAGATTTTTTAAAGAATCGAATAGGGTATCCAAGCGTCGAATCTTTAAGGCATCTACGAAGTCTGCAAGCTAGTATTTATCAAAGTATAGTTTAAGGAATCTTAGAAATCATGCAAAATGTTTTAAGGAATCTAAAAGGTCTTTAGAAATTTTAGAATCCATCATTCTCTGAAGCGATTTTGTACGATAGATTAAAAGTTAAGTTTTAGCATCAAATTTATTTTCAAATTTATATAGTAGCCCAATAGCCGGGCAATATTGTGTTTCATTTTCGCTACAATAAATTACATATTTTATTGTTCCATTAATCAGTGAAATTATCTAATTTATAATTACTAAAATTACTGTTTGAATATTAGCCCAACTTACCTTTTAAATATATACCCCAAAATAACCTCAATAAAGATTTAAGAAACCTCAATTTTTTGATAATTTTTGTTTCTTCTCTTTCGGATATTCTCCTCAACGAAACCCTCCATTCGACCGCATTCACCGTTTACTACGCTGGAAACATAAAAAAGAGAGTATTTTTTGAAGAATTTGATGCCGAGTTAATGGAATTTAATAAAGCCAAATTCCAAAACTTGTTTCATATTGTTGTCATACTTGATGATGATGTTCTGCTCCTTTAGTCAGTTGTCCTATGGTCATTCCCTTTGCCATCTGCCTTCATTCAAAACATTTCATTTTGGTTTGGTTCGTCTTTTCTTCCTTTTCATTTCATTTCTTATGGTGAACAACCAGAAACCGGACATATTCGCTTGTCTTTTCTTGTCTTACAATTCATGCTGGTTACATGACTGAAGCTGCCAGGCTCTGAAGCTGCCAGCTAAACAGCCATCATAAAAAGGAAACGTTATGGAAGGAAGCCAACGGGAACAATGAGTGAGCAACAGACAAGAAAAAAAATCTTCTTACAAAGAATGTGAATTGAATGAGTTTTCTTCGCCAAAGGCAACATTATAAATATTTCTTTCTTTTTTTGTTTTTGTTTTTGTGTTAATAATCGACATTAAAAAATTTAATAAACGTAATATGAATTATATTGTTTAACCCTTGGAAATGGCCATTACGGAGAATATGATGTTAATGACAGGAATAGACAAAAGTGGAAAAGTAGCCCGTTAAATCTTTTTAAAAAACCATTACAATGCATTAGAGTGCTGGGGAGATAAAAAAACGAACAACGCCCGCTACAGAATTCTTAAACTTGAACGAGGAAGGCAGGACATTAAATGTTAGTCATTCACTTCACGTTGGCTCGCACTTTATTTAATAATCTCCAGAATAATAATAATAACAAGAAGAAGAGCAAACTTGAAGAAAGTATTTCTCTTAGATTGGGAATATAAACGAAAGTGATAATACCCCCCTTTGAATGGGATAATAACATTTTAACTCAGTTATAAACTGAATTAATGTTAATAATTTTTATCGTATTCAAAGTAATTCAGGTTTGTTCTTAAAACTCATAAACTTTTTGCAGTGCTCAAATTTCTGTCACCTTTCGCCGTGACTGCTCTTTAAGTTATTCTTTGAAAAGTTTTTTCATGGAAATTTGATTTAATTTCACAATAATGAAATGTTGTCGCATTTTTCAGACAGGTCAATTAAGTTTTAACAATAACAAATGGCAACAATTTGTGTGATATTTTTACCATACCACTGTGCGAAATATCATCTCAATGACAGGTAGTGCGGAGCATTGTTTGTATTTCTAAATGTTGATTCCAGGCAGTTCTCACGTTTTTACAAACTCTCTACGTCTTCCACCCGTTTAATAATAAAAATTTTTTGTGTTGCTATAAGTTCGAATCTCAGTCAGGCTCATTAGCATGATTTATAAATATGTCACAGTGTGTACAAATAGTAAGTTCATCGAAACCACTTCTCATGTTTGCGTTCGAGTACAAGTAATATCTTCCTATCATATAGTAATTACAATTGTCAGAGAAATAACTTGACATCAACAAATTTGAACCTGGAATGCCAAATTATGCAATTGGATTGAAAAACGTTTCAAACATATTTTATAAAAAGTACATAAAATCGGTGGTAACAGTATATGGGATCTATACAAAATCGTGGTTCAAGTTAATTTTGGCTAATGAGATTTCTAGTCTTATTAGAATCTGAAATCCCAAATTTGCTCAGATGAGGGGTTCCGTTATATGGAACCTATAACAAAAATGTAGCACTTATGGACACATACAACATTATTTACCTTATGGAGCCGCAAATTATTTGTCCTTATCGCATAGATATGGAAACAAACTTATTATAGACTCCATACTATGGAAGGGGTATAAAACCAACCAACACTTGATGAAGATGATAATTTTCGTGAAAATATAATAAGAATACGTATATCGTTTCATTCTACAAACGATTTGACTGAGCTTCAAACCGAATTGCATTGCAATGTAAACAAACCAAAAAAAAACCATTTAAAGGCGCTGGTTTGGACGTCCCACGGAAATCTTTAGAGATTTTGCGTTTTTTTAAGATTCAAAAAAAGATTCAGTTTAAAATAGAAGAAACAAATACACATACAAAATTGCATAAGGTTGGCGAACATCCACAAAAGAAGGAAATTAACAAAAACTTTTTATTTTAATATTTACCTTATTAGTGCAAAGGTTTTTTAATTGATTGAGTTATATGGCGCTTTTATTAAAATAAAGATATCTAGAGAAGTCCCTTCAACCTCTATGCGACGATCGCTTCGTTAACTGTTAAGGTTAACATGATCGGACATATTAGATCTTGCTGTACGTATAGTACAGTATTACAATTTTGCGTGTGCAAATTTAATTTGAAGTAAGTAGTTTATTTTCTAGATGTTCATCTCGTTTATTTTGTTCATATAGTTCAATCATTTCTCATATATTTATGAAAGAAATCGCAGACTAAAAACAGGTGAACGAGAGAATGATAGAAATAAGAGGAACAAATAATTAAATAAGCTAAAAATGTATCACCAAATTTTTTTACGTAATTTATTTAATTTAAAACATTGGGCCCAATGGCAGGTTTCTGAGGCAAAAAGTCTAGTTTTGAAGTCATATATTTGTATAAATTAGTAACGGGATTAGATTCTTAACACTTTGAGCCACTTAGTAACACAATCATTTCAACCAGGCAACGCTTCGTGGTCACATACCGAGCTGTCAAAGATATTGCATGATACTTTGTAAAATTTTATAAAAATTTATCCAACGAAGAACAAATTTGTTTCGCTCGGCAATTAAAAACCGCTGATTTAATAAACAGTTTTTTTAATGGATAAAACGTGTAAAGGTATATAAATTAATATTCTGATTAAGAAATAAAAGAAGTTAGATTTGGTAAGGAATATTTGAAGTAGACTTGTGGTGTATTTTTTGTGTAGTTCGTATTGTAGTTTAAATAGTTTTTGGAATAAAACTCGCGGTATTGCGACGTATTGTCGAAACTATATATATCTGATAGAAGGTAATAATGAGTACTATATGTGTAAAAAAATTTCATGTCCGTATGGATCCGAATACTTATAGAAAATTACTTACAGATAGCGTGACACTTAAAAATGTGGATATTTTAATTTATTAGATTGGGTTGGGACTGGACGATGCTCAATATGACACAAGTCGCCAAATTTTATAGTAATCTTATCCGAGTTACACCAAGCATTGAAATCTTCAATATTCTAGATCTTTAAATTTAATAACTGGTACTACAAACACCTACTAAATTTCAAGATCTTAACCTGTAATTATAAAGTTTTCAAATAACGGACGCGATCGCGGTTTTCTACTTCCAAAACATAAATTAATGATAGAGGTCACAACTACTATTGTTTTGTATACCAATGCGTCTAATAATCTCTGAGATTTCGCGTTTGGCTAAAACTTGTTGTGAGGGAGGTCCCCCACCCCCTCCATTTTTCGGTATAAAAAGTACCTTACCGATCTATTCTCAGACCTTATGAATCTACAAACAAAATTTTATCAAATTCGGTCCAGCCATTTCAGAAGATTTATATTTCGAACATCATTGTATACCTGAAAAGGTTTCTATATATATGTAGATATATATCTGAACCGATCAGAGCCAAATTTTCAGGACCTGATTCTAACCTGAACAGGATTTACCATATCAAATTTTAAGGCGATCGGATGCAAATTGTGACCTTTGTGGGGTTTAAATATAAAATCGGATTAAATGATATACATGAAAACTATATCTATATCTGAACCGATTCTTACCAAATTTTGCAGAAGTACTTTTATGCCCATTAAAAACATTGGAACGAAATTTGGTAGCTCTAGCTGCTTCCAGTGACTTGTTGCCTCAAAAACCTGTCATTGGGCCCAATGTGCATTGTTGTATCCATATACTCCTCGATAAATTGCAATCACAAGCGCGATGAGAAAGATTAGTGATCAATATAGCGAAGCCGTAGGATAGCTAATTGGATCACCATTGCTGATTGACGAAATAATGTCTGAACTAATCTATTGCTTATGGCCAAGATCCATGCTTCGCAGTAGCATCCATAGAAAGGTATCTTCTGATTTTACGTATTTCGACGGCCAATTTTATAATAAACTAGCAGACCCCGGTCCGCGTTGCTGGCCCGTCGTAATTGGTTTTATTGAAATTTTTTTATGGACTTTATGTTTGACAATTCAAAAATAGATATTTTCTACTTCACTTCTCTGCACATAGTCAAACCGAGGAGGATTTAAAATTCATCAACAGATTTTGTCTCTAACCTTTCTTCTCTCTTATGGACTTTGTCAAATGTTGTGCCCATTGATGCTGCTTAGGATTTATTATCATCCACGCCCATGTCTTTACAATAAAGCAATCTAATTATAAAAGCTAAAAAAATTAAGTCTAATTCTCCCGCTTATTGAGACTTATATGTTTTAGTTTTTCATTCCTGATGGACCGTTGAACCCCACCATTTAAGGAAATTTGTAAATATATCGTTATTCTTGATCAGGGGAGCAACCATCGCAATTTGCAAGCCGATGCACTCATAAGTTTAGCAAATATAGCGATTAGGAAACAATAGGCCCCCGAAATTCGTCTACAAATATATTCATGAAATTAGGTTCAATAGTTTTGGAAAAATAAGTATTGAAAAGAGTGGGAGTGGTAATCAATTTTCTAGATATAACGTATTTATTTTTCGCTCCAAATCATAAGTTTTGCTTATGCATATAGCGCTTTAAAGAAAGGCGTGGCAAAGGTACCCAACCTCAACATTCGTAATTTTTGCAAATATGAAATTTTGCAAATGTCGTGATTTTTATTTATATCTTCTATTATATAAAACTCAAATGACGTTCGTACGTGAATCAAAAACTCGACCAATTGACAACCTATTTGTTTCGCGTTTGTCTTAAAATTTTCGTATTTATCCAAGGAATGATCTGACGTATTTTATTTTTGAGATATAGCGAAGAATCCGCGAAAATTTGCAAAAGTAAATTTTGAAGAAAGTTAATTGTTTCCTCACATTCCGTTGAAGGCTTTTGTGGTCGACTTACTCATTTCCACCTTTTTTAAATTTTTTAGGGCGAAAAACCGCTAACATTTGCAAAAATATATTTTGAAGAAAGTTAATTGTTTCCTCACATTTCGTTGCAGGCTTTTGTTGCCGAATTGCTTATTTCCACTTTTTTAAAATTTTTAGCAAAAGTGTATATGACGAAAAGTAAAAAAATTTAACATTGATGAAGCCAAGGTTTGCACTGTTATAATTCGCGAAATATTGCAGTGTACCACGAGATATGACCATAGTTGCATCAAACGAAGTGTTTTTAATCAACGCTCAAAAATGTAGCTAAAAAGATAATTTTCGCGGAAGCTATGACCGCGTAAATGAATAAAAACAAATAAATGTCCAAAGTAAAAGTAGAAGAATACAATTGAAGAATACACTTCTAATGTATCACATTTCAAAATTGCTACTACATCCCCCTTATGCATAGTTTGATATGTATACTGACCATGTAGCCCAGTAATCCACTGCCAAAGGCCAAAATTTAGTGCGATATTTTTTCGAAACCCCCTATTCTTGGGTTACAGTATTTACAATATCCGTTTGATTGTGCTTTAATTGGTCCGGATCATACAAATCATAAATCGTGAAAATCCATCCACTAGAACAGCGAAAATAGCAACGGCAAAAACCGAAAAATATGCGTAAAATGTTTTTGGAAATATCGTGGATTTTATCGCGTTTTCTGTGGATCCTTTCCTTTTCAATGAAGAAACTGACACATTACCCGCGTTTTTGCGAAAACAGCGGTTTAAAAACATTTAGTGGCATGGGAGCTGTATCCGATTTATCCCAAAAATAGTGTGTGATGCTACATCCACGGTTCTTGATGGATTTTATCGAAATAGGTTTAGATCGATGTATTTTTTTGGATGCGCATAAAAAGTGTATGCACTTTGTGCAAATTATAAGCGTTATACCGTTTTTTGCACACTACGCTGCAGGCGATGCTACATCTTAGCGGCCAAAGTAAAACCTGGCAAATGTGTACAAATTAAAAGAGAAGAATTCGGTGTATTTGTAAACCACATACGCATCAAGCTATTTTGAGGATTTCGCGATTCACACGCATTTCAAAATGAACATTACCCGATAGAGTTTTATTTCAAGATTATACCCCATTTAAAGGAACCCAAAATCTATTTAAACTTGATCTTCCGTTAGATGTTAGCGTGTATTCGCGTGTATTTTTTAAAATAGAAGAATAACTCCGACCCATTTTTACTACATTTTCTTCAACTAACTCACAAAATAAATTTTAATAAATATTATTTTTTAAATTTCCTCAATATATATTTTTTTGTTTTTGCTATAATATGCGAACCACTAAATGGATTTGTATAGTTTTCATTTTCATTTGAATCTGTTTATGTTTGTTTAGATTACGTACATATTTTTATATATTTTTCGGATGCATAAATGGCTTGAATTTTAATTAAACAAGTTGCAAACTACCAATTTTTTTTAATTATTTCCTAATTTCCGCGAAAATTTACAACTTTTTCATTAAAGTTATGGGACCTCAGTAAACATATAGTATGTTTAACAATGTTTCTCGATAGCGTTTTTTTGAAATTTTTTCTAATAATAAGAATTGTAACCGCCATAACTTTTGCGCGCAATATCCAAAATTAGTATCTCGAACAGATTTGAGAATGGGAATTTTTCCTCAATCCATGTACCAAAAAACGTTCATGTAGCGTCAAACAATCTTTTTAATTTTTTTCAAAGGGAATATTAAAAAATTCTGACTTTTTCTAAAATGCACAAATTGTGACATTTTATGTTTTAGTTTTATCAATATTTGAAAGTTCTAAAATGTTTTATTTACGACAATCAATTTAATTTGTATTGAAATTATTTAAAGGAAATTAAAATGATACGAATTGTCAACGATTATTAGTGGATAAAACTCAAATGTAGTTCGTACGTGGATCAAAAATTCGACCAATTTACAACTGTTTTGTTTCGCGATTGTCTAAGATGTTTATATTCAAGTTTATTTTTTTTTGTTTTTTTTTTTATTATTTGGGAAAGCAAATACATTCCGATGTTAATTTTGTAACCGTAAGTAACGACAAAACATCTTTTATGCGATTGTGTTCATATTCCGGTTCCACGAGTCTGAAAATTCAGTGATTGATGCTCAACTCCAAAAATACCGATTTCGGGCGGTGTCGTTCTATGGATGCTATGCCGAAACGTGGAGCTACGCCGATCATTTTCGGCAAGAAATGTTTGTATCTCGACCGAAGACCAAGATAAAAATTGCACACGCTTTTATTGTACAATGTGCCTAACACCAACAAAATATCGAAAATATGTAGGTATTGTTTTACGGACACTATGGGTCTATACCAACAATTTTCTACAACATAGTGGTATACATCTAATTTCCGAACCTTCACAATACCGAAAATATGGTATTGTTCCATGGAGTCTATTTTAAAACAACGACCAATAAAATTATCTTCAATAACAAAATCACCTCTTCTTCTTCATCTGCCAATTTGTATTCGTATGTTCCCGATTATACAATTACAATTTCGTGTTACTATAATTAACTTAACTAACTGTTAAAATTATTTAAATAAATTTTTATTCAATTATCGAAAGCCTTCAGTTTCTGGCAGCTTTCAAAAGACTTCGTTCCTCTTGCAGATCCGTCCAAAGTCTTAGGAACTGTATAATTTTATTAACAATTTCATTAAAAATGTTGAGAGCTTTGTATACTTTTCTACAGACGGGCAGACTGAGGCACATCGAATTGGCATTTTATGCACACCAACACGCTATGAATGTCCAATTTCAAATGAAGTTTTTAAGTGTGAAGGTATTGGGGCTATATATTAATTATATTGAAATCGGTCGAGATTTGTAAAACGTGTGCAGAATTTGGACTAAAAAATGTTCGAAAAAATATTTTGAAACCCGTTCAGATTTAAGGTCATCCTTTTGTTAAAAAATATCACATGAGTAGAGATAAGGAATAATAATAAAATATTGAATCTCTGATTCATTATTTAAGGAAGTGCCTTTGAAGTCAGTAGAAGTCATCATTATAGTATGAGTGTACTTTTAGTTGGAGAAAATCAAGGCTAATATTATTAAATATCATATATCTGAGAGGCTTCTTAGGTGGGATGGGCGAAGGGGAAACAGTTACCTATATTTACTTAAGACATGGGACGAAACCTGCAGCCAACTATATGAACTAGGAGAAAACATCATAGGATACACCCAAACAAACAAGCGTAAACCATGGATATCAAACGAAACATGGAAACTGATAGAAAAGAGAAACCTGCTCAAACCGCAACAAATAGACAACCCAGTCATAAAAGAACAATATAAACATGTTGCAAAGAAGATCAAAATATCAGCACGGAACGATAAGAGGGCATACTTCGACAATCTAACAAACGAAGCAGAGTCAGCAGCAGGAGCCAACAATATGAAAGAGTTACACCAAATAATCAAACAATTATCAAACCAAAGGAAACCCCACAACCATTTAATCAAAGACAACAATGGTCAACTTCTTACCACAACCGAAGAGCAAACTGAACGATGGAAACAACATTTCGAGAATATAAGTAACGATACTGATGATTTAACACATCAAGCCATATTCGAAAGATCCGCGGTCGACCAAAGAATCAATGTTTCCGTTCCAGACGCAGAGGAAACAAAAGCTGCAATTCTAAAACTAAAGAGAAATAAGTCCCCTGGAGAGGACGGCATACCCGCAGAGCTTCTTCAGACCAACTCGACAGCAGCTGCAGAAATACTGCTACCATACATTCAACAAGCGTGGATAGACGAGGAATTGCTTGAAACTTGGACGAAAGGAACAATAATAAAACTTCCAAAGAAAAACGATCTCACAGATTGCAATAATTGGCGGGGCATTACCCTCCTCAATACCATATATAAAATACTTGCAACAATAATAAATGACAGGCTAAAGAACGTGGAAAGGGGACTAAGAGATGAGAAAGCTGGATTTAAACCCCACAGGAGCTGTCTGGATCAGACGAACACCATCCGGATAATCATTGAGCAATCGATAGAGTGGAGAACCCCGCTATACTTAGTCTTTATCGACTTTAAAAAAGCCTTCGATTCCATAAAAAGAACAGCGATATGGGATGCACTTCGGGCGAAAGGTGTTCCATTAAAAATAATACACATAATAAAAGCTATGTACCACAATGCTGCGCTCCAAGTCCGACACAATGGGATGGCGAGCGAACCTTTCTACACCATGGCCGGCGTGAAACAGGGCTGCCCATTGTCACCACTGTTGTTTGCGGTGGTACTAGATGAGATCATGCTAATTCTAAGCAAGAAAAAAAGAGGAATAACTTGGAACTTTCAACAACATCTGGAGGACCTCGACTATGCAGACGACATATGCCTATTATCCCACAAATTCAATGATATGCAGAGCAAATTAAATGACCTGGTGAAACTTGCGAAAATGGTTGGACTGGAAATCAATGAAGAAAAAACCTATGCAATGCGCATAAACCATATAATCGACAACAACCTCACTGTCAATAATCACCCGATTTCCTATACTAACAAGTTCTGTTACCTGGGAAGCGTAATGTCAGTAGACAATGGCGTGGAAGAAGACGTTACAAATAGACTTAATAAAGCACGATCAGCATTCGGTCGCCTCAATAAAACATGGAGAGCAACGAGCATATCAACAAAAACAAAAATGAGACTATTCAATGCATGCGTAAAAGCACACTCCTCTATGGAAGCGAAACGTGGTTGATGACTAAGATCATAGCCCAAAGACTACAAACGTTTATTAACAAGTGTCTACGAATAATACACAGAATATTTTGGCCAAGAAAAATCAAAACGAAGAACTACTCCTATTAGCCAATGAGGAACCTATAGGAAAGCAAATAAAAAGACGGAAATGGAAGTGGATAGGACACACACTTCGTAAATCACAAGAAAGTATTGCAAGAGCAGCATTAGAATGGAACCCACAAGGCACAAGAAGACCGGGAAGACCAAAGAACACATGGCGACGAACAGTGCTTGCCGAATTGAATAAGATCAACAAATCATATAATGAAATAAAAGTAACATGTAATGATAGAATAAGTTGGAAAAACATTGTAGAAGTCCTATGTTCCCATGAGGAATAAATAAAGGAAAAAAAAAACTTAAGACATGTCCTTATCCTCATTTTTATTATTATTGGATTAAAAATTGTCAATGCAAGTAGGAGTTACCCTAATAGTAATTTAAGGTGTCACAACTGCTTGATATATGCCCTTGGAAAAACGTTCTCAATCTTAACGTTATTCCTAATTTAATTCTCTTCTTTAAAGGGGACATTTATGGTGACGATATGACATTTCCAAATGTCACCCACATAGGTGTAGTTATAGTAGGAAAGGAGTCTTACTACCTGCACCATACAAAAATACCAGAACATAAGCTCCATACGCGGCACTGAATGTGTAGAGATAGCCTTCAAATCTGCTATATTTATGTATTAAAGTATTTTAAAGAATAATTTCAATATAAGTATAGCATTCCATTATATTTTATCTCGGTCGGGGTAGCGAAGCGCACCGGGTTCAGCTAGTAGATATATATACCAAGCCCCTTTCGGAATTCAACTAAATTTGCAGCCTATTTTTACCGGGGGACATCCTTGTACATTCACTGCCAATTTCAGGAAAATCGGTTCTGTAGTTTTTGTAGAAAAGATTAAAATTGAAAAAGTGGGCGTAAACGTGGTCGTGGTCATATTTTCTTTTCATAAAAACAGAAATAATTATCCAAAACTGTCCAACCGTTCTCACTTGATGCCATTACCAACAAACGACATTTGATTTTTATTTATATAGATATATCATTTTTAAAGAAATAGGGAATAGGGGAAGTACCCCGCCCCTTCCGAAATTCGTAGCCTATTTTAACCGGGGGCCATCCCTGTACATTCCCTGGCAATTTCAGGAAAATAGGTTCAGTAGTTTTTGTAGAAATGATTGGAAAACATTTTATCAGGATTGCGACATTTTGTAGCATGGAAAGTAAATATAGTACTTTACACACATACCAAAACGATAAAGGAACCTACTTATTTATATGTTAGACAGTTAGATAGTTCCGTTATCTAACCGTTATATTGATATAGTTTTCATCTAAATGCGTTTGATATTTTTCTTTCTTAATACCATTCTTTTTAAGAAATATGTATGCATATATAGCCAAAATAAAGTATCTGTCCATTTCGAAATATATATACGTACATATATTCTCACAACATCATTGAAGGAACAAGGGAGACTTCGCAATCATATAAATAAATTCCGCGGAAAACTAGTGCCCAGGGTAAGTGGTGTAGGGTATCGGCCCCGCTCGTATTTTGCATTTCTTATCATTGTAACCCTCATTGCGTATGATTGTTATTGTAATATTTCTAATTAATAACAATCATACTCAATGGGGTTCCAAATTAAGATATACAAAAAATTATTAAAAAAACATTTCATAACTCGTGTAGCTGTTATCCGACTTTATTCTTTTTCCCCATTTTCGAAAGCTTACTTAATTTAATTTTTCGCGACAATAAGTACTTATATTGTTTGTTACAATTTAAACAGCTTAGGACCCAAGGAAAAACATTATTCAGTTTTTACTGTATTTTTTTAAACAAGTAAACAAGTAGGAAAACCGTTAAGTTCGGTCGGGCAGAACTTTTTATACCCTCCACCTTCAAAATACCGAAAATCGGAAGGTATCGTTCTATGGAGGCTATATGATGGCCTACCTACAAATTTCTGGGGGGAAAGTTTTTTATCCCCAACGAAGACTAAATACCAAATTTCAGCCATCTGGGTGTGATAATGAGGCCAAAACCTTCAAAATACCGAAACTCGGGAGATATCGTCCTATGGGGGCTATATCGAAACGTGGACCTATATAAACATTTTATGGTAGAAATGTTTCTTAGCCTCTGAAAACACAAAATACAAAGTTACAACCGATTCTGTTCTCAAATGGGACTAATACATTCAAAATATTTAAAAATGACCCGTACTTTATATGGGGCGTTATATGGGGGCTATACGAAAACGTGGACCTATATAAACCAACTTTGGTAGGAATGTTTTTTGGCCTCTGGAGACACAAAATACCAAACTACAACCAATTCGGTAAAATGGGACAAATATCTTAAAAATTCCTTAAAACGACGACGCGTCATTTTGTATGGGGGCTATACGAAAGCGTGGACCTACATAGCCCGCTTTCATACGTACATATAATAGATTTTCCCAAATTTTCATCCACCTACGTCAATTCGTTCGGACGCTAGAGTGATTTCCACAGACGGACAGACGGCCGGACATGGCTATATCGATGCACGTTGATCAAGAATATATATATATATATATAGTTTATGGGGTCTACAATGATTATTTCGAGTAGTTACAAACGGAATGACAAACTTAATATACCCCCATCCTATGGTGGAGGGTATAAAAATATCAGTCGGCTTTGCCGACAAGATATACCCTCAGCCTGTGTGAATTGAAACTTTCATCTATTCACAATATCAAATATAATACCGGCTGTACATTTCCAAAGGATTTTCGAACAGATCCTAAACTGTCCTTAAAAAATGTTGAACTTTTGCGGATGAAGACCGATATGGACCATTTCTGCAGTAAAACTACCTTTGGACAAAATGTTAGGAGCTCCAAAGTGTGTACGGTTGCTTCGCTCAACAGATATTGCGGAAGCCAAATTTTGGACCGAATCGGCTGATCCGATCGAGAGTTATCGTGCGCTTCATTCAGCCACTTTACATGGTTCCAAAGGGTTTTTTTTATAAATTTAGGGCTATTTTCTCAGGACGAATGGATTTGCGCCCTAAAAACTTGTACCGTCGTAATGGCGGCAGTGAATGCAATTTATTACAACAAAGATCAGAGTGATTTGAGAGAAGGCCGCAAACTGAATTTTTTTGAAATGTTGTGCGGGAGGTACGCGAAGCAGTTGACATGTGCAGTCCATTTTCGAACCTAATCTATGTCTTGTAGAAATATTACGATGTTCAAAGTACGGACCAATTCGGATACACTCCTCCAGAGTTATCTTGATCACAAGTTTTCCGAACATTTTTTTAACTTTTGTGGGGGAGGTACCGGAAGGAGTAGATCGATATAACTTTTCTTCGAACCTAAACTAAGTTTGGACAAAATATTGCGAAGGTCAAATTTTGGACCGAATCGATAGATCCGTTCGAGAGTTATCTTGGGCTCCAACCATCAAAGGGATTTTTTGCAACTTTCAGGTTATTTTCTCAGGAAGTATGGACTTGCCCCTGATGAAACTTGTACCGTGGAAGGCACTGAATACAAGTTGCTTCGTCTTTCACAAACATTTCCTTTTGTCCATTATTGTAATATTGAACTTGTTTGCTTGTCAAGAGTTGAAACTTATCTATCATCTAATGTTAGCTTTGTCCCGCCATACTACATACCCGCCATACATAACAGTTTACTATGCCAGTTCATACAGTAGAGAAAAGTGTCCGATTTTATTTATATTTCCTATATATAAATTATTTTTTGAATAACGATGTAATTATTCCACTTTATAACACTACATTTAATACTTAAAAAGCGCATTGGTCTGTGAGTTAAATAATTTCTTACAAGTGAACCAATTATTAGGTAAATTTCAGGTTCCAAAAGAAGAATTGTGGTCTTTGAATTGATATTTAATTAAAATACCAACAATATACATATACTCACTTTTTGCCATATCCGTATACTTACTTTTATCATTTAAAACTGAGTTCAAAATTCAATAAAGTTTAAAAAATCAATTAAAACACATGAATTGTTTTCTTTTTTAATAATTTTTTGATATGATCTTTTTTCATAGCTCATATTTATTTTTAGTAGATATATGAATTTATTTACTCTTGTCCATGGTTTATTTCTTTCTCTTTTTTTTGGGAATTTATTGGTTTTGGGTTTTATTTTTCTTATTGTATTTGTTATAGTTTTCTTTTTTTGTTGTTTTGGTTCATAATCAAAAAGTCTTTTTTTATGTTTTACCTTAAATATAAAATACGAATATATTCTAAACAATTTAATAATATTTATTTAAGTGGTACGTGTGTTTTTGTTGTTTTTATATTTTCTTTATTTGTTAGTAGTTCGCAGTAGTTGTAGTAGTAGAGTATATTTGTATTGGTATTCAAGTTGCCATTCAAAAACTATCAACAATCAAACAAATGCTACAACAAACCCAATCACTTTTCATACAGACATAAAAGCGTAAAGCTTTCGCGCCAGCCACTATGGTTGGTGTATGGAGGGAGATTCGTCATCAGCCGGTAGGTCGATAGGTCTCTAAGGCAATCCTGTGATTGAATTTGTAGCATTTCGTCTGACTGTTTTTTTTTTCTGTGTGGATATTTTGTTGTTTTCATTGTTTTTTTTTTTTTTTTTGTATTGGAGTTGGGAGCAGGGCAGTATGTGTTGTTGTATTTTTACTATTCACACAATTATTGAATATACAGAAATTCTCTTGTTATATTGCTATACACATTTTGAATGCCTCCAAGGAATATGATACATAGATATACACACATTAAATACATGCTTACTAGCTATATGGTACATACATAGATATTAATATAATAATAATCATAATAATGATGATATATAATACAATACGATACAATAATAATGATAACTAGGCGTTTACACTAGACAGTTTGTCTTCAAATACAACACTAACACTGCTGCTGTCTCCCCAGCTGCCCATCATATTTTCACAGAAAGTCGGGTTATAAAATGTTTGACATTTTTGAGAAAAAGAAGTGAGATGATAATTCAAATGTGCTGAAAACAAACGAATATGTACAAATACAAATTATGTGAACGAAAAACGAAAAGGAATCGATGATTTTCATTCATAATTTTACAACCGTTTTTGCAGTTGTCTGGAAGCCTACGTCACACAGGCAAGTTTTGGGTTTTTGACAATCAATACATAAACTCAACTGTCCTGTCATGTGTAAACGCAGGGTAATAATCATCGGTATACATATATGTACATACATATAAATGTACAATAGGATTATGTCTTTTTGACATTTTTTGAACTTTTGCCTATAAATGCCAAAATAACATTCATTCCATTTTATTATAAACAACTCAAACAACTTAGATTTTTTAAATACTATGAAAAAACATTAATTTCACGTTGCACGAATGAATCACCTTTTGCCTATTAATGACTAAAATAACTTCTATTCCATCTAAATTTTGAAAAAGGTCCCGCACAAACCACTTTAATTTTTATGATATATGAAATACAGTTATATATAATATAAAATGATATATGTAATAATACGATGATAAGATTAGTGAGAAACAAACTGTTATGACATTTTGGTTATGCCGTGTGCCCATATAACTTGTTTTCAGTTAAAAAATTTCTAAAAAATAAAAACTTTAAAAGCTTTTTGCGTAGAAGCTTTTTTATCGACCCACTTTATAATTAAGATTTTAAATAATCTTAGGTAAAAACTCATCAAAATATCATACAGGCGAGGTTGTAAAAAAGTCATAACCCTAATGTACATTAATATGTGTAATCATTTATCAATAACTTATTAATTATGTAACAAAATTTGTTTTGTTTCCATTTGCTTTCGCTGTTTGTTCGATTTGTATACCCTACACCAATGCATGATTCGAGTAAAATGCGAATGACGATTTTAAAGTAACAAAAAGTTGTTCCACTTACAGATGAGGACACTTCATATATTCCAGAAAGTTTTTGACTGATATCCTTGATACGTTATTATTGTTTTCTTGACTTTTGGACCAGAACCAGAGAAAAAGGATAAAAATAGAATTTAGTGTAATATTTTGACCTGTAAAAACCGTTTCTACAGAGTTCATATGTTCTAGAAACATGTTTATTAAGATCTAAGATGAATTTTTGTAGTTGATTGTTTGCTTCAATTTTGATCAGTTTGATATCTTTAGACCAAACCCTAAAAATATTTATAGAGTAAATTTGAGCTTGACGATTTTGACCTTGAATATATGGTTTGGTGGATTTCAGAATTCGTACTTTAAGACAAGAGCTTCAACTTTGCCTCTGAGAGCAAATTAAAATCCTTAGCAGTTTAGAAAATATGAGCCCGGCAAGATGATCCCTTTTGACAACAAGGCCTCAAACCTTTGGGGGCCCATAATTGCGAAAGTAAAAGTGATGGGAAAAACGCCGGGACACGTGTCTTCTTATTTTTGGTATTATATCATGCTGCGGCGTCAGAATATGGTTTGTTCGTATTTTTTTTATTTTTTTCCTGTCGCACAATGATATAACAGGTGGCGCAAAAGTAATCCTCCTATCAGAAAATACTATCAATTTTGCGATTGGCCTCTAATGTCAGTTCTGTTTTGACATTTGTGTAGTAAACACATGCGAAATACACGTTAATAAACAATGTTACGCTACACTGTTCCATTGGTGACTATTTATGATTTTTCATCATGATGATTCATTATTTCATTATGATGATTTTTCATCAGACTTCTTTTTGTGGGGCTTTTTGAAGTCGCGAGTTTATGTCAACAAGCCTCAGACTCTTTCAGCTCTTAAAGATAAATATTCGTCAAAAATGTGAGGACCTATCCGTGGATGTTTTGGCCAAAGTGATAGAAAATGCCATAAAAAGGGCTCAAATGACAATAAACTGTGGTGGCGGCATTTATCTGACATCATATTCTCGACTTGATGTACAAAAATTTAAAAGACCAATTAAAAATAATCCACAAGAAGAATCAAAGTTTTTCAATTTTTTTTTAAATTACAGCCAAAACACATCGGAAGTTTACTTCTGCTCCACCTTGTAGAATAAAATGTTTTGTTTTATTTGAACAATTTCATGTAAATATTTATTAAAAATAACTTTCAAAGCTAGGATATTGAAATTTCGGGAAGTGTTGCACTACATAAAGGATATTAACATATATTTTTGTTTTTTTTTTTTTTTTTTTTTTTGAAAATAATGCAGGATGTTTTCCTTGTTATCATTGAATGCAATGAGTGAAAATAATTATATAAAGCCAGTAATCTCTTCTTTAATATGACACCAGCAACAGCATCGTACATCGATGAGTACAAGTATTTAAAAAATATATATATATATATATATATATATTTTTTTTTTTTTTTTTGAAAAATGTTGTCCTTTAAAAGGTCAACGGGATGAGAAAACGAAAAATC